>NW_025963846.1:34169293-34696793 GCF_023055435.1 Haliotis rufescens
TTGTACCTCATTTTGTCAATGTTAATTTGGAGGCTGCCACTAAGTAAAAATGCCAAATATGTTCTAGTGTTTATATATGTTGATAAAATTTGACCAGACATTGGGCTCAGGGGTTTGATCCTTCTTAAGCAATCTATACGTCCTTAGCTTATTACTATTAGGATTATTCACATCATTCCACAGCTCTGAAACCCATTCAGTTTTATCCAATTAAATTAATGTTTACTTGAGGTGAGTAAACTGACCACGTGTCATCGACTAGACATCAATCAAATCGACGAGGTTTAAGCTTGTAAACTTCATTTTCCCACGATCTTTAATTTCACCTGAATAATACAGGACAATCTTGGACCAGACAATCCAGTGATTGATATCATGAGCATCAATCCACGCAATTGGGATCGATGACATGCATCAACCAAGTCAACGAGCCCGACCACCCGATCCCGTTAGTCGCCTTTTACGGCAAGCAACGGTTGCTGAAGACCTTTTCTATCCCGGATCTTCACGGGTCGGACAATCTTGTAATTCCACACTGTTAAGGTGGAGGAATAAACGAAATACTTCTGAGTGTTGCTTTGTGACACATGATGTATGAACAAGTCAGTGAGCTAAATTCAATGTTAGTGTTAATTGCATAGTCTATGACGAGTAGGCTATAGATATTGTAGAGGTTAGGATAGTGAGATTTTTTTAATACTACAACATCCATTTTGGCTTTCTGTAAATGGGGTATAAAGTTACAACATGATTATGACATTAACATTTTTACGTTTTTTGGCATTTTCTTTTACCAGTACGTCAAGTGCATTTATATATCAAAGCATATGACATAAGATGACATCGAGTGTCGTAAACGAGAATGTATGTCGTAAAATCTAATCTTTCTCATTTCTGACAGAAAGTATTTCCTTAACAAAACAAATGGCCACCCTGACATTGGCTTCCCAAACGAGGAAATAGAATGTTTAGAGTTAGTAGAAAATTCAAGAATTTACGGTTTCTATCTGAAACATCTTTACGGAAGTGGGACGCGAAGTAGAACTTTTGAGATTTCCATCTTTCCCAAACGGATTACTGAAGTAAGAAGTAGGAAGCAGTCTTGAGCTTTCAAGTTTCCATCTAAAATAAATAATTTCGGAAGTGAGAAGTAGGAACCGGTGTAGAGCTTTCAAGCTTTCATCTTTCAAAGCTAAAGTTTGACAGATGAATTGTCAAGTGTTAACGGGCCAACTTTCTTCATGAAATTAAAAACACACAGTAGTCATATAGCCATATAAAGCTATACAACTCTGTGCATACAAGACACCACAAGTCAAGTTGGAGTAGCTTGACGCCACTTTAAAACCTCCAAAGAAAGTCACATATTTTCTTTCCTCTAAATCTAATAGAAATGAAAATAACCATCATTTCACCCTTAATTGAGTTGGCCTTAAGGTATTCCCTGTATAATGGGCAGTGTTGAAATTCACAAAACACTTTCTGTTATTATCATCTACATCCTCCCCTGGATTTAATTCTAAAGTTTTATCAGTATTCTCCGTTCAGATAATCTGTTTCATTAAATTTTATACGCCCACCCCTCTTTCTACAAAATTCGAAATCATCGAACAGGGGTATGTATGTTCAAATGATCATGAACTTGGCATTTATTTCATAAATAATTCATAATAGATATATATCAGCAGGGAAATCATGTAAGTTTATAAATATAAGCAGTAAATTCAATGCAGAAGTAGTGTATTGAGGCATTCAACATGTGAACTTGTATTTAGACTTCTGAAATGCTTTTTTTTTTCATGTCCTTTTTTCAATTGAGACATTGTATTTATTGCTCTGGAAGTACAAACAAGACACATATATATGAAAACACTTCTCTAAAAACATCTGAAGTGACTTTGAAATAAAAATAAGACAAAAAACAACATTTTACCATTATTTATTAGAACTATGACCCCAATCCTAATAACAATGTACAAATTGGGAGCAGAAGAGCGTATGTGTCTAGTACATACATATACATAAGGTGTTTCTCTAAAATTTAAAGAAACAGTATCATGTATTCCCAAGAATCATAATCAACTTCGTCATGAACATCTTCACCCAGCGACAACAAAAGCGTGTCGTCAAGCATTTTTTATTTTCACATATACATCAAGTTTGTCAGTCAGACCTGAACAGTAACGATTTCCGACTAACAACCATCGGAAGATGACAAATTTGAAAGAACAAATCATCTGTTTCTATTTAATGTGTCTGTCTGTATAAAAGAGTAATTATTGTGATATCAAAACAATAGAATGGAATTTGGATTCGGAACTTTGTATTTCTATGTCAGGTACACAACACTATAAATCAAAATCAAACTTGTTGCCATGGAAACAGAAAATAAAAAATAAATAAAATCCCTATCATAAAAAGGCACCTGTTGACAACCTGGTCTTTGTGTGTTTTAGTTTCAGAGATATGGTCTGCACAAACAAACCACAATAAACAGTGTCAAAGTAAAACTTGTTGCCATGGAAACACAAAAATAATAGTAGTTTTAAAATAACAAAAGGCACCACTTTATCCGCCGATTAATACATCTACCAAGTATAGATAGTCGTACGGAGGCCACGGGTGACCCAGTCGTCTAAGGCGCCGCGATTCGCTGTGCAGAGTTGCGTCCCTTGGGCACGCCAGAAACCTGAGATTGTGGGTTCGAATCCCGGTTCGCCCTGATTATGTTTCTAGGTTTGTCAGCACCATACCCGTGCTCGTGGGTTTCACCGAAGTTGTAAACGTCTGAGACCTGCATCACTTCGGGCTTTCCTCCCACATAAAGCTGACACGCCGTGATATGACTGGAATACTGCTAAAAGCGGCGTTAAACCAAACTCACTCACTCACTCACTCACTAAAGTTTCTTTGAACTGTATTTGTCCTATCATGTCCTGTTAGAGAAATTTGGGAAGAAAGCGCCAAGTGATGTTGGACGTAGATTTTTCCACCTGGGTGAAACCCTTGAACAAATGACGGTGCTGACAAATCAAGAAACTGGTAATCCAAACTTACTGATAGGATCCCGATATCAAACCATAAACACCAACTACAGCACCTTAATGTCCTGTTTACTTGTTGGTAGAGACCCGTGAAGATCCGGGGTAGAATAGGTCTTCAGCAACCCATGTATGTTGTAAAAGGCGACTATGCTTGTCGTAAGAGGCAACTAACAGGCTCGCTGACTTGGTTGATGCATGTCATCGATCCCAATTGCGTGGATTGATGCTCATGATATTAATCACTGGATTGTCTGGTCCAGACTCAATTATTTACAGACTGCCGTCATATAGCTGCTGGTTGAAGTGAGTGAGTATAGTTTTACGCCGCTTTTAGCAATATTCCAGCAACATCACGGCGGGCGAACACCAGAAATGGGCTTCACACATTGTACCCATGTCGGGAATCGAACTCGGGTCATCGGCGTGAGAAGCGAATGCTTTAACCACTAGGCTACCCGACCGGCTCTTGTTTGCAGAACATACAAATTGCTACAGTATTGAATTTATAATGCAAAAGATATACCTGTGAATACTTTTTCGCCTTATTTCTTGCAAAGAGTAAAAATCAGTCAAATATTAAGCCCTATGCTTCTGAGCACGCATTGTCATGACGTCAGTGTGAAAATCCCTGTCTAAATTACTTTCACTGATGTGACTCAAGAGTTCTACAACCGGATGCCAAGACGAAGTAAAGCGGTATGCCAGATGCCAAGAGTGGGTGGTGGTTTGAGGTGTGTCGGCACCTTCACTTTCTACATTCAGTCGAGTCTCTTCTTTACGGCTACGGAAAGAGGCGAGGTTGGCCGATGATCCAACCCCTGCAACATTCGTGACCAACTCGTGTTATTCCGGGACAAGCTTCTTGCAGGTTACGGAAAGGGGCGAGTGGTGACGAATGGGGGACGAGTCTTCTTGCAGGTTACGGAAAGGGGCGAGTGGTGATGAATGGATCGGACTTTGCTCTCTATTAGTATACAAATGCGCTTGTACTAGAAATCGGAGTAGTCAGTGATAATGCAAGTCTTTCAGTTCGAATTACATATTGTTCTGCAAAAGTAAGACACCGAAGTACCATCGCGACAGTAAGGAATATGAGAATGCATCCTCACGCATCAAAGTGACCGTATCGCTAGCTTTCCAAAGGGGTTCGATGTCAGCAGTGGAACCGTGAGTGAGTGAGTGAGTGAGTGAGTGAGTGAGTGGGGTTTAACGCCGCTTTTAGCAGTATTCCAGTTATATCGCGGCGTGTCAGTTTAATGTGGGAGGAAAGCCCCAAGTGATGCAGGTCTCAGACGTTTACCATTTCGGTGAAACCCACGAGCACGGGTATGGTACGCAACTCTGCACAGCGAATCGCGGCGCCGCAGTGGAACCGTACAACCATTGTAACAAAGATAAAGACGCTAATGTACTTCGTTTTTCACATTAAATGTGTGGACTATTTTCAAGTGAAATGGGTGATAAACAATAATAAAGTGTAGAATGATGTGCAACAGGTGGCTTAAAGAGGAAGTGTACACGCAAAGATCACTTTCTTTCTTATTTTATACAAAACGCAATTTTAGAATTAGTTGGTATCACTGTTTGAAAATACACACTCATTTTTCTCACAGTGAAAGTAGGAAGCTCACAAAAAGTGTAAAAATGTCATGCCGTTATGAGGCCTTCGATATCCGAGCCAAACAGGCCTGAGTTATCCCCCATTCATAGAAAATGCATTGCAATTTGCAGGGAAACTATTGATCATCCACTATGAGGCCAGAATTTAAAATAAATGTTTACAAACTTAACAAATTATAAAAGGTTAAAAATAGAATCTATATACATAAATAAAAGATGTAAAATAATATGTAAATAATTAATCATTATAATCAGTGGGTTGTAAAACTGAGTGGACCAGATATATAAAATGTTTACAAAAAGCTCATTTACTGTCACTATCAATAAATATAACTTATTTAAGAAACTATAATTAAAACTTGTTGAAAATTAATAAGAACAATTTGAAATTGTAAATTTTTGTTTGGAAATTTAGACCTCCTGACCTGACTTTTTGGGCAAATCATCTGTAACAACCAAGCCCCGCCATCGACTCTGGACCAGACAATCCAGTGATTAATATCATGTGCATCGATCCACGCAAATGGGACCGATGACATGCATCAACCACCTGACCTGTTAGTCGCCTCTTACGACAAGCATTGGATGCTGAAGACCTATCCTCACCCGTTTTCCAGCTATATGACGGCGGTCTGTCAATAATCGAAACTAGACCAGACAATCCAGTGATTAAAATCATGAGCATCGATCCACAAATTGGTGGGTTGGTTGGTTTGTTATATAACGCCGCACTCAGCAATATTCCAGCTATATGACGGCGGTCTGTAAATAATCAAGTCTGGGCCAGACAATCCAGTGATTGACATCATGAGCATCGATCCACTCAATTAGGTTCGATGACATGCGCGACAAAGTAAGCGAGCCTGACCACCCGACCCCGTTAGTCGCCTCTTACGACAGACACAGTCGCCTTTTACGGAAAGCATAGGTTGCTAAAGACCTTTTCTACCCCGGATCGTCACGGGTCCACCCAATTGGGATACGATGACATGCATCAATCAAGTCAGCGAGCCGGACCACCCGATCCCGTTTGTCGCCTCTTCCGACAAACATAGTCGCCTTTCACGGGTTGTAGACAGACAGACAGACAGACAGACAATAATTTATTTGCGTCTCACCCATTAGGTACATTGTACAATATACATATAAAATCAAAACACGCGTAAAACTTACAGCCAGTCGTAAAACGACTTATGAGAGACGATATGATCATAAAACAAACATGTATACGAAAATGAATATACATACAATATATACATCATGAATATAAAATAGATCGGCGCTTCAATAAAATATCATAGCAGGTTTTGGCCACGTAAAAGGTGAGATCGGAGCTGGATAGAAGTAGTGTAAATTGTTGTAACCACTACAAATCATCATTATGATTAAAATGCATTAAAATGTTACGTCGCTTGGCAACTCATGGTCGCTCATCCACTGTATTACATCTCCATTCTATTAAGATGAATACCGCTAAAAATTATCATTTATTATTACAAAATGATTTGCGAAATTTGGAACAAAACCCAAGCCATAATACAGAGAGGGGCGTCAAAATCGACTCTACGTGGTGTACCATGTGGTGAATTTGTGTGACGGAGTCGACGCTTTAACCTCGCTGGACAAACCCAACCGCCAATGGCTTTGACGGTTAAGATTATTTATATAAACAAATGTCAAATCAGGTCAGAAATGTTGTAAATTTCATGCAGGTGTTCACCAGAATAGTCACGTGATGTCATAGTTACGAGTTTAGCCAATCGTTAAACACTTCCGTTGCACGAGTTTTCCCTGCGCGTAATCCCGACTCTATGGATCGAAGCAGACGACGCTTACTTTATCAAATGCACCGGTGCATGTTAAATTAATTTCAACAAGCTGTTTAGAATTCATCTAAAAACGAGATTACAATGGGCTTAGACCCCCATTTCTCATGTATATATTATTCACGCGCTACTTTGAACGCCGCGTTTAAAACTTTGGTATGTCATGTGCATTATGAGGACTTTTCACGAAGAAACATTTTTCAGCTTGATTTCCTGCCCTGCCGTATGTTTTCACTCTGGAGAGGACGTTGAACAAAACGACATGGTAAGTGCAGCAATATGTAATTAAAAACTCGATGTAATGTTACTATATTCAATAGATATCAGCACCAGGGCACCAGGCCGGCAAAAGCGTTTCTCTGTCACTGTGTATGTGTGTGTGTGTGTGTTCGTGCGTGTGTGCGTGTGTGTGTGTGGAGGGGTGTAGGGGAGATTGTCCCATGTCGTCAATGAATGAAGCAAATTATTAAATGTAATAATACAGCATGTTCATAAAACATATTGATTCTAATTTCTGTTTCGCAGCAAATACTCTGTTTGTATGCATATGTTGTTGGCCATTGTATGGTGGCGTTGGACAAAATTCTCATTGTGAAATTTCATTGAAAAAAATAATTCGGTGTGTGTATAGTGTGCACGCGCGGGTTCGAATCCCGACATAGGTACAATGTGGGAAGCCCATTTCTGGTGTCCCCCGTCGTAATATAGCTGGAATATTGCTAAAAGCGGCGTAAAAACCACACTCATTCATTCATTCATTCCTCCATTATTCATTATCTAAAAAAACCAACCTGATAAATGATATACCACTTGTTCATACGGGTGGAGTTTAGAATTGGTATATTGATAATTATGTTGAGGAAGCCCTTATGACAGCAACGAAACTGTTTTCTCTTGTTTACATCACTGGTGTTGTATGGAGAAACCATGTTAAAACGTTGCCGAAATTGGGCAAAATGTGTGAAACCCATCCTTGGTCTTCCCTTTAATGCGGTTGAAATATAATTATAATTGTGTATTGGGGAAAGTTGAAAACACCAACGACATAGGTGTGAGAACATAAATTTTAACCATTCACTGCAGCTCTATCTTGTCCAGCTCCGCTATGAAAGGTGCAGTAACATAAATACATGCTGTTTTCTTTGTGAAACCTGCAAACTGTTGGTTTAATATCAATAAAACTTAGTATTAATTGCAATAAAAACGAATTTAGATCCGTCGATTCAGCAAACTTAATACCAGTGTCTAAATACGAAGGGGTGAGGTTTCACTTTTCCCTTCGGAATTTTTATCAACAAATCATCACAAAATGAGACTTTGCTAAACCCTGCACCCACTGACCGACATCTACATGCATTGAAAGATTTAAAAAAAACGAATTTAGATTCATTATATATGGCAATTTGTTTGTTTGGAATTTTGTTTAGTCAAGGATTAATCTAAAATATGTGCTGTATATTTCAATTAAATCTGAAATTGCCGAGAATATTTTGATGTATAGAGCTGGAACAGAAACGTGTAACTGATCGTGATATAAAGATCAGTTGTCAAGGTCATCGGTTGTTTTGCAGTTTGTACACTGATCACTGTGGTGTTAAGTTGCAGAGTTTAGATCTGAATGGCTCTGCGATTTCTTGAGCTTATTTTGTCTAAATGGGTCGAGTCGGAAGGGATTGTGCCATTTAGTAATACTTTGAGTGTGAAGAGATTTATGCCCATATATTTTACAATTTGGAATATAAATTTTGAAATTAGATGCGATTAATGTTTTGATCCTCTTGCTAAGTTTAAGAATTTTTGAGTTGGCGGGGGTAGATAAAAGGTCAGATAATATAAGTAATATGTTGAGGGAGGTTTCAGTTTTAGGGATTACAGTCCACGATTTTACATGGCCCTGTACATTGCCACGTGGACTGGCATACCAGGGTTTATATTTTTATATTTGGGTTTGAGTTGCTTAAAGCAATAATACTCATCTAATTATTCAGTACACATTTAATTTTTTCTGCAAGATTAACATTGTTATACTGTAGTACTTTGTATTGTATTTCTAGTTCTCTTTTAAATATTCTAAAAAGGCAGTCGGTTTCAGTTACTTTGCATCTGTACACAATATACTTTGCTAGCAGTAGTAAATAATTCATCAAAGTACACTCCTCTGTGCCTCCTTCTATACCATACAATACAGTATCTCTGTAATTATCATAAATCTGATTATGGACATTAACCTTCGCCCACTTAAAGAACTCTATCCAAAAGGGTAATACATTTGAACAGTAAAACATGTAATGTCTAACAGTATCTATACTACCACAATGTTCACATTCATTACTTTCTTAAATGTTAATTCTATTTAATACTGATTACAAGGAATGATTGAGTGTAGAATTTTGAATTGCAGTTGCTTATACTTGTTTCCAATTCTCATGTCCTTTAAAATTTTCCATTTAAAAACATCTTCATTAGCAACTTGGAACACATAAATTGTATTATACCAAAATTTACTTTTACAAGGTGTGTCAGCAAGTCTGATTCCTTTAACTTCAGGATGTGGTTCAAGTTCTATAGGACCCGCGTTTTGGAAACTAAACATGTTCTGCTCTATTGCCTTCCTAATAGCATTGATATACCTACTATATTTTCTTGGTGTTATGACCTATGATTGTGGGTACGAATCCTGGTTCACCCCGATTATGTTTCTAGGTTTGTCAGCACCATACCCGTGCTCGTGGGTTTCACCGAAGTGGTAAACGTCCGAGACCTGCATCACTTCGGGCTTTCCTCCCACATTAAGCTGACACGCCGTGATATAACTGAAATACTGTCAAAAACGGCGTTAAACCCAACTCACTCACTCACTCTTGGTGTTATGTCAATTCCATATTTTCTAGCAATTGTTTCGCGTTGAAAGAAATCCCCATTCTTTTTAAGTAATGCCTTATATAAATAATGCCCGCATCTTTCCATTTCGCATCACATATACTTTTTCGATTGATTAAGATTTTTTGGTTATTCCAAATTATTTCATTGTAGATGTCATCTTCTCTTTTTGCAAGAAAGGCCTTCCACAAGGATAAAATTTCTTTATAGAATAATGGGATTTTTAATTTTAATTTGGACACTTGGAAGTTACAGTTAAGTAAGAATTCAAGCGAACCAATTGGGGATTACACATAAGAATGGATTTTTTTAAGTATGAACCTTCATAGAGTGTGGTCCAAACTGAATGAACGTCGGGGCATGACTGGCGCCAGCAATGGCGGCCGGTATGGTGGCTGCATGGGGCATGTTCCCGTGTTGTTTCAGGTGAACAATTAACTTGCCTTTACATGTGTTTGTGACGGGGGTGCAGGATACGCTCACCTTCTCGCGAACACCTGGTATCATCACTCTGACGTTGTGCTGATAGTACTTGCTACGGCCGATTATACCATGAAATAATGTGAATGATTGAATCATAATCAGTGCGTCTTTTAATGTTTTGGGTCCAGCTCAGATGCGTGAAACCCTATCATGATCAGTTCGTCTCGTATGTTTTAGCTTCAGTTGTGACATCCCAATTCCTACAATAACTAATTAGTCTTTTAATGTATTCCATTTAAGACGCGCAACTTCCTATTAAAATGAGTTGTACTTTTAATGTTTTAGCTCAAGCTGAGATCCATCTAGATCTCTTAGACGATACAGACATTCTCGTTTTCAATTTTATGGTTATTGAAGTGAATTGGTCTTTTAATGTGTCAGTATCAGTTGAGGCGCCCCATTTTTTATTAAGATGAGTGTATCTCTTTTAGCTCCAGCTAAGACGCATCACTTCTATAATAATGATGTTTGTTTGTTTGTTGTTTAACGCCGCACTATTCCAGCTATATGACGGCGGTCTGTAAATGATCGAGTCTATACCAGAGCTGAGACAATCCAGTGGTTGACACCATCGTTCCACGCAAATGGGATACGATGAAATGCATCAACCAAGTCAGCGTGCATAGTCGCCTTTCACGGCAAGAGTTGGTTGCTGAAGAACTATTCTACCCCAAATCTCCACGGGTCTTCTATAATAAGGAGCTAGACTTTTTTGCGAAACGATCGTTGCCCTAAAATTATCCTCAAGTGATCGTAAGGAAGTCGTAGGCTATCGTAGCCTATTTTCGAAACTATCGTAGCCCTAAGATATCGTAAGATTGTCCTAAATCTATTTTATCTTCATCCAAGATGGCGGCATTCTTTGCCATAGATATTTTTCAAACAAATAATCGGCTTGACGTTCAAAGATTGACATTTCATTTTGTTCAACTGTGTTATTCAA
This sequence comes from Haliotis rufescens, assembly GCF_023055435.1. NCBI lineage: Eukaryota > Metazoa > Mollusca > Gastropoda > Lepetellida > Haliotidae > Haliotis > Haliotis rufescens. Next base: position 34,180,090 of record NW_025963846.1, read on the forward strand.
ATTGACACTTCGAAGAAACACGAAGAACGCATCGAAGATTTCACGTCAGAAATGTTCTTAATCGCGACAGCGATCCACATAACTGTGGAGTCGATAGCTTATAATATATTTCTATCCGAGTCCATGCTGAAGAAGTGTGAAACAACATACTTTTTGATAATTTGGGAAGGATTAAAACGGAAGGTGTCGGCAGGCTCTATAGTAGTGACCGTGACCTTATTGATAACTCAAGGGCAGCTAATCTTATTGATTTAACAAGGAAATACATGTGATCAAATACGCATATAGTATATTTGTATAGAGAGTATATTTAATGTTTTTCGAGCAAACGTAATTGTGTTTGGTTTCGTTTTCATAACAACACCTAGGTTATCTATATTACTGAAAGACAAATATTTGACAATTGATTAAATATTATCTATTGAATAATTGCATTATTTAAAAACAGGTGATTAACGACATAGATATATTCCGTTAAATATCGCAATTTATTGATATTTAGAGAGCAAATGTTAACCACATATTTTCGTATCGTATTTTCAAGAATGGCGATTTGAAAAATCAAGTAAAAAATGGGTTCCCATGCTCATTTGGGTTTAAAATGTCGTAAAAAAGTAACTTATTTTGAACATTATCCAATATTTACTTTCCAATATATTTTCGCAGAAAATATTTAATGAATGAAATTTACTGATCAATATGAAATGGACATTCTGCGAAAATATTTATTGAATGAAATTTACTGATCAATATGAAATAGACATTTTCACCACAATAATCTTTGAATTTTGCATTCAATGGACCGATTCTAAAATAATGATTGAAGTTGGTCTTTATAAAATTTAAGTGTACATTTACCCGTTTTATGTTAGCAAAATATAGATACTTGAGACCATTCAAACAATAATATCATTGTAAAGGATAGGGTCACCGGACAAATACTATTAATTTACCCTCACCAATGCTGTCAGACAAGCCAAGCGTCATCGAACTACGTTCTGGAATAGATTTTACACACTGACAATGTAGATATTTCGCTCCTCAGCCAGATTTAAATAAAATCAGACAAATCAGTTTATTAGCTCTACTTCATTTAAAAGGATAGAAAAACTACTTCATGAGACAACATAACTTGACAATTCCTAAATTATCTCCCTTTGTGAACGAAAGTGTCACTTTCAAATCTTGATAATAATTATGGATCTAGATAGGTTAAAAAAATTACATAATCTAAATACAAATAGCTTGAAATTGTTCTTGAGTCCTTTGTTTATTCGTGAAATATATTGGATAGGTAAATAACGAAAGAAACTTACATTGTCATTATAACTCGTTCGTGGGTGCGCTGCCAGGTATAATGCAGTGTTCGAAATACCTGTCTGCCCGACCGTCCGAGACGGGTTGATTTCAACTCGGGCTGCCAGATTTTCAAATTCCCCTGACCGACGGTCGGGTTATATTTCATATGTGAAAATATTCTAAATATTTCCCGATGATAAGCATTAATTCACATGTAAAGATGAATGATAAAATGTAACCAAAAAGAAACCCCGTAAGCTTATCCTGAGAAACATATGATTATAGTGGGCAGGCCGGTTTTGGTTAGGGCTGGCAAGTATTTCAGGTAGCCAGTCCTGTGGACTGGCTGAAAGTTTTGGGAGTTTCATACCCTGTATAATGTTAGTGATTTCTCTATAAACTTGACTTTTGACATAAACACAAGAACCAAGCAGTATTGTGAAACTGACACAGCATACATCACGTAACATCAAACCTGAACACGCATCTTAAATGTTCGATCAAAGGTCTCGTCATTGTCATTTAGAATAACGTCCCTTAATTACTTTCGTCCTTGCCTTTGTACCCGTGATATCCGGGGTAGAATAGGTCTTCAGTAACCCATGCTTGTCTCCCTGTGAAGATTCCGGGGTAGAATAGGTCTTCAGCAACCCATGCTTGTCTCCCCGTGAAGATTCCGGGGTAGAATTGGTCTTCAGCAACCCATGCTTGCCGTAAAAGGTGACTATGCTTGTCGTAAAAGGCGACTAACGGGATCGGGTGGTCAGGCTCGCTGACTTGGTTGATGCATGTCATTGATCCCAATTGCATGGATCGATGCTCATGATATCAATCACTGGATTGTCTGGTCCAGACTCGATTATTTACAGACCGCCGTCATATAGCTGGAATATTGCTGAGTGCGGCGTTAAACAACAAACCAACAACAACAACAACAACAATTGTACCCAATATGTTTACATAAAGCTATGCGCGCTCCCGAGAGGATCATTAGAAGGGAAAATAGTGAAGTATCTTTTTTGCACATTATTTCAATTCTAATAACTATAATGTGGTAACACTACACTAATTGTTTATAACCATTTATTAGGTTTGAAAAATGCCTTTGCATAGCACAGCGTTCGCTCGTCACGCCGAAGACCCGGGTTCGATTCCCGACATGGGTACAATGTGTGAAGCCCATTTCTGGTGTCCCCCGCTGTGATATTGCTGGAATATTGCTAAAAGCGGTGTAAAACCATACGCATTCACTCACTCACTTTGCATGGCACACGAATGCTATTTGTGTTCGATTAGTCATGGTATCATTTATCATATTGGACATTTGTAGCATTGAACGGACTTTCACTCAACTAGTTGCGTGTTAAACAGTGTGACCTGACAATGTGATTATGAATTCCGTGTCACTTCTCCATGTTGTTGTTATTGTCAGCAGCTGGGACATATCCGTGACATCACTGGAAAACACCCCGCTTTTTCAATCTCTAACACAAATGAGTGCTCTGATAGAGATCGTAACTTTATAGATATTTTCGAAAATATATCTGATCTTAAACTTGAAATATCTTATCTTTGAACGTAAGTTGTTAAGATTAATCGTATCGAAGATCGCTTCGAAAATCTAGACCGTGGTCTCTAATGTTTAAGCCTGTCCATATTATGGGGCCGACAGCTGGCTTTGTACACCTCTCAGTGCCGCACTGTGATGACGTCGCGGTTTCAAACACATATACATTGTATCAACCCCAAATATGCTGCAAAGTTCTTATTATTTCACGTAGTGTAACCGAATTGTATAACATGCAACTCGAGTTGATTGTCTTTCCAACAGTATCTAAAGTCAACAAATCCAAAAGATCTATTAGGCCAGTAGGAGAATACCCTGATTTTATTACACCTAGACATTTTCGATAACAGACAATATGTGTGTGCCAAGGTATACTCATGTTCATATGGCATTACCAAAAGAATGGTCATAGGAGCATGCCTACCTGATTAAAATGGAAAAGTCACCTTGACTTAATTTTGAATTGACCGTTTGCTGCTTTTAAAAAATTACTTCAATCATAAAGGTTCTGCACACTTTCAGGTAGGAATGAAGACCAACATTTTGACAGTTGATGCGAGTATGTTTAAAGGGAGACAACTCAAGTATGGCCTTGCGACACATCAATTGTTAATTGTTAATTTCCTTAACAATTAATCCCAATTCCCTTTTATATCATCATAATCTGTATTTGTTTACCAAATATGGCAAATAATCATCATTATGTGTTTAAAGACATCCCGATTAAAGCCTTCGTGAAGAAATCATTTCCCCCATTTTCTACCATATTTGTCCCGATAATAAATTGGTTAAAAATATATTTGCCAGAGGTTGATTTTGGCTGGGTTTGGTATGGTGTAACATAATATGTATATGATTCATTTTAATATAAAATTAGCCTGTTATCAAAAATGTCTAGGTGTTTCAATATTTCTACATATGCACTGACTAGCCATCGATAAAAATGCCGGTATTGTAAGGTTCCTACTTTTATTTATTAATCATATCCAATAATTCATATCATTAGAAAGTACATGTCCTGACGGTGATAGACATATGACATTTATGTCGCAGTATCATTGAGAATTTTCCGTGGTTAATGTTTACTGGTCACCGACCGGTTTTTTTCCATGTTATTTCTGACATATTCCGGGTATAAACTTGACTGTACCAATAACGTTTATTTTTGTGAAACTATGAGCACATACGCTCATTTCTGTCCGTGGAATAAGATGCAGTTGATTTCTGTTATAACGCTGCGATAGGGATTCAATACAGTGGAAATAAAAACTTTCCCGTCGACTTACTGTACTAGTTATCGCCATCGTCTTAACAACACTTGCCACGTGATCACGCACACCGCTTCAGTTATACAAATTGCATTTTTTAGTATCTCGGATATCGCACTCAATTTTTTTTTCTTCATCAAAATGAATAAGAAATGCTATTAACAATTTGTCGTCAGCAAACTGCTAAAAAAACGATATTCCCCAAATTCGATCTACTTAGTAGCAACAAACAAACATGGCGGATTGGTGTCCGGTATAATGCATTTGAACCCGAACAGGTTTCAGAATTATACTTGGGGGAAGAAGTGACAGACAGATAGAGAGCAATGACAGACAGGCATCATAGTCTTGTTTGATTTATATTTTTGCATGAAATACTCACGTGACACAGCCCACGCGTCCTTTCTAAAGTTGTCTTTCAGCAAGGTGATTATTGTGGGTTTTTTTCAAAATATTTCTTCACAAGAGTCCATTTTATTCATCATTTTCGGATAAATATTTCTCTCTTCTAATAAAACGAGCAAAAGTAAAATGAGATGCGATCACGTGCGCGCTATAACGGTGAGCTGGCGATAATTGGTCCTCAGCGATAACTGGCCAGTACCGATATAAACTCCCGATGAAATTGTCAGTGCTTTTTACCTCAAAACAAAATTGACGGAAGTGGTCACGATTAGTTCGTACGCAGACTGTCAAAGAGAATGTCACAATACGAATGACAGTTTGTAATGCATATCTTGATATGCATATCAAGATTTTTCTTTTACAAATTCTATTTCTTACTTAGGATGCAAAACAAAGTAATTATTACTAAATACGTATGTCACTGCTCGAAGTATTTGATAATTTATATAAGGCACAGTGAAAAAAACAAAATGAAGACTATTTAAAACATTAAAATGAAATCACAGTTAGTCTACTATGAAATCATTTTGTCATTCAGAAATCGATTATGAATTTATCTAATAGTATATATTATGTGTAGATCTAATTATATTTACTTTTTTTGGTTATAAATTGAAGCATGCGATATTGTAATATACGAGGATAAAAAAAATAAAAGGTTGTTTAATATTGGGTCCATTTTGACAGCTTTCTCACTGTAAAACACATTCGTCAACATGCCAAAATTAGAAAACGGTCCAAAATATTCTAACAGTGTTAGTCTAGCGATAAACGGTCTCATTCACTCGTTGGTCGCCGTGGTAATATTCCCATTCGTGATGTACTAGTCTACTTTCTAGTTCTGTCAAAGAGAATATATTATTATTTGGAAACTTAAACCACGTGTATCCATTACACGACCACAACATTAGATCAGCTGTTTGACGTGACGTCATCCACGTCACAACACGCGACGTCAAATCACGCGAACCTGTTCAGACGACAAAATCATAGCGACGGGAAATCACCGACCGCCTATTTGGCCTACACAAATAAAATTGAAGATTGTAACCTCATTGAGCCAAAAAAACATAAAGCGTTTACTCACTGCTGACTTTTCAGATAACATATCAAATTAGAGGTTGAAGACTTGCAATTGATTATCATACTATACTAGCCACATAAAGAAACTGTGCACGGAGAAAATATATTCTGGATTGAAATACAACACAGCAAGAACAAAAAGATGCAGTCGCTGTAGAAGCTGAATGATCGGACCATCAGAAAATGTCAACGGGACCTGAACAACATCTGTTACGATGACGTCAGAAGATCAAAATGGAGTAGGGGGTCAAACGACAAAGTCACAAAGTCAATAACAGGTATGACCACCCTGTGCGTGAATCACAGCAGTGCATCGGCGACGCATGGAGTCCACCAAATGGGCATGGAAGGCCTGGGGAATGGCCTGCCATATCTTCCTCAAATCCTGTGCCAAGTCACGGACGTTATCTGGAGGATGTGGAAGACGACGCAGACGGCGCTCCATTTCATCCCACACATGCTCTATTGGGGAGAGATCTGGAGATATTGCAGGCCATGGCAGTAACATGACATTGTTATGGTGAAGGAAATCCATTGCGACCATAGCCGTGTGAGGACGAGCGTTGTCCTGTTGAAATGTCAATCCCGGGCCATGACGTTGCAGGAAAGGAATGACCACAGGCCTCAGAATCTGATCTCTGTAGCCAACACCGGTGAGATTGCCCTGAACAACCATCAAAGGGGTTCGGTGCCGTGCTGTTATCCCACCCTAAATCATCACAGAGACACCTCTAAAACGATTCCTCTCCACAATACAGTTGCGTGCATAACGTTCTCCCAAACGCCGGTAGACACGTTGGCGCCCGTCACTTTGGGAAATGTTGAACCTCGATTCATCTGTAAAGACAACAATTCTCCATCATATTCGAGGTTGGCGAACATGATTTCGACACCATCTCAGACGGTTGGCTCGATGACGGTGTGTCAGGATTGGACGTATGGCAGGGCGTCGTGGTCGAATCCCGTACTGACGTAAACGATTTCTGACAGTGTTGGGATGGATACGGCGCAGTCCAGGAATTGTCTGGGACGTCGTTACTGCCGTTTGGAACCTGTGTCGGAGATGTGTAACTCGAATCCATCTGTCCTGTCTTGGCGTCGTTACACGGGGACGTCCTGAACGTGGGTGGTCGGCAACGTCATTTGTGTTCTGATAACGCCCAAACAATGCCGATATCGTGTCACGATGGTATTGGAAATGTGTTGCCACCTGTTGTTGCCTCATTCCCGCTCGGATCATTCCAATGGCTTCATGACGCTGTGCAGCTGTCAATCTTGGCATGATTTGCTTGTGATATGCTTGTGTCTGCGCCTGAGAAGTTTTGAATTTTTGAATGACCACAGATCATGCTTTCCAAAGTGACAGCGAATTTTGAGTTGCACATGCTGTGTACAGCTGCACAGGATGCACGTGCAGTAACACATTGCACGTCCATAGGCCCCCATCAATGACGTCATATCGCATGGCACGTGCATGAGCGTTTGAATGTCTCCAATAATTGCTGTGTTCAAACCTATCTTTCATATATGGACGGTGTGCCCTTATATCTATATTTTCTCCGTGCACAGTTTCTTTATGTGGCTAGTATATAATCGAGAGTACAGTCAACATCAATAATTTGTAAATTTATTATTAATTGGATCTAATATCTATGGCACAATGTTGGACATACGAGCAGTGGTCCTATGATAATATATTCCATTTTCTGAGGAGATTTAAAATGTGTATTTGATGATGTATATACAAACATATTGATTTCCAATTATCTTGTACAATCACAGCATGTACCATGACTCACGGAAAACACTTTTTCAGCAAACCAATCATAGCCATTATCACAGTTTCAACGAAAGGAAACAAATCGTATTCGAACTTTACAGCACATCGTATCCGTAAACGGTTAAATCAAATGCAAAAAAGGTATTGCTGTCATCATTTTAGAGCCCGTGAACATCCGGGGTCGAATAGATCTTCAGCAACCCATGCTTGAAATAAAAGGGGACTATGCTTGTCGTAAGAGGCGACTAACGGGATCGAGTGGTCTGGCTAGCTGACTTGGTTGATGCATGTCATCGTATCCCAAATGCGTGGATCGATGCTCCACATCTGGATGCTTATGATGTCAATCACAGGATTGTCTGGTCCAGGCTCGTTTATTTACAGACCGCCGTCATATAGCGGGAAAATTGAAATGATATTAAAAAGATATAAGCTTTGCTATCACTACAAAATGATCATTGTGTGAAACAAAATAGAGACTCTATAGTCTATATTGAAATGTATTACCTCCAGTACCGATGATTTAGTCTTTTAATGTTTCAGCTCCAGTTATGACGCACCACTTGGACTTCATATAATAAGTCTCTAATGTTTCAAAGTTGTGATGTGCCACTCCATATAATTAGTTGGTCTCTAATGTTTCAGCTCCAGTTGTGACATGCCACTATCTATAATTAGTTGGTCTCTAATGTTTCAGCTCCAGTAGTGACGTGCCTCTTCATATAATGAGTTGGTCTCTGATGTTTCAGCTCCAGTTGTGACGTGCCGCTTCATATAATTAGTTGGTCTCTAATGTTTCAGCTCCAGTTGTGACGTGCCACTTCATATAATTAGTTCGTCTCTAATGTTTCAGCTCCACTTCATCTAATTAGTTGGTCTCTAATGTTTCAGAGTTGTGATGTGCCACTCCATATAATTAGTTGGTCTCTAATGTTTCAGCTCCAGTAGTGACGTGCCACTTCATATCATTAGTTGGTCTCTCACCTTTCAGCTCCAGTTGTGACGCGCTACTTCATATAATGAGTTTTTCTCTAATGATTTAGCTCCAGTTGCGATGTGCCACTACATACAAAGCGTTGATCTCTAATGTTTCAGCTTCAGTTGTGACGTGCCACTTCATGTAATTAGTTGGTCTCCAATGTTTCAGCTCCAGTAGTGATGTGCCACTTCATATCATTAGTTGGTCTCTAATGTTTCAGCTCCAGTTGTGATGTGCCACTTCAAATAATAAGTTGGTCTCTCACCTTTCAGCTCCAGTTTTTATGTGCCACTCCATATAATTAGTTGGTCTCTAATGTTTCAGCTCCAGTTGTAACGTACCACTTCATTGAATTAGTTGGTCTCTAATGTTTCAGCTCCAGTTGTGATGTGCCACTCCATATAATTAGTTCGTCTCTAATGTTTCAGCTCTAGTAGTGATGTGCCACTTCATTGAATTAGTTGGTCTCTAATGTTTCAGCTCCAGTAGTGACGTGCCACTTCCTATAATTTGTTGGTCTCCCACCTTTCAGCTCCAGTTGTGATGTGCGACTCCATATAATTAGTTGGTCTCTAATGTTTCAGCTCCAGTTGTGACGTACCACTTCATTGAATTAGTTGGACTCAAATGTTTCAGCTCCAGTTGTAACGTACCACTTCCTATAATTAGTTAGTCTCTCCCCTTTCAGCTCCAGTTGTGATGTGCCACTTCATATAATTAGTTGGTCTCTAATGTTTCAGCTCCAGTAGTGACGTACCACTTCCAATAATTAGTTCGTCTCTAATGTTTCAGCTCCAGTTTTGACGTACCACTTCATATCATTAGTTGGTCTCTAATGTTTCAGCTCCAGTTGTGATGTGCCACTCCATATAATTAGTTGGTCTCTAATGTTTCAGCTCCAGTAGTGACGTACCACTTCCAATAATTAGTTCGTCTCTAATGTTTCAGCTCCAGTTGTGACGTACCACTTCCTATAATTAGTTGGTCTCTAATGTTTCAGCTCCAGTAGTGACGTACCACTTCCAATAATTAGTTCGTCTCAAATGTTTCAGCTCCAGTAGTGACGTGCCACTTCATATCATTAGTTGGTCTCTCACCTTTCAGCTCCGGTTTTGACGTGCCACTTCATATAGTAAGTTGTTCTCATATGTTTCAGATCCAGTCGTGACGCGCCACTTTTTACTAGTATGAGCTGTTTTTTTAATGATTTAGGTCCAGTTGAGACGGATCGCTTATACGAAGCAGATTATTTTTCCAGACAGAATATTTATTTTCAATATTATGGTGTGAACACGGTGCTTTAACTCCATATAGTTTCTATTGTCACGGTGACTTTGACTGTATGTAAGCATGTCCTACTACAATTGTACTTTTTACCTAGACGACCAAGGTGCCTGGACATGGGTTACACATTGCAACTGTCCGTGGTCATGTGGGCTCCATTCTGAGAAAGCCATGCTATGCTGGACTTTCTCTGTGAAGAATGTGGTCAGTAGATATAGGGGTGTATTTTGCTGGTCCGAATGTTCCGAGTAGTAGGGAAAGTATAACCTTCCGCATTCATGGTGAAGTGTAAGAATGAGTTGCGGGTGCTGTCCACACCCAATGATACCCCAGTTACCGTAGAAAGGCAGTTGTAGTGTCAGCTGAGGTCGTCTAGAAGTCTGATCTGTAGAGCACATATACTGATAGATATTTAAAAGCTCTAAGCTTCAGATTAAAGATAAGAGATACTTTATATCATTAGTTGGTCTCTCACCTTTCAGCTCCAGTTGTGATGTGCCACTACATATAATTAGTTGGTCTCTAATGTTTCAGCTCCAGTAGTGACGTGCCACTTCATATCATTGGTTGGTCTCAAATGTTTAAGATCCAGTTGTGACGTGCCACTTCATATAATTTGTTGGTCTCTAATGTTTCAGCTCCAGTTGTGATGTGCCACTCCATATAATTAGTTGGTCTCTAATGTTTCAGCTCCAGTAGTGACGTGCCACTTCATATCATTAGTTGGTCTCTCACCTTTCAGCTCCAGTTGTGATGTGCCACTCCATATAATTAGTTGGTCTCTAATGTTTCAGCTCCAGTAGTGACGTACCACTTCCAATAATTAGTTCGTCTCTAATGTTTCAGCTCCAGTTTTGACGTACCACTTCATATCATTAGTTGGTCTCTCACCTTTCAGCTCCAGTTGTGATGTGCCACTCCATATAATTAGTTGGTCTCTAATGTTTCAGCTCCAGTAGTGACGTACCACTTCCAATAATTAGTTCGTCTCTAATGTTTCAGCTCCAGTTGTGACGTACCACTTCCTATAATTAGTTGGTCTCTAATGTTTCAGCTCCAGTAGTGACGTACCACTTCCAATAATTAGTTCGTCTCAAATGTTTCAGCTCCAGTAGTGACGTACCACTTCCAATAATTAGTTCGTCTCAAATGTTTCAGCTCCAGTAGTGACGTGCCACTTCATATCATTAGTTGGTCTCTCACCTTTCAGCTCCGGTTTTGACGTGCCACTTCATATAGTAAGTTGTTCTCATATGTTTCAGATCCAGTCGTGACGCGCCACTTTTTACTAGTATGAGCTGTTTTTTAATGATTTATGTCCAGTTGAGACGGATCGCTTATACGAAGCAGATTATTTTTCCAGACAGAATATTTTGTTTCAATATTATGGTGTGAACACGGTGCTTTAACTCCATATAGTTTCTATTGTCACGGTGACTTTGACTGTATGTAAGCATGTCCTACTACAATTGTACTTTTTACCTAGACGACCAAGGTGCCTGGACATGGGTTACACATTGCAACCGTCCGTGGTCATGTGGGCTCCATTCTGAGAAAGCCATGCTATGCTGGACTTTCTCTGTGAAGAATGTGGTCAGTAGATATAGGGGTGTATTTTGCTGGTCCGAATGTTCCGAGTAGTAGGGAAAGTATAACCTTCCGCATTCATGGTGAAGTGTAAGAATGAGTTGCGGGTGCTGTCCACACCCAATGATACCCCAGTTACCGTAGAAAGGCAGTTGTAGTGTCAGCTGAGGTCGTCTAGAAGTCTGATCTGTAGAGCACATATACTGATAGATATTAAAAAGCTCTAAGCTTCAGATTAAAGATAAGAGATACTTTATATCATTAGTTGGTCTCTCACCTTTCAGCTCCAGTTGTGATGTGCCACTACATATAATTAGTTGGTCTCTAATGTTTCAGCTCCAGTAGTGACGTGCCACTTCATATCATTGGTTGGTCTCAAATGTTTCAGATCCAGTTGTGACGTGCCACTTCATATAATTAGTTGGTCTCTAATGTTTCAGCTCCAGTTGTGATGTGCCACTCCATATAATTAGTTGGTCTCTAATGTTTCAGCTCCAGTAGTGATGTGCCACTTCATATCATTAGTTGGTCTCTCACCTTTCAGCTCCAGTTGTGATGTGCCACTTCATATAATTAGTTGGTCATTAATGTTTCAGCTCCAGTAGTGACGTACCACTTCCAATAATTAGTTCGTCTCTAATGTTTCAGCTCCAGTTTTGACGTACCACTTCATATCATTAGTTGGTCTCTCACCTTTCAGCTCCAGTTGTGATGTGCCACTCCATATAATTAGTTGGTCTCTAATGTTTCAGCTCCAGTAGTGACGTACCACTTCCAATAATTAGTTCGTCTCTAATGTTTCAGCTCCAGTTGTGACGTACCACTTCCTATAATTAGTTGGTCTCTAATGTTTCAGCTCCAGTAGTGACGTACCACTTCCAATAATTAGTTGGTCTCAAATGTTTCAGCTCCAGTAGTGACGTGCCACTTCATATAATTAGTTGGTCTCTCACCTTTCAGCTCCGGTTTTGACGTGCCACTTCATATAGTAAGTTGTTCTCATATGTTTCAGATCCAGTCGTGACGCGCCAATTTTTACTAGTATGAGCTGTTTTTTTAATGATTTAGGTCCAGTTGAGACGCATCGCTTATACGAAGCAGATTATTTTTCCAGACAGAATATTTTGTTTCAATATTATGGTGTGAACACGGTGCTTTAACTCCATATAGTTTCTATTTTCACGGTGACTTTGACTGTATGTAAGCATGTCCTTACTACAATTGTACTTTTTACCTAGACGACCAAGGTGCCTGGACATGGGTTACACATTGCAACTGTCCGTGGTCATGTGGGCTCCATTCTGAGAAAGCCATGCTATGCTGGACTTTCTCTGTGAAGAATGTGGTCAGTAGATATAGGGGTGTATTTTGCTGGTCCGAATGTTCCGAGTAGTAGGGAAAGTATAACCTTCCGCATTCATGGTGAAGTGTAAGAATGAGTTGCGGGTGCTGTCCACACCCAATGATACCCCAGTTACCGTAGAAAGGCAGTTGTAGTGTCAGCTGAGGTCGTCTAGAAGTCTGATCTGAAGAGCGCATATACTGATAGATATTAAAAAGCTCTAAGCTTCAGATTAAAGATAAGAGATACGCAGTCTCCGTTTGACCATTTATTTAGCACAATAGTCAGTGCAAAGATTTGGAGTTATTGACTTCTGTGCTGTGTACCCGTTCAGGAAAGTAACTTTGTAGAGGTTTATAACGATTTGCTATCACTACCAAAGGATCATTGTGAAAACAAAACCAACACTCTATAGTCTATATTGAAATGTATTACCTCCAGTAACGATGATTTAGTCTTTTAATGTTTCAGCTGCAGTTGTGATGTGCCACTTCCTATAATTAGCTGGTCCCTTATGTTTCAGCTCCAGTCGTGACGTACAACTTCCTATAATTAGTTGGTCTCTCACCTTTCAGCTCCAGTTGTGATGTGCCACTCCATATAATTAGTTGGTCTCTAATGGTTCAGCTCCAGTAGTGACGTACCACTTCATTGAATTAGTTGGTCTCAAATGTTTCAGCTCCAGTTGTGACGTACCACTTCCTATAATTAGTTGGTCTCTCACCTTTCAGCTCCAGTTGTGATGTGCCACTCCATATAATTTGTTGGTCTCTAATGTTTCAGCTCCAGTAGTGACGTACCACTTCATATCATTAGTTGGTCTCAAATGTTTCAGCTCCAGTTGTGACGTACCACTTCCTATAATTAGTTGGTCTCTCACCTTTCAGCTCCAGTTGTGATGTGCCACTCCATATAATTAGTTGGTCTCTAATGTTTCAGCTCCGGTTTTGACGTGCCACTTCATATAGTTAGTTGTTCTCATATGTTTCAGATCCAGTCGTGACGCGCCACTTTTTTACTAGCATGAGCTGTTTTTTTATGATTTATGACCAGTTGAGACGCATCGCTTATACGAAGCAGATTATTTTCCCAGACAGAATATTTATTTTCAATATCATGGTGTGACCACGGTGCTTTAACTCCATATAGTTTCTATTGTCACGGTGACTTTGACTGTATGTAAGCATGTCCTGCTACAATTGTACTTTTTACCTAGACAACCAAGGTGCCTGGACATGGGTTACACATTGCAACTGTCCGTGGTCATGTGGGCTCCATTCTGAGAAAGCCATGCTATGCTGGACTTTCTCTGTGAAGAATGTGGTCAGTAGATATAGGGGTGTATTTTGCTGGTCCGAATGTTCCGAGTAGTAGGGAAAGTATAACCTTCCGCATTAATGGTGAAGTGTAAGAATGAGTTGCGGGTGCTGTCCACACCCAATGATACCCCAGTTAACGTAGAAAGGCAGTTGCAGTGTCAGCTGAGGTCGTCTAGGAGTCTGATCTCTAGAGCGCATATACTGATAGATATTGAAAAGCTCTAAGCTTCAGAGTAAAAATAAGAGATACGCAGTCTCCGTTTTACCATTAATTTAGCACAATAGTCAGTGCAAAGATTTCGAGTTATTGACTTCTGTGTACCCGTTCAGGAAAGTAACTTTGTAGAGGTTTATAACGATTTGCTATCACTACCAAAGGATCATTGTGAAAACAAAATCAAGACTCCATAGTCTATATTGAAATGTATTACCTTCAGTAACGATGATTTAGTCTTTGAATGTTTCAGCTCCAGTTGTGACGTACCACTTCCTATAATTAGTTGGTCTCTAATGTTTCAGCTCCAGTTGTGACGCACCACTTGAACTTCATATAATCAGTTGTTCTCTAATGTTTCAGCTCCACTTCATATAATTAGTTGGTCTCTAATGTTTCAGCTGCAGTTGTGATGTGTCATTTCATATAATGAGTTGGTCTCTGATGTTTCAGCTGCAGTTGTGATGTGCCTCTTCACATAATGAGTTGGTCTCTCATGTTTCAGCTGCAGTTGTGATGTGCCTCTTCACATAATGAGTTGGTCTCTGATGTTTCAGCTGCAGTTGTGATGTGCCTCTTCATATAATGAGTTGGTCTCTAATGTTTCAGCTCCAGTTGTGACGTGCCTCTTCATATAATTAGTTGATCTCTAATGTTTCAGCTCCAGTTATGACGTGCCTCTTCACATAATGAGTTGGTCTCTCATGTTTCAGCTACAGTTGTGACGTGCCTCTTCATATAATGAGTTGATCTCTAATGTTTCAGCTGCAGTTGTGACGTACCACTTCCTATAATTAGTTGGTCTCTAATGTTTCAGCTCCAGTTGTGACGCACCACTTGAACTTCATATAATTAGTTGGTCTCTAATGTTTCAGCTCCAGTTGTGACGTGCCACTTCATATGACTTTGTCCCTGTTTCAGCTCCAGTGGTGACGCGTCACTTCATATGAGTTGGTCTCTAACGTATTAGCTCCATGACGTGAGGTGATCTCTAATCTTTGCGCTCTAGTTGTGACGCGCCACTTCATATAATGAGTTGGTCCCTTATGTTTGAGCTCCTGTTGTGATGCGCCTCTTCACATAAGTTGCTCTCTAATAAGGATGAAATTGCTATACATCCATGGCCTTATCATTCTGTACAGCCTTTATATTTAAGGGCGGTATTCTCTACAACATGGTACACTCAAGAAGTCAAAAGGGGTTGTTGGAGAGGGGTAGGGGAAGGCTCCTATATGCAGTGTGCCGGGAGCCACAAGAAAGTGCCAGTCGGCGTTAACCCAGGGGAGAGTTGGGTTACATAGACTGGCGGCAAGTCTCATATAGCTACAATACGGCTGAATGCGACGTTAAACAACAAACAAACAAACAAATGTTGATCATCAATAATCATTTGTCCCCATGTATTTGGTGTCGTTTGCTAGCCCGTCTAGCATAAGGGCCAGCGCAGAACCATTAACTGGGATGCCCATGTGTAAAAAGATTTAAAATTCCTCCAACATTTGATAGAATTGCCCCGTCGCATCCGTATCGCGCATTCATGCAAGGGGCTTTTGAATATCTGCTTTGGACTTCATTGCGTCGATCATTGTTTTGACATCCGAGCGAAATGAACGTTTTACTTGCTGTGGGGCCGAAAGTGAGTCTGATTTTCACAGAGGCCTGTTTTAGGAATATTATAACAGAGGATAACAAATGTAAATAGAAACATGATTCAAAGAAGTATTATTATGAATCATAGTATATTCGGCACATTTGATATTGCCTTGTATTACAAATGCTGATTAGTCAAAGTCCTGTCTCGACGGATTCCACTGTGCACGGTGATATTTTATGTGTGAAGGAAATATGTCCATAATAGCAGTAAGGCAGCCCAGTGTCTCAATCAAGTTTTGACACGTCACGCCGAAACGGCCGAGTTCGATTCCTTACATCTGGCTAATGTTTCGTATGAAGCCCGTTCCTACAGTCCTCCGCCGCAAAGCGTCTAACACCATACCCATGCATCTAGTGCACACACAGAACTCAAACTATTGGGTACATAATAACAAAGACATTTATTTGATAACAGAATAATAAACATATATAATATATCCACTGTAATTAAAAAGGTATTTTGGGTACACTTGCTTCAAGTAGCCACGGCACCAGCAAATATTAACACACTCGGGGTACTGTGACTCGCAATCAACCAAGCCACCGAGTCCGACCACCCAATCCAAGTAAGTCGCCTCTTTCTACAAGTGTCCAATTTTATCGACGTTAATTGTTGGTAATTGTTATCAATTAAAGGTTGCAATTGGTGAACCATTTCACCTTAACTACGGTTATCCCCTCGTTCTTGGTGCTGACAGTCAGGGATGAGCGAGAGGTACAATGTCAGTACCCGAGGGCCTTGGACCTTTTACCGTAGTTCCTCCAACAAGCACAAAGAGTCGTCTTCGTTTTTAACAGCTTTTATTCCCACTTTGTCTTGCCGGTCAACCCACTCTATTTGTCACACTTAAATACGAGACTTCGACCGCAAAGCTTCAGTCTCAGTCGAAATGCTGGTGCTTAAGTTTGGTTTCTGGTTCGAAAGATCGTGACAACAAGCCGAGAACGGAGCACCAGTCCAGATGTCGTCTCCCCAGCCGCTCTCTAGCCGCTCTCTCGATCTGGGGGCTTTTGCCCCTATTTAAACCGGTACCTACGTCACAGTTCTACTCATTTTTCCATGTATCATTGTCAACCACCTTTCCCCCCTACACTAGATCATTCTAACCCACTCTTGTCTAGCCTCAAGGTGCTTTTTAGGACTTGTGGTAATGTGACCACCTCAACCCCCGGAATCTGGACTATTCCCCCAAAAAAACATATATGAACCCGAGGGCAATTTCCTCTACGTTTCCTCTCCCTATCTATTTTGTCTCTGGCAACTTGCATATTCCCTTGCTATGTTACTTTAATTGATTTGCTCTAGTACTCCGACCCTCGACCTACTACTGTCACCCCTGGTTATTAGTGGCCCAGTATGTTTCCTATGCTCTTCAACTCCTACATCGCCTGCACTCAATATATCTTCCCATGTGTTATACCTATATCTTACTGTTTTAGCCCCTCATATTGCCTACTTATATAATTACTGTAGATATCTTAATGAGTTGCTAATTACCATTATTTCATGCCTATAATACGACCCCCGTTCTGACGAGGAGTGCGTCCCCACACTCTGAGATGGTGCCAATTCTTGTTATAATATCTGGTATACATTCCCTCTTATTTCTGTGACTTATTGATTTATCTTCCCTTTAATTATCTAAATATGTATTACACTTTCATGCCTAGAATACAAGCACAGGTTACTTGAGGCAACGCCTACTTCGGACTCCCCATAGGGTGACATCAATATTGAACACCATTGAAACATTTATGTTTGTTTTTCAACGCCGCACTCAGCAATATTCCAGCTTAATGACCAGAGGGCTGTAAATAATCGAGTCTGCACCAGACAATTCTGTGATTGACATCGTGAGCATCGATCACGCAAATGGGATACGATGACATGTATCCCGTTAGTCGCCTGTCTACAAGTATGTTTGCTGAAGACCAGTACTAAAATTATATGAATGGATCACTGGAAAACAACAGAGATAAACATGCCATTGTAAAAGTTCAAATATACTACTACTCGTTTGTAGATGCCAAACAAGAACTTTTAGTTTTTCCTGTCATCTAACTTAGACATGGCACGGAATGCATGCTAAATCACGCTGCATATTTATATGTAAGGTACATGTATATCAACATGTTAGAAATAAATTGTATCAATGAACCTTCTCTTTCCTCTGCATTGTCCACCTCTAGAAAGTAAAATGTCACTTTGGAAAAGAAATATGACGCTTGTGCGTACTAACTGGCGTAAATCGTCAAAATGATATCAACCGATTATATGTTATTACCCATATGGGCAGGCTCGCTGACTTGGATGATGCATGTCCTCGTATCCCAATTGCACGGATCGATACTCATGATGTCAATCACTGGATTGTCTGGTCCAGACTCGATTATTAGCTCATCGGGTCCAAAGGACCAAGGTGAGCTTATGCCATACCATGGCGTTCGTCTTCGTACGTCTACAATTTATTCAAACGACTTCTTCTTCTGAACCACTGATTGGTAACGAAATTAACGAAATTTGACTGGAAGCATCCCTAGGTGTAAGGGATTCAAAATTGTACAAATGGAGGGGCTGAGGGGCGGAGCCAAATAGGGGTAATTTGGCTACAATGCTTTATGGACTTCATCTCTGGAACTGAGAGATAGATATAAACCATATTTGGTTGGAAGCATTCTTAGGATTCAAAATTGTACAAATGGAGAGGCTGACCCCCCAAGGGGCGGGGCCAAATAGAGGTAATTTGGCAATATTGCTTTAAACCATTTCTTATCGGGAACTAAGAGATAGATGGGTCATTATCAAAATATGTACCCTTTTTATGTCAGTATATCTTTCATAAAGTTTGAGATAGCCCTGGGCCTAGATTTTCAAAACGACCGTAGCACTAAAATTATCGTGAAGTTAATTATCGTTAAGAAATCGTAGGTTATCGTAGCCTATTTTCGAAACTATCGTAGCCCTGAGATATCTTAAGTTTGTCGTAAATCTATGACAGCCCCATACCTGTCGTAAGTTTATTTTATCTTTATCCAAGATGGCGGCATACTTTGCCATAGATATTTTGGCAAACAATTAGTCTGTTTTACGTTCAAACATTGACATTTCATTTTGTTAAACTGTTTGATTTAAATTGACACTTCAGAAATGTTCTTAATCGCGACAGCGATCCACATAACTATGGAGTCGATAGCTTACAATACATTTCTATCCAAGTCCATGCTGAAGAAGTGTGAAACAACGTACCTTTTCGATAATTTGGGAATGATAAAAATGGAAGGTGTCGGCAAGCTATAGGAATGACCGTGACCTTATTTAAGGATTGAAGTTGTATTTGTTGACGTTCATCAGCTGATGAAGACAGTGCCTCACGTGAGCAAATCGCTTCATGGAAAATTTGCTCACGTGAGGCACTGTCTTCATCAGCTGATAAACGCCAACAAATACAACTTCAATCCTTATATTGACAGACACATAAATCATAACAAAACTATCCATTAAACATCAAACTTTAATTATTTAAGCGAACTATATCAACGCGGAGAGCCGTGACGTCGTGACGTCATCCGCCCCAAACATTCCATTTGGAGTGACATCCCTTGGTTTTACAAACGGTAGAAAATGGCGGCTACGGAAATGTTAGTCACTTGAAAAGAGCACCTAGAAAAAGTTAGCGTTGGAAAGAAACCCAGACGCGGCTGATGCTGAAAATGGATTGATATTAACGTTCTGTGAACTTTGGGTGTGTGTTCGAGTCATAGTACGGCTGCTGATGTCGGGGATCACCGCTTGAGTCGTCAGTTGTCCCTAATGATTTTTAATGTTATTTTTAGTAGTTCACGTATGACTCCGCTCGATTGACAACGTAATCACGTGACATACTGACGCTCATCGGGAAATGAACGACAGTCAGCTTGGTAGTGTTCACCTAGGCGAGGTCACCCGCTACTGTTGATAACTCAGGGGCAGCTAATCTTAGTTCATACTCAAGTTGAGAGTGGTTTCCCTTTGTATTCGTGTCTGCAAGCTCCTTCCCAGCGCGTGAGACCGCCTCCGTGGTCTTGTGGTAGAGCGTCCGCCCGGAGAGCGGAAGGTCCGGGGTTCGATCCCGGGCCGCGTCATACAAAAAGACGTTAAAAGATTGTACTTGTTGTTACCCTGTCTGGCGCTCGGCATTAAGGGGCTAAAACAAGGACTGGTCGGCTCGGAGTCAGTATACTGTGTCTGAGTGGGGTATTCATGTTAAACTGCGGCATGGTGTAACGTGTTTTATGGTGTTTGTTTGTCGTATGAAGACTTAAATAACAAACAACACGTTAGCTGATCGTGTGTAGCTTTTACTTCTCTTGCCCAACTAGTAGGAACAGAGTTACCTCCCCTGTTCCCGAACATAACAATAATGCACGCTTATATATACGCCACATCCTTCCTCTCAAAGATATGTCACTCACACCAGATTATCAAATTAGAGTCCTTGATAGACTTAACTTAACACAATTTTGAATTAACACTTTAGCACGCCTAGTCCTTGTACTTTGCAGGCATTTTCACCAGTCTACCACTTGAAGTTCTCACTTCCTTTGGAACTGTCACTGGTTCACTTGGTTCGGTCTCTGGTAGTTTAGATTTAGGTGAAATTGTCTTTGGTACTGTATGTGTGTTTTCACTGATTTTTCTGTTACCATGGTTACTTGAAGATTGTCTTGATTGAGTGATTGGTGGATTATCTGGAACAGATGGATTATTGACAACTTCTGTATCATATCTAAGAGGTGGCGGTTCATTTGAAAGTCTGAGATGCTTTCTATTTCTTCTCAGAATTCTTCCATCCTGCATTTTCACTTCATATGATCTCTCTCCCACTTGTTTCTCTACAGATGCTTTTTTCCACTGTTTATTGTTGTAGGGCTGAACTCTCACTGTTTCACCTGTCTTTAACATGCGCAGTGGATGTGTAGATCTATTGTAGTATTTTGCTTGCTTTACTTTTCTTTTCAGCAATTTTCCTTTTTCATTTTCACCTTTTCTTGATTTCAGCAATTTAGGTGATGTTGGAAGAAGTGTCTTAGTTCTCCTACCATACAGCCTTTGAACTGGTGATGTACCAATACCTTCGGTAGGCACATTTCTCCAATCTAGTAGAGATAGAAATGGGTCAGTTTCAGCAAGCTTGGATTTTGTCATGAGTCTCTTTACTGTTTTTACAGCATTTTCAACTTTACCATTTGACTGAGGATGCCTTGGTGATGATGTGACATGCTCAAATTTGTAGTTTTCAGCAAACACAGCAAATGATTCGGAATTGAAAGGTGGTCCGTTGTCCGACATGAGCTGGTCCGGTATTCCATGACGAGCTAGTTGATACTTCAGTTTGCCTATCACTTCTTTGGAATCTTTACCTTGAAGACGATCAACTTCAAAATAGTCAGTGAAGTAGTCGACTGTAAGTAGGTAATCATGATTTTCAAATTCGAACAGGTCACATGCTATCTTCTCCCATGGGCGAGATGGAATTGCATGACTCATGAGCGGTTCTCTCCCTTGCTCTTGTTGTACACTGTTGCATATCTCACATTTACTGATATAATCAGTCAAGTCTTTTACCATGTTTGGCCAGTAGACTAGTTCACGAGCCCTCCTGATACATCCTTGGATACCAATGTGACTTGCGTGTATCCTTTCCATTATTTCAGGTCGCAAGTTATTTGGAATCAGTATACGTTCACCCTTGAAGATGACGTCGTCTTGCTCTGATAATTCCTCCCGGAATGTGAAATAATCTCTTACTGCAACAGGTAAGTTCAGTTTGTTTTCAGGCCATCCCTGCAGAATTATCTTCTTCAGATTTTGCATGTTAACATCTGACCGAGTTGCGGACTGTATCTGTGACAAGGTTTTGTCTGAGACATTAACATAATCCTTCATTTGAATTGTTTCAGTTTCCAGCTCAGTAGAGGATCTGTGATCAACATTGAAGATGTCACTTGAGTCACTGGATTCTTTGGATTTGGATTGAGGTAAGTATGCACGACTCAAGGTGTCTGCTACATACATTTGAGATCCTTTCTTGTAGTTCACTTTCAGGTCAAACTTCTGGATCCGTAGAAGCATTCTCTGTAAGCGTTTAGGTGCGCTTAGCAGACTTTTGAGCATGATGGACTCAAGAGGTTTGTGATCTGTTTCTACATAGATCTTCCTACCATAGGTATACATCTCAAATCTCTCCAACCCAAACACAATCCCAAGCATCTCCTTTTCGATTTGTGCATAGTTCTTTTCTGATGGTGTTAATGCACGAGACGCATAGGCTATTGGGTGTCCTTCTTGCATTAGGCAGGCTCCCAATCCATTTTGAGATGCATCACATTGCAGGTAAGTCTCTTTTGAGTCATCAAAATATTTCAACACTGGCGGTTCAGAGAGAACATTCTTGATCTCTTCAAAACTTCTGCCATGAACATTTGGATCCCATTTGAAGTTTGTCTTATCCATAATAAGTGATCTCAGTGGTGCAGTGATCGCTGAAATATTTGGTGCGAACTTTTGGACGAAGTTTACCATTCCTAGCAGTCTTTGTACCCCTTGTTTGTCAACAGGAGCTGGCATGTGCGTGATCGCTTTCACTTTGTTCGGATCAATTTTCAGACCAGATTTAGTCAACACATGTCCAAGGTAGGGAACTTCTGGTAACTTCAACTTGAACTTTTCTTTATTCAACTTGATATTTTTTTGTTTGCAGCGTTCCAGAAAAGCTCTGAGATTTCGATCATGGTCAGCTTCTGCCTCCTCATCACTGTTGCCACATCCATATATGAGGACATCGTCATGAATTGCTTTCACACCTGGGAGTCCTATAAGAGCTTCATCCATCCTCCTTTGGAACTCTTCAGGGGCAGGAGAGATACCAAAAGGCATACGAAGCCATCTAAATCTTCCCCAAGGCGTTTCGAATGTTGTGAGTAAGCTACTCTCTTTGTCCAATACGATGTGCCAAAATCCATTTTTAGCATCTGCTAGTGTGAAGTATTTCGCATTTGCTAATTCAGGTAAGATATCATCTATGGTCGGCATTAAATAGTGACTTCTTTTCAGGGCTTCATTTAGTGGTTTAGGATCAATACAGAGACGGATCTTCCCACTTGGCTTGACCACAACTACCATCGCCGATATCCAGTCTGTGGGGTCTGTAACCGGAGTTATTATGTTCATCTTAACTAGTCTCTCTAGTTCATCTTTTAGTTTTGGTTTCATTGCTACAGGTACTTTTCTACATGGAATTTGAACTGGTGTAGCAGATTCATCAATCTCCAGATGCAACTCTCCCTCAAGCTTACCATCGCCTTCAAACAGTTCTGGATACTTTGATGTAACATCCTTCAAAGTCACAGGTGAGTCTTCTTTATTTACAACATTAACTTGATCTTCTGCTGCAACTGACATGATATTGTCTCTATTGACAGTGATCAATCCCATATGTTGGATGACTCTTGATCCAAGAAGAGGCTTGTAATTACCTTTTGTTATGAGGAATTCAATACTGTACTTCTTGTTGTTCCTTGGATTGACGACCATGACTCTTCTCTTGCCCAATGGCGATGTTTCTGCTCCATTATACATGATCAAAGTTGTTGATGCCTCCTGTAGATTGTCTAACGTCGGATCATCATAGATTTCAGAGTAGAGAGTTTCTGGTAATAGATTGACAGTTGCGCCGCAATCAAGTTGAAATTTCACCTCTGTTTTCTTCAAAGTCATTTTAGCAAACAGTTTGTTTTGATACATCTCTTCTTTAACACTGTCTTCAACTGAAGTGTGCATTGCCATGATGTATTCAGCATCTTCATCATGTTCATCTGTATCATATTCATCTACCACTTGTACTTGTCCTTTCTTTTTCTTTCCTTTAGGACATTTGTCTGCAAAGTGATTTTTTTTCTTGCATTTGGAACAGGTGTGTCCATATGCTGGGCACCTTTCTCGACCGAATATATGTTTTTGACCACAGTATCTACATTCCCACAAGTCTTTTTCTTTCACTTTGTCAGATTCTCTTCTTTCTGGTTTAGCTGTTTTCTTCTGAACCAGTCCTTTTTTCTTTGACTTGACTGATTTTACTTCTTCTGAAGCTGCACCAATGTTCTTTAATTGCAGAGCTGCTGTTTCATAAGCTCGACAAATGTCAACTGCACTTTTCAGTGTAAGTTTTGAGTCTTGAAGAAGTCTCTTTCTTGTATTGTTGTCCCTTATTCCCATGACGATTCTATCTCGGATCAGTGAGTCTTCTAGCGTTCCATAGTTGCATGTCTTTGCTAAGGTCCTTAATACAGTCACATATGCATCAATACCTTCACTGCTATCTTGATCCCTTGTATTAAAGTTGTATCGCTCATAGGTTTCATTTGTTTCTCCAATACAGAAAGTCTTTAGTTTCTCAAGCACAACTTCTTCTTTCTGTCTATCATCTTCATTATCAAAACTCATGCCATCAATAACATCTAACACATCAGTTCCAATGCATGTCATTAATGTTGCACATTTACAATGACTAGATTCATTTGAAAGTCTAGATGCAATCACATAATTGTCCCAACCTCTTTTAAATTTTCTAAAGTTAGTTGCCAAGTTTCCCTTTAATTCCAATTTCTGTGGGAAAGGAATATTTACAGGAACATGTATGATTGTTGGCGCTTGAACTTGCACATCTTGCCCTCCTTCAGCCATATTGATTTGCAATAAACTTCTTAATATTGTCAGATTTGGCAAAAATCGTTTATCTTCATTACACACTTGGCACTATTTATTTTTTTTCCAACATGGCGTCCCAAATTCGCTAGTGAGACAACATTCTTGGGCATATTTCTGTTTCTGCTTATATTGACGTTAATAGTCTTCTATATTCATGAAATGTTCATAAAAGTTATTTTGTCACTTGTTCAAATAGTATCTGCTCTACAGTCTATCACAAAATAGCTTAGATGCACTAAATGCGACGATCAAAACAAACCACGTGGTCCGAGTTGACGAACCGATCGGCATTCAAATACAACGAAGATACACGTTGACATTCAAATTATTGGCTTGCGATGAGTTCTTTAGTCACTTCTGACACCATGTAACGTGTTTTATGGTGTTTGTTTGTCGTATGAAGACTTAAATAACAAACAACACGTTAGCTGATCGTGTGTAGCTTTTACTTCTCTTGCCCAACTAGTAGGAACAGAGTTACCTCCCCTGTTCCCGAACATAACAATAATGCACGCTTATATATACGCCACACATGGTATCTCAGTGAGCTAGCACTATAAATCGGCATCAGTCCGGACTAGTACAAGCAGCCACACACACACATACACGTGCATGCACGTCGCTATATAAGTGCAATAATCTTGGAAGCGACGTTAAACCCAATTTCACCTCACCTCACCCAGCGCGTGACACCTTCGTTACCACAGCCCATGCTCGTCGTAAGAGGCGACTAGGCCTAACATACACTCCCGGTAACATCGCGATAGTATAGTGAGCTCCGCGATCGGGCTATTGCTGTGAGGAGCTTGTCGTGTCTGACTGGCTGTGCTATTTGACTCAAAAATAGCTGTCTTAATTAACCCTCTGGCTGCCACCTAAAAATAGCCTGTGTACTATCGCTGTGCCAAGTTTATTTGCGAGTGACGTTCTTGAAACTGCACATGATGGTAAAGTTCAACATGCAGTAAATAATAGTGGTATCATTGCTCCAGACTCGGTGATATCATGGATGCGTTTAGCTCATACTCATAGGTTCAGGGAGAAATGTTGGAGGTATTTATGTATAATATAGGTCCAGTGTTTGTGGTAACGTAAGTTTGTAATGGTTTATCAAAGAGCTGTTCGCGCAGTTTCATCACAATGACATCACAGGTAAAAGATGGACAATATTAGTTGTTTTAACTCTTTCAACACCAGTCAACCAGAAGCGTTTACTGCTGTGAGTTACCAGAGATTCTTGTGTGATAGATGAAACCAACATTTATCTAAGAAAATATCTGCTTGTAAAACATCTTTGCTACTGTATGTTATACACCATTTGAAAGGTCTGATCCTATTGTTTATAAATATGAAAGTTATGTTTATCACATTATTTAAATAATGCATTTACAGCTTAATTATGTTCGTTGTAAATAAAAAGTGGTAGCTAACACATACATAACGTCAAGATTAAGGACCAAGGAAGCGAAAATTTGACGATATTCGGCAAATATACGATTTCATAAAATACACTTACCTATTTGTTATTTATTTTTATTGTTTACGTAATTGGAAAAACATTTTAAAAAGAATTATAAATAGTATCTGTCATAAACAATGTGACCTGACCATGTGATCATGAATTCCATGTCACTTCTCCATGTTGTGTTATTGTCAGCGGCTGGGAAATCCCCGTGACGTCATTGGGAAACACCCTGTTTTTTCAATCGCTTACACAAGTTCTCTGTCAGAGTTACGACAGCTATCATATCTTTGTGCGATCTGCCACAGGCTCCTCAATTTTAATACCCGCCTCCATGGTGTCACGGATTTGATCCCATGCCGCATCATATCGAAAAACATTAAAACATTGTACTTGTTGCCCTGCCTGGTGCTTTACATTATGGGGCTAACACAAGGACTGGTTGGCTCAGAATCCGTGAACTGTGTCAGAGTGGGGTATCCATGTTAAACTGCAGCTTGATATCTTAGTGGGCAATAACCTGTTTACTTTTCCTGGTCAATTTTGGCCTGGGTTTGGTTTGGCCAATCCTGGCCATGTGTGGGAAAAACTGATCTAGGCTATTACTTCCCCATATTTCAGCCTGTTACAGCTCATCAGTAGGTTTCTGGATCGCCCAAGGGACACAACTCTGCACAGTGAATTGCAGCGCCTTAGACAACTGGGCCACCCGTGCCCAGTTGCAATTAAGGGCATCCATATGCTGTGTGCAAGACGCCTTAGCATACTTCAGCGCAGTGATGACTTAGCCATTACAAGCCAGAAACATATTGACCTGTTGGCCTAACTAGAATGTTTTGTTTGTTTGTTGTTTAACACCGCACACAACAATGCTCCAGCTATATGATGGTGGCCTGTAAATAATCGAGTCTAGACCAGACAATCCAGTGACTGACATCATGAGCATCGATCCACACAATTGGGATGCGATGACATGCATCTACCAAGTCAGCATGCCTGACCACCCGATCCCCTTAGTCGCCTTTTACGGCAAGCATGGTCCAGACTTGATTATTTACAGATCGCTGTCATAGAGCTGGAATATTGATGAGTGTGATTAACAACAAACAAACAAACTGAAGTGAAATGCCATATCAGGGACAAAAAATTAAACTGACCCTCATAAATAACCTTGTGAGTGACTTATATTTGTGTGTCATAGCAGAAAATAATGAAACAAGTGGTTGATAGTATGACCACATGCTTCAACAAGATGACACACCCATCCCTCAACAATTTGCTTTTACAAGCGAATTAATTTAATGAATGTTGTTGAAATCTGTGTGTGTGTGTGTGTGTGTGTGTGTGTGTGTGTGTGTGGACCTGACAATACAGTGATTTATTTTATGAGCAATCATCCATGCTGTCGGGTATGAACACATGCAATCAACCAAGTCACGAGTCACCATTTGGTCGGCTCTTACGACAAGCACCACTTGTAGGGGACCTATTTTAATCCAAAATCCTACTCAACAATATTCAAGTTATGCAATGGCTGCCTGTAAATATTCAAGTGTGGACAAGAGAATACAGTGATTGATATTGTGAGCACCGATCCATGCCGTCAAGGCACCACCCAATCCACTTGGTAGCCTCTTACCACAACCATAAACACATGGGGACCAAATCTATCCTGGAAGCCCCACAAGGAAATGCACAGAAATTCATAACAAACAATATATGTGAGCACTTTATTTCATAAACAGACACCACAATTTCAAAAGTTCCGTAGCTCTAATTTAAAGCAAAGTCCACGTCCTGGCTAGCATACAGTAAAGGGAAGCAACTCTGTATTCACCCAGGAAACCAAATTATGAAAAATGGGTTGTCTGCTTGATGGCATGGTTGGCAAAGCAAAGATGACTGATATCTTGACATCAAGATCAACATTTGTCATTTACCTTTCAACATATCTACCACAATTAATTACGAGTCATGATTTGCTAGGTAAAAAAAACCCAGGTAATTTCATCCAGTGATTCTCTGTGAGTGAGTGTTGCTTAAGGATATCCGCTAGGATAAGTTTTCAATCACTGAATCAACTTGAACTATTGTCTATGTGAGTTTTCTGATGACATAATGGAAGTCAACCTATCCCTGATACGAAACAACGCAACCCAGAATCGTATGCCTGGTGTGGATCTGGTGCAGTAGTTAACAAGCCCGCTAAGCTCAACAAATTCCACACTCACATTCTTTTTCTAATTTGGACAAATAGATAAAATCATAAAGATTTTAGAAATATCTCAGAAACGTTAAATACTTTTAAATATGGACCATCTTCCCGAGGCAAGAGAGTTAACTGACTTTAAAAGTCCAGTTTCCACTGTTGCCGAACTAGGCTGGAATTCCTGGGCTCGATCGTAGCACCACCAGTGTCTATTACGAGTTATGTCCTTTCTATGCCTCTCCTATTAACCAATCAGATTTAACCTCTCGTATCACTTGCATTTGCTTCAAACAAAACGGTGGCGCCCAGTCAAGACGATCTGATCGATAATCAAGATCTATATTGTGATAAAACGAGTCTTACATCGCGAAGTGCATCAAATCACGTGAGAACCTTGATTAAAAACATGAAAAGATTTAGAAAATATCTGTTGACAACGAGTTAGCGGTGCACATGCTTTGCAAATCCTCCAGTAGACCAAAATCTGCCCGACACTTTACGAACTGGATTTTGATTTCGGTGCGCGATTTTGATTGGACTATGCCTCGGGAAGATGAATATGGACCAGCGGATATCCTTAATGCTACAGTATTACAGCCACATGATAATGCTCTGTACATAATGCAGTGTGGACGAGATAAAATACAAGTCAACATCAATGAGATACAACACAAATGAACCTCTGGTTGCAAAATAACTTTTTATGGCACTTTAGTAAAGGTAATATGAGGCCAATGATTTCATAGTTTCATATTACAACTAATACTTCAAGTTCTTGAGGTCAGTCATCATGGACAGGAATAGGTGTTCAACACCAGCATTACAACCGTGTTGTAAAAATACTTGTACCTCTGTCCAGTTTCATCAAAGTCTATGCCAGGTCATTTTGTTCGAAGTATTTGGCCACAAGACATATCATCAAATTAAGTTCCAGCAGCCTTGAATCTTCGGGATTGTCCTGAAAATAAACAACAAAAGAGTGAGTGAGGGATGTTTGTTTGTTTGTTTGTTGTTTAATGCCGCACTCAGCAATATTCCAGCTATATGACAGCGGTCTGTAAATAATCGAGTCTGGACCAGACAATCCAGTGAATGACATCATGAGCATCGATCCAGACAATTTGGATACAATTACATGCTTCAACCAAGTCAGCCAGCCTGACCCTGTTAGTCGCCTCTTATGACAAGCATAGTCGCCATTTACGACAAGCAAGTTGCCTCATGAAGAACACTGTAAACTGCCATACACAGATTTGACAGAAATGGTTTTGATACAGAAGAAGAATATTTTGCCAACTAAGATCTGAACAAACTCCTTGAATTCCCTACAATTGATCACTGCTGACAGTTACATAGAATGTGAACATATTTTATGTCTGTTTGTTTGTGTGTTTGTTTGTTAACGCCGCACTCAGCTATATTACTGACATCACAAGCATCGACCCACGGAATTGGGATACAATGACATACATCAACCAAGTCAGCAAGCCTGACCACATGATCCTGTTAGTCGCCTCTTAAGACAAGCATAGTACCTTTTTACGGCAAGCATAGGATGCAGAAGATCTATTCTAACCTGGACCTTCACAGATGCGGAAGATCTATTCTAAACTGGACCTTCACGGATGCTCAGATGCGGAAGATCTATTCTAACTCGGACCTCCACGGATGCTCAGATGCGGAAGATCTATTCTAACCCGGACCTCCACGGATGCTCAGATGCGGAAGATCTATTCTAACCCGGACCTCCACGGATGCTCAGATGCGGAAGATCTATTCTAACCTGGACCTTCACGGATGCTCAGATACGGAAGATCTGTTCTAACCTGGACCTCGATGGATGCTCATATGGGGAAGATCCATTCTAAACCGGACCTTCACGGATGCTCAGATGTGGAAGATCTATTCTAACCCGGCCCTTCATGGATGCTCAGATGCAGAAGATCTATTCTAACCGGACCTTCACGGATGCTCAGATACGGAAGATCTATTCTAACCCGGACCTTCACGGATGCTCAGATGCGGAAGATCTATTCTAAACCGGACCTTCACGGATGCTCAGATACGGAAGATCTATTCTAACCCGGACCTTCACGGATGCTCAGATGCGGAAGATCTATTCTAAACCGGCCCTTCATGGATGCCCAGATGTGGCAGATCTATTCTAACCTGGACCTTCACGGATGCTCAGATACGGAAGATCTATTCTAACCCGGACCTTCACGGATGCTCAGATACGGAAGATCTATTCTAACCCGGAACCTCCACGGATGCTCAGATGCGGAAGATCTATTCTAACCCGGACCTCCACGGATGCTCAGATGCGGAAGATCTATTCCAACCCGGACCTCCACGGATGCTCAGATGCTGAAGATCTATTCCAACCCGGACCTTCACGGATGCTCAGATGCGGAAGATCTATTCTAAACCGGACCTCCACGGATGCTCAGATGCTGAAGATCTATTCTAACCCGGACCTTCACGGATGCTCAGATACGGAAGATCTATTCTAACCCAGACCTTCACGGATGCTCAGATACGGAAGATCTATTCTAACCCGGACCTTCACGGATGCTCAGAGTACGTACCAGAGAAGTCCGGAGGTTGGAGCAGAGCCTGGCCAGATCTCTGATGAGAGAGCATGCCTCTGGCAAGAGCGGCTTCTGTAGGCTGGCCAGCAGTGCGTAGAACCATCGACCCTGTAACAGGTGAACAGTATGTGACAGTTGTGTTTCAGATACTACATAGATAAGAACATCAGAGGAAAGTGAGATAAACTACTCACTCACCTGAATATATATTAGATAAGAAAAGTGAAACAAGGCATGTTTTGTTTGTTTGTTTGTTTGTTTGTTTGTTGTTTAATGCTGCACACAGCAATATTCCAGCTATTATTACAGTGGTCTGTAAATAATTGAGTCTGAACCAGACAATCCAGTGATTGACATCATGAGCGTTGATCCACACAATATTGTGATATGACGACATGAATCAACCATGTCAGCGAGCCTGACCACCTAAACCCGTTTATCGTCTCTTACAACAAGCATAGTCACCTTTTACGGCAAGCATTGATTGCTGAAGACCTATTCTACCCCGGATCTTCACGGGATGAAACAAAGCATGCAGAACTGGTTATGTAGAAGGCTACCTGTTATGTTAACTATTGGGAGCCGTAGCAGTGCATGAACGTCAAAGGTTGAAATTGTGACAAATATCACAATACAGCAATGATTAATGTATCGTCATTAGAAGATAAACCTACCGTGTTTTGAAAATTAGAGGTAGTATAACGGATTTATATACTTGCTTTAAATTTAACTTAAAACTGAACATGTTACCGAATTGTTAACATAATAATGATGATAAGGTGAGGTGAAATGGGGTTTAACGTCGCATCCAAGATTATTGCACTCATATAGTGATGTGCATGCACATGTGTGTGTGGTTGCTTGTACTAGTCCGGACTGATGACGATTTATAGTGCTAGCCCACTGAGATACCATGCCGCATTTTAACATGAATACCCTACTCAGACACAGTATACTGACTCCGAGCCGACCAGTCCTTGTTTGAGCCCCTTGATGACAAGGGTATTAACAAATACCATCTTTTAACGTCTTTTTGTTTGACGCGGCCGGAACCTTCCGCTCTCCAGGTGAACACTCTGCCCCTAGACCATGGAGGTGGTGTTAACATAAACTTAATCAAATTGGATAATAATACATGCAGAAATGGCTGAGAAATGGATGTTAGCTCGGAGAAAGAGAATGATGTGGCAGGGGTATTCACGTGCTCCGGTCCTGTCATCCACTGGACCACGGAGACAGTCTCTTACGACAAGAGTGCTGGTAAGTACAGAGTAAGTGCACATGTACCTGGTGTGAAGTGAAGCCTGTTGCCTCCAGCCAGTTGACATGGTATTCTAACACTTTTATCACCATGGTCTGAAACAGCAACAACAGACAACAATGTAAGTCAAAGAATGTACTTCCGGTAAGTGAATAGATTTAGGCAGTATTTATAAGATTTTGTACAGGTAGAGTTCAGTGTAAAATTTCAGAGAGAAAATGTATTTGGATCATACATTGTCAGTGATTTGTTGTCTCCATTCAAACTGCTCTAGAGGAAATGCAGCAAGCCTTCTACATGTTGAAAGTTTTAGTTGTAAGGCATTCTGATGGTAACAAAAAACCTGAAAAAAGACAAAAAGAGCGAACACCTTTGTGAACATTCTTTTGTCTGACTCTTTTGTCGCCAAGCTTACAAAGTTTACAATTAGGTAAAATGGAAAAAAACACAAGATCTTAAAACCAGTTTGTAGAAATGGTGAATGATAGAAATAAAAAATAACTTTGATCTAACAAGAAACACAACCAATTATCTTTTGGTATCTTGCCATGTTAAAACTTGTTTGTTTTTCATTAATTAATTAGTAGCAGTACTAATCTGGAAGCTGAATTTGAAAATGTTAATATTCAACCACCTAAATTAAAATTTAGGCCAAACATTTCATAAACCAATAAAAAATATATGTGAAGTAAGTAATAGGACATGTTAAGGTTCAAAGGACAGGTAGTGGAAAGTTGATGTGTACAACTTACTGGTAATGCTACAGATGACGAAGGATACTACAACACTCCAAATATTTGTATATTTATATACTTATTCTATCTCACACTATGCATTTTTTTCTTTATCTTTCGATCCTGTGTGGAAACGTTCTTGAACAAAGTTTCCAGCTTCTCGTACATTTGACCCGAACACATCCCAGTATCACCATGGTCACCACGCAAACAAATGGGTCACTGACTGTAATCCCGTGCACAGCGACCTACATGACCCGATCACATGAATACCCCTGCCACATCATTCTCTTTCCTAGAAATAACAGGCTAGAGAAGCTGTGATGCAGGGACGATTAGGAGTGAGTGAGTGAGTTGGGTTTAACGCCGCTTTTAACAGTATTACAGTTGTATCACGGCGTGTCAGCTTAATTTGGGATGGGAGGAAAGCCAGAAGTGATGCATGTCTCAGACGTTGACCACTTTGGTGAAACCCATGAGCACGGGTATGGTGCTGACAAACCTAGAAACATAATTGGGGCGATTCGGGATTCGAACCCACAACCATAGGTTTCTTGCGTGCCCAAGGGACACAACTCTGCACAGTGAATTGCTGCACCTTAGACGACTGGGCCACCCGTGCCCCCGGGACGATCAGGAGGTCATATAGTGTGTGAAATAGGATAAGTTAAGTAAGTTTTAATCATCTAACATTATTACGTTCACTTGAAATAGGACTGGTTTGGTTTGTTGTTTAACGCCGCACTCAACAATATTCCAGCTATATGACGGCGGTCTGTAAATAATCGAGTCTGGACCAGACAATCCAGTGATTAATATCATGAGCATCGATCCACGCAATTGGGATCGATGACATGCATCAACCAAGTCAGCAAGCCTGACCACCCGATCCCGTTAGTCGCCTTTTACGACAAGCATAGTCGCCTTTTACGGCAAGCATGGGTTGCTGAAGACCTATAATACCCCGGAATCTTACCTCAGAATATTTTGATGAACATAGCTACAGTGCTAAGTTGTGAACCTGCAACTAACGTGTCTCACCTGATCCATGAAGAGGACGATGCTCAGTAGTGGTGGTGTCCCTTGCATGGAGGCTTGTGATGTTGAAGGCTGGTCCGTGATGTTGTAGGCCCCTAGCGGCATCGCACCGCCTTCAACCATGGGCTCCACACTCTCCTCAAAGCAGTCACCCGCAACCGTTTTGATTTTCAACCGATCGAAACACAGGCGGCACCAGTTATCGGCATCATTTGTCGAGGGCTACAAAAAGTTAGTATGACCCAGATCAGATCAACATGCATAGGAGCCAATTAATTTAAACAATCTTAGTAAAATCTAAATATTTTTTACATTTGTATACTTATCCTGCGTTACTCTTTAATGCATTCACTGCTCACCTTACGACAACTAGAAAGACATCGCAAATAACGAACACAGAGTGAGGGAGAGAGTGTCTGAAGCTGCTTTCAGTTACATTTTGAAGGAAAGCTGAGAGTGATGAAGGTCTTCAGCGTTAGAAATTGGCCCAATAGTTAAGGCATCAATTAATCCATTAATAAGGGTCTTGTTAAATTTCTTATTTTAAGGTTTTGGTTTTGGCTTGGTTTGTTGTTTAACGCAGCACTCAGCAATATTCCAGCTATATGACGGCAGTCTGTAAATAATCGAGTCTGGACCAGACATTCCAGTGATTAATATCATGAGCAATTGGGATCGATGACATGCATCAACCAAGTCAGCGAGCCTGACCACCCGATCCCATTAGTCGCCTTTTACGACAAGCATAGTCACCTTTTACGGCAAGCATGGGTTGCTGAAGACCTATTCTAGCCTGGAATCTTCACGGGTCCCTTATTTTAAGGACTAGTGGACTAAAACTGTTAGTTTCTGACGCTGGTCTTAGATGTGTACCAAAAGAACAAACATTTAACATGTTTAAGTTATTTTAACATTACAGAACGGGATGGTTGACATCATATAAATATCTTGGAGAACAGCTGATATTTACATAAGCATGATACATGTATGCTCATTTGATAAATCACTGATAAAAATTTGAGCTAGGTGGTTAGGGTAGTTTAGAGGGTCTATGCCTTTGAGTTGTAGAAGTTGTGAAACAGGGAAATCCTATCTGTGTAATTAACTGAAAGATCTGAAGGCCATGAATCCAGCTTGCTGGAACTGCCTCCAAATCAAAATATGAATCAGTGTGTTTGTATGTTGTTTAACATTGCATTCAGCTATAAGACATGATTAAGTCACGTTTCACAAGCAGCATAGGCCGCAGAGACCCATTCTAACAAGGATGATGATGGATGAGTTTAGTTTTACGCTGCTTTTAGCAATATGCCAGCAATATCATGGTGGGGGACACCAGAAATGGGCTTCACACATTGTACCCATGTTGGGAATCGAACCCGGGTCTTGGCGTGACGAGAGAACGCTTTAACCACTAGGCTACCCGACCGCCCCATTCTAACAAGGAATCATCACAAGGTACTATAATGTAATTCACATAACTGTAAATTTTGCAAAAGAATATATATTTATAAACCTTATTCTATCTCACAGTATGCATTTCATTCCTCTCCCTCGATCCTGGTGTGGAAACGATCCAAGAACATGTTTCCAGCTTCAAAGAACACCTAACCCGAACACATCCGAGCCATAACCATGGTTACCATCACTATCAGTGGTCTTACCAATGCATGAATCTCGTGCTGTCTGATTGAGGGAGAGAGATGAAATGCATAGTGAGAGATAGGAAAAGTTTTAAAAACATATGTCAATAAACCAAGTCAAAGATAGTGCACAAAATGAGCCATTCTGGAACAATCTGTACCATGATGGCAGAGCCCATCACAAAAGCAACAAGTTTAAAATAGCAGGTGAGGTGAAATGGGGTTTAACGTCGCTTCCAAGATTATTGCACTTATATAGCGACGTGCATGTAAGTGTGTGTGTGTGGCTGCTTGTACTAGTCCGGACTGATGCCTATTTATAGTGCTAGCTCACTGAGATACCATGCCGCAGTTTAACATGAATATCCCACTCAGACACAGTATACTGACTCCGAGCCGACCAGTCCTTGTTTTAGCCCCTTAATGCCGAGCGCCAGACAGGGTAACAACAAGTACCATCTTTTAACGTCTTTTGGTATGACGCGGTCGGGGATCGAACCCCGGACCTTTCGCTCTCCGGGAGGACGCTCTACCACTAGACCACGGAGGCGGTCCTTTAAAATGATGCCTGAACTTACCAAGGTTGGCCTCTTCAAATTTAATTCTCCAGAGTTCAGCATAGCTCGGAATCTGAGCAATTTCTGGAAGAAAACACAAGCATGAGTTGCTGAAGACCTATTCTCATCTGGACCTTCATGGTGGTTGACATTTTGAGTGACGTTCTACGCCTCCTTGTCATACCAACTCATCCAAGGTAAGCACCTTTTACGTAAAGCAGTCGAGTTCTGGGCTTCTATTCTAACCAGTCAAAAAGGTACACTGGATAGCTATGCCTAGAGTACTGTCAGAAATTTAAAAAATGCTTTTTGCCCCCCCCCAAAATCGTATGGAATGTTTCACAGATTGTTGCTTTTAAAACATTGAGTAACCACCGATCTACCTTCCTGTGGTTTGAAGTATTTCGGTCACAGGAGTCCTAACAACAATTTTACAGGAGAAAAGTTTGAACAAAAACAGTAATGAGAGAAGTCTGAAACTGACTAAAGACTGACTGACTGAGTATGGTTTTACGCCGCTTTTAGCAATATTCCAGCAATAACACGGCGGGGGACACCAGAAAAGGGCTTCACACATTGTACCCATGTCTGGAATCGAACCCGGATCTTCGGCTTGACGAGCGAACGCTTTAACCACCAGGCTACCCGACCACCCGAGCTTAATACTGTATGTATGTGTGACTGTTATGATGATGATGCAATACAACACACAAATATTTTCTAAGTTGATCATCATTTTAACAGTAAAAGTACCTTTTTAGGCTAATCACAGTAATGGTTGGGATAGGCTTTATTAGGTGGATTTGTGTCATATTGATACACACTATGATTCGTATTTATTAAATGAACCCAGTAAAGCATATATGTAGCATTTCCATCAGTATTGTAATGTTATGGTGATTGTTATAATGTTGTTGTTCTTGTAATTTTTCATATATCATTGTACGCAATTAACTCAAAGAGAATTGGGTAATGCTGATTTGTTTAGCGCATTGTACGCAAATCTTCAGCTTATGAAACTCTGCAGACTGTTACGTATTGATGGCTTGAGAGTTACCTCCCTTGCTGTACGCACATAGGCATCACGTCACTGTTAGTGTTGTCTGATGGCGTTCTAGAAGCTGAGAAGTAAATCCAATGACCAACCACTTCTATCTGTTATAACTTGGTAGTTATGAAGTCTGGTAACATCAAACACTTAACATAGAAATTTTTACAAACCTGTAGAGGTTATGAATTCTCTGATGAAATCCTCCTTGGGGCACTTATTGCATTTTCCTTGCTCAAGAAAATCTACATGACATAGTTGTAACCATTTTTCCTCAATAAAAAATATTACCACACAAAAAACTTCGTTTTTGTATGATATACGACCCCCCTTACGGTGCCTCACCCTCCACGGCGCCCTGCGCCATGGGGAGTAACTCTCACCCAAATCACTTACCTTTATGTCATTCAACTGTCAAGATGTTTGATATTTTCAAGATAGTTTCAAAGAGGAACCTAATTGTTCACTGAGAGACCATGACTGACCAAACTGTATGTATGGTACATTTCTTTCCTTGCAAAGGCGTAACGAGGAGGATTTAATCTAAAAGAGAATCTGATAGCGGACTGGCAACCTCACCTGTCTCAACTCTGCAAAGTCTGTGACCTGCATCTTCTCCCAGGCAGGTGATGGAGCTAGTCCTCGAGGTGGAGGGAGACAGCTGGATGGCTAGAAACCAGGGCGAACAAAATGTCAAAACCATCCTAAATAGGAAAAGGCCCCATTCATGGCTAGTCTGATATCTGGCCACAGTTTGATCAAGAAATGTGGAAGTCTTTGAGTTATGCTCCAGAAACAAAACCTATTTCATTGACATCATGTATATCGAGGCGTGTCTGCTTGATGGAGGAAAGCAAATCAAAAAGCAATGGTCAGTGCTGGCAAACCTTGAAACATCTTCAGGGTGTGACTGAGCATCTTCCAGAGGCAAGGGAGTTAACTGACTGCAAAAGTCTAGTTTTCACCCTTGCCGAACTAGGATGAAATTTCTGGGCTCGATCGTAGTGCCAACAGTGGCTATTACGAATTACGTATGTCCCTTCCAATTAACTAATCAGATTCCACCTCTCATATTGCACTTGCAGGGAACATACTTGTGTGGGCTTATTACAGTGATTGATTTAATTAGTGTCCAGCGCTTCACTGACCACTGCGGTCTATACGGTCATATATATATATATATATATATATATATATATATATATATATATATATATATATATATATATATAAATCTTAATTTACCTCTTTATACTTCACAGTCTGTTTACTGTTAAATGCCTTGGCATCAATGGGGGCCACCACCACTCGGGAGCATTCTCGAGCCTCTTGTCTGCAAAAATACATTTTAGGTTTTAAAAAATGAAAGAATAGGTTCTCAGGCAATAGCTTTTGAAAATATATTGCAGGCCAGCAGGGTTTTTTTTCTGTGTTTTGTGTGTGTGTGTGTGTGTGTGTGTGTTCAAACTAGTATGTAACCAAATACACAGTTGTGTAACCAAATAAACAGCCTGGGGGGTCATCATGAGCCCTAGCTGTGCTACATGGAGTCATATGTCTTCTGTAGGGAGTCATTTTTACAAAACATTGTTTTGACGTCATATTTCGGAATATATTACCTATGATTGTGGGTTCGAACCCAAGTTCACCTTGATAATGTTTCTAGGTTTGTCAGCGAAGTGGTTAACGTCCAAGACCTGCATCACTTCAGGCTTTCCCCCTGTGTTTAACTCAACTCACTCACAAACTAATAATAAATCGTATTTAAATCTAAACAATATTATCTTCTTCAACTTATCCTCTTCTTAAATCCTATCCTATAACATGTATATTTATCTCCTACATACATGAAATATGCACAGCAATTCTAGACTTGACAATGCCCTGGGAGTATTGTTTGACCATTCCAGGAACTGATTGGCAGTTGGGGCTTGTCCAGCCATCATGAGTGTTGAACATGCAGCTGAACATCAGGTAAAATCAAAGATGGCAGTCTGTAGCAGAACAGGGAAGTCCAGCTACTTTTCTTTCCTCCTAGCGACCGCCTCCGTGGTCTTGTGGTAGAGCGTCCGCCCGGAGAGCGGAAGGTCCAGGGTTCGATCCCAGGCCGCGTCATACAAAAAGACGTTAAAAGATGGTACTTGTTGTTACCCTGTCTGGCGCTCGGCATTAAGGGGCTAAAACAAGGACTGGTCGGCTCGGAGTCAGTATACTGTGTCTGAGTGGGGTATTCATGTTAAACTGCGGCATGGTATCTCAGTGAGCTAGCACTATAAATCGGCATCAGTCCGGACTAGTACAAGCAGCCATACACACAAATACACGTGCACGCACGTCGCTATATAAGTGCAATAATCTTGGACGCGACGTTAAACCCAATTTCACCTCACCTCACCTCTTTCCTCCTAGCAATCCCATTTTATCCACCTATCTGTCTACTGTTTGGGGTGCTTACACACCACAGATAAGAGTGAGTGAGTGAGTGAGTGAGTGAGTTGGGTTTAACGCCGCTTTTAACAACATTCCAGTTATATCGTGGGGTGTCAGCTTAATGTGGGAGGAAAGCCCGAAGTGATGCAGGTCTCAGACGTTTATCACTTCGGTGAAACCCACGAGCACGGGTATGGTGCTGACAAACCTAGAATTATAATCGGGGCGAACCGGGATTCGAACCCACAATCATAGGTTTTGGGCGTGCCCAAGGGACGCAACTCTGCACAGCAAATCGCGGCGCCTTAGACGACTGGGTCACCCGTGCTCCACAGTTCCTTTGGACCCTCGTGACTACTGACATAGTGGACATCGGTCTGTTTTGAGGATACCCCTGTCTGTGGTTTGCCCAAAGCAACAGTGAGTGAGTGAGTTTGGTTTTACGCCGCTTTTAGCAGTATTCCAGCAATATCACGGCGGTGGACACCAGAAATGGGCTTCACACATTGTACCCATGTCGGGAATCGAACCCGGGTCTTCAGCGTGACGAGCGAACGCTTTAACCACTAGGATACCCGACCGCCCCAAAGCAACAGTGACCTTCACAAAGGTGTCATGAACATGATGAAGTGGAACTGATTTAAGCAGTGTATTTGACTTCATGGAGTGCCGTGCTTTCCTTGCGCCACAGCAAGTGCATATCGGCTTCCGCATGGTGTTGGATGCTGAACGTAATGTACATGAGAGATTGTCTGGGTTGGACTGAGGATGTATGTGTCAGTTGATATCACTGGCCACACAATCGCTGAACATCTTCC
Source organism: Haliotis rufescens (assembly GCF_023055435.1). Lineage (NCBI taxonomy): Eukaryota > Metazoa > Mollusca > Gastropoda > Lepetellida > Haliotidae > Haliotis > Haliotis rufescens. The sequence continues at coordinate 34,220,407 of NW_025963846.1, forward strand.
ATTGTTCCATGTGCTTCAAATTTACTTGCATGTTGATTGAATGTGCGCGGCAGGCCTGCTTCCGGAAGGGAGAGAGAAAGGTGAGGTGAGGTGAAATGGGGTTTAACGTCGCATCCAAGATTATTGCACTTATATAGCGACGTACATGTACGTGTGTGTGTTTGTGTGGCTTCTTGTACTAGTCCGGACTGATGCCGATTTATAGTGCTAGCTCACTGAGGTACCATGCCGCAGTTTAACATGAATACTCCACTCAGACACAGTATACTGACTCCGAGCCGACCAGTCCTTGTTTTAGCCCCTTAATCATGTTAATGCTGAGCGCCAGACAGGGTAACAACAAGTACCATCTTTTAACGTCTTTTGGTATGACACAGCCGGGGATTGAACCCCGGACCTTCCGCTCTCCGGGCAGACGCTCTACCACTAGACCACGGAGGCGGTCGGAGAGGGAAAGACCCGGGTAGGGTCGGGTAGATGGTACTAAATTTGGAATCTTCTCAGTCAGCCCTTGTGTGGGCACAGATCTATTGCAAAACACATAGGTGTCATCAGTACATGCAGAATGGCGACTGTCGGATCATAGGTTTTAAGACATACTTTTTTCGGACGGCTTATGTTTATCACGATTAAACACGCTATAGCAAGGGGTGTTGAGTCACAAAGATATTGTAAATACTCAGATGATGGCCTGTTTTTAAGATAAAGTCAGTTTTTATAACTGAGTGAGATGTTTTACAGTTGTTCTTGTGACTAGATTTGTTTGTTTGTTGTTTAGCGCCGCACTCAGCAATATTCCAACTATATGACTGCAGTCTGAAAATAATCGAGTCTGGACCAGACAAACCAGTGATTGACATCATGAGCATTGATCCACGCAATTGGGATCAATGACATGTATCATCCAAGTCAGCGAGCCTGACCACCCGATCCCGTTAGTCGCCTCTGAGGACAAGCATAGTCGCCTTTAACGGCAAGTATGGGTTGCTGAAGAGCTATTCTACCCCGGATCATCACGTGTCTCTTGTGATGAGAGAAAAAAAACTACAAATCTTTCTTAAGCGTCCGAAAACACATAACATGGGGTTACTCATATACCCTATACTACGGTGTCTAGCATTTGCACTGCAAAAGATATTGCGAGACATATTATCATGATGATTATGTTGAACACAATCGCAGCAGCAGAGACATTATCATGATTGTCATTCAAGATAGGCCTGTATAGATTTAGAAATTGTAGTGTTATGATCCTACCTCACTCGTCTAAGATATTCGTTACCCGTTGTTGGGGGTATGTTAAGATCAAAATTATCATCAGTATCATCAACAGCAAACGCTTGTGGAATTATGTCATCGTCCGGAATATCTTCCTCTGTCTGCATCTTTGCTTGTATCAGCCGTCTGTGTCCACCTACTTTCAAGTTTCGTTCGTCAAAATAACGTGTTCTGGTTTCGAAAAGTTAAACTAGCACCTGCAAACGTGTTTCATATACGTTACAACTTGAAAGGGAATTATGATTATATTATGAAGGTTTATAAGACATAAGCCATGCAATTGAAAATATAAAACCATGAAAACAACAAAAAAGACAGATAATTCGTTTTAACATAATTGTGTTTAATTGTATCACGCAGTGGTTCGTATGAACAACGCATTGCATATTTTGTAATCCGTAGACGCTCTTCCGGAAAAAGTACTTCCGGTATATACAAGAGAGGGAGAAAGGAGAAACAAAATATTGTTTGTCTGAGTCTTGAACCATTTTGTAAGTATGCTGATGTGTAAGTGTCAAAGACCGTGAACAGTAGGCCACAGTCTATCGACCAAACACTGATTGATTTAGTTTGTCATGCTGGCTGTCAAGAGAAGCACCCCCAACAGCCCACCCCAGTAAATTTATTTTATCGCCGAGTACCCAATTCTCGAACGACACCTGTTTTCGAACTGTCATATATATTGTCTCGTTATAACGAGAGGTGGGATGTCAACAAGGCTGTCGCCACGAGAGTGCACACGTTCGGCCTGTCAACATTGGGTTCACGCACAGGACCATGTAACTAATAATAACTAACTCGCAGAAGAGTCGAAAATTTATGGCGAGTGTTTAATGAATATGATTATTATCATTATTATTATTAATAGATACATGGCCCTGTGGTTCATGTGAAGTATACTGTACACCTGTCAGAACAGTCTGTTGTCATTCAAAATTTTGGTGCCCGTGCCATGATGAAAAGGAAGAGTGGAATAGTGTGAACTTTATAATTTGACAAATATTCATATTTTATGACTAGGTTTCAAACTTTTAATCACTGTTTGAGTTTTAATGCCAACCTGCAAGAAGTATGTCGAGAATTGTGCGCCAAAAAACGTCTCTTCATTCATGGAAACCCTGCTAAAGTACCAAACAAATCAGGTGTTGGAAAATATGTGACATCACTCGAGTGCAGTGAAAGTTAACAGGCGGGGCAGTGGAGGTCATGCCTTTTATCATGTTTATTGAGAACTCTTCCTATATACCGGTAGCTGAATTCTATTGTTGAAGACATCACCTACCAGGGGTGCAGGCTAAAACGGCACCTCAGCAAAACGTCACCGATTTCTCTGGCGAAAACGGCACCGCATTTGGCGAAAACGGCTACTATGTGTCGGACGAAAACGGCACCTCTATTTTTAATAACGATAACAACGATTTTTGTGGTAATATATAGGGTTTATTTACATGGTATTTGATGTATAGAGTACATCTGAAGCCGTAATGTTAATTTCCGATAGGTTTGGTTCTTCAGCATCTTCTGACTGGAAACTGACATCAAAGTTACCGATCACCTCTTCAATGACGGGAGCAACGCATTTCACACAGCGGAAAGAGAAGTCTTCTTGAGTCCGGCAAATTTCTCTTTTACGGGCCACAGAAAGTCCGGTTCCACATACACAATGGGTCCACTGGTCACAGTTATCACGGGATACAGCATGTTGATTTTTTCAGACATTCCTCTTGCATGCAACACATCGAAAGGCCATTGTGAATAATTGTGATCTGACAGCACCATGTTAGGCCTTTTAAATACAGTTTCAGCTTAAATTGAGTAAAGGTACTTAAAACTTCAAAGCGTATAGTGTTTTCACAATAAGTTAAGCTAAGTTGGATTATAGTTGGAGCAGAGGCTAATTTCTAATGTAAACTTGTTTTAACATCTCACAATTATTGGCCTTTGCAAGTTACAATGTAAGTTTAATATCATTTATTTCACCAAGGTAAAAAATAAATAAGGTGCCGTTTTCGCTCGAGTCGAGGTGCCGTTTTCGCTCGATTCGAGGTGCCGTTTTCGCTTGAGTCGAGGTGCCGTTTTCGCCAATCGGTGCCTTTTTCGTCCGGTGCCGTTTTGCTGAGGTGCCGTTTTCGCTATAACCCACCTACCAGTATGAACACAAATTTAAGTTTTGATATATCAGCAATGTCACCTTACCTGTTCGTATGGGAGGATATATTATTATAATAATAACCTCTTGTTGTATATTTTGTTTTGTTCCAGGAACGTAATCAAGAAAGATGGGGAAAGAGAAAGGAGGTTTTTTAACTCCAAAAGCAATAGCCAATCGTATCAAAGCCAAAGGACTTCAGAAACTGCGATGGTATTGCCAGATGTGTCAGAAACAGTGCCGTGATGAGGTGAAACTAATGTGCTGTTGTTCATCGCTAAATTTAATCACAAGTTAATGTCAGGATATTTGTTTTGTATTTGTTTTTCATGATCACTCTCCTCCTCGGGGTAATCTGTGTAAGACTAGGTCCTATGTCATCATGTGCTTGTCTTGAATAAAGAGTTTACTACAGTGATTTTGACACAAAAAGCTGTATACAGGTCAATGACTTGGACCCAAGAAATGTAATAAGTAAGTGGCAAAAGTCAATAGGTCACTTAAACAAAGATGCCGGATGCAGTAAAATTTCGAAGTTAAGTCAGTACTTTTAAAAAGTCGGGCATAGCTTCCGCACACCAAGCTACCCGCCGGGTCTGGGAGCAATACTGCCATCAACTTCACCCCCCATCCCCCAGACACAAGGAAAACTGAGTCTCGATTGGCAAAATCGATGGCTCCAAAATAATCCTTACTATTTACTATTTAATCATGAAATTATGACACGTGTGATGCCTTGCTTAGCATTTCTATCGGTCAAAAGTCCGACAACTTAAACAAACCATCGGTCAAATAGAAAGTTTATCGGTCTATGACCGGTGACCGAGGGCCATCTGAAACCCTGTACTAAATGTAATATATTGTGCTTGGCATACTCAATCTCAATGTCATAACTTTGATAGTGAAGATTCTATATCTTTGTACACCTTCTTTCCAGAATGGCTTCAAGTGTCACATGATGTCAGAATCCCATCAAAGGCAGTTGCTGTTGTTTGCTGAAAACCCTGACAAATACCTTGATACATTTTCAAAGTAAGTTAATGCAAACATTTAAGGACTTAGTGTGGGATGACCATGATTAGATTTGAAACTTGTGTTCATGTTGTTTCAACTTTGTATGTAGTTACTTTAGAATTGTTTCTGAAATTATGTTAATAAATAACAAATGAAGTGTCTGAATACAAAAAAGTGCAAGAACAAAATTATCATGATCATTGGTCATAGTTAATTAATTTAAATCAACCCTGATTTGTCCTAGTTCTGTGATGTTTTGAAAAATAGTCTTTTTGTCATGTATACTCACATGTTCCCGAGGCAAGGGAGTTAACTGACTGTAAAAGTCCAGTTTCCACTCTGGCTGAACTAGGCCTCAATTTCTAGGTTCGATCGTAGTGCCACCAGTGGCTATTACAAGTTATTTCCCTTCTATGTCCCTCCTATGGACCAATCAGATTCCACCTCTCATATCACTTGCATTTGCTTCAAACAAAATGGCGGCGCCCATTGAAGACGATCTGATCGATAATCAAAATTGATATTGCAATAAAACGGGTCTTACTTCGTTAAGTGCATCAAATTAGGTGAGCGCCTTGATTAAAAACACGAAAATGTCTCTTGATGCTAAGTTGACGGTATACATGCTTTGACAATCCTGCAATTGACCAAAATCTGCACAGCAGTTTTTAAACTGGATGTCGTTTTTGCTTTCGATTTTGATTGGACTATGCATAGACTCGTTAGTCCAGCCAAATTATAACTACATAATTCCAGCCTAGTTCGGCAAGGGTGGAAACAGGACTGCTATAGTCGGTTAACTCCCTGGCCTCAGGAGGATGGTATACACAGCATCAGGAAACATTTACACTGTGACAACTTAAGATCAGTGATCAAATATAGCAACGTTCCTCAGCTTTCTTCGATTTCATTTAAGCTCACCTTACATTAGCTCATGTGAAAAGTGGGATGCAAATTATTATCCAAATGATATAGTATTACCAGTGCAAGAATGTGTTCTTATCTTAATGGATAAATTAAACATGGTAGGCATAGAACTTGGTAAGGAGGTTTTGTCACATGGTTATTTTGAATATTATATTATAGGGGTGTCACGATAAATCGAAATATCGATATATTGCTATTGGTAAGCTCTTAAAGTCAACAAATTGATTGTTAAATCAGTTTCTGATGAATAATATCAATTTCTGATAGGAATATCGATAGTTTCGATTGTATTTTCCATATCAATAAAATACATGCAATGCTGTTCAAAGTGGTAGTAATTTACATGTGGTAATGTGGAAGTTTCTTTTTCTTAAAGGGGAAGTGTACACGCAAAAGTTACTTTCTTTCTTTTTCTAAACAAAATGCAATTTTAGAATTAGTTAGTATCTGTGTTTGAAAATATACACTCATTTTCTCACAGTGAAAGTAGGAAGCTCACAATAGTGTGAAAATGATATGCCGTTATGAGGCCTTCGTTTTTCGAGCTAAACAGGCCTGAGTTATCCCCCTTAGATTATGACGTAATTGGTGCCAATTCAACTGGGTCCCTGTCTATTCTCAACGCAAAAGATATCAAGTACCAGTTTGCAGTAAAACAACATGGCCTACGACACACTCCGCCGCAGTGGTGACTCAGCATAACACTATGCTAGCTGGCATCTGAGACGCAAGAATCACACACCTGTACCTACACCACGTGAAGCGGCTCTAACAAAGCATGATGACGTCATAATGTTTATCAATTGGCACCAATGACGTCATATTGCAAGGGGCATAAGCCATGGTGTTTTTGTTGTGGAAATAGAACACTTGGTAAATGTGAAAAATATAAATAGCTTTAATGCGAAAATTATGTTGATTAATTGTGATATTTTTATATTTTTGTCTATGACACTTCTAGGTTAACACTTTTAATGTGGAAAAAGTACAAGAAAAATAGGTTCATTTCCGTGTGAACTTGCCCTTTAAACTATTACGGTACAAAAAAACAAATCAGTCATATCTCAAACTTTACTTTTTATTTGTTGTTATGGTTATCACAGTCAAAGGAAACTTCAGTTCCAAGGTTTAATTCAATTCTAAAATCCATCTAAAACGATACACTGAAAACTATCAATGTTTATCGCAATAGTTGCTTGCAATATCAATAGTTATCGCAGTAGTTTTTCAATATCAATAGTAATCGCAATAGTGATTTCCAGACCAAAAGTCACCCCTATTATATAACATGATTGTTTCTGAGTGCATGTTTACATAAAATCTGTTAACAACTGGGTGGTGGTTCTTAGTTTTTGTGGGGGCACGGGTGGCCCAGTCATCTAAGGCGCCGCGATTCGCTGTGCAGAGTTGCGTCCCTTGGGCACGCCAGAAACCTATGATTGTGTGTTCGAATCCCGGTTCGCCCCGATTATGTTTCTAGGTTTGTCAGCACCATACCCGTGCTCGTGGGTTTCACCGAAGTGGTAAATGTCTGAGACCTGCATCACTCCGGTCTTTCCTCCCACATCAAGCTGACACGCCGCAATATAACTGGAATACTGTTAAAAGCGGCGTTAAACCCAACTCATTCACTCACTCTTAGTTTTTGTTTAACATGTTTAATTTTTGATAAATTGTAGACAAAACTTTGTTTTAGTCTGTTTTCAGTCGTACAATTGGGTATCTCATACCTCTAGTCGCTCGTTAAAAGGAAGCCAGAGGCTGGAATGTAAACAATAAACTTGTTTCCGTCCGGTTGCGCACGCACCTCCCGATGACATGCCACAAATCTCTCAGCGCGCCTCTGAGCTGGTCGCTCGAGAAGGACTTTCGCGATATTCTACTAGTACTTATCGTGTGTCTACAGTTGTTGTTCTAATAAAGTAATGATAATATGTCTTCCCTGTAGACTCCTGGAATGTAATCCTTGGTAATCCATTTTTGTGTTCAACACGTGTTTCACTGTTCACTTGATTATACATGTGGCAACATGTCGGGCATTTGTGCCTCGTGTCAACGAAAACTGTCTAAAGTAGATCCTCACAAGTATTGTCCTTCCTGCATAATTAAGGACGGGTTTTCAACGTGTTCGTGGGATAAACGTTGTAAAGAATGTGAGCACTTGTCTTCTATCAACTTTAACTTGTATCTTCGTGCGTTGGTGAAGCGGGCTACTGACCAGCGCTACAAGCAGAGAAGGTGGATCCTTGGACTCTGCACCCTCTACATCTGGCCCTGGGGGTGGCGCGTCGGCCACACCCAAGAAATCAGTTGATAAAGACCCGCCTCAGTCAACTTATGTTTTCGACAAGACACATGACCGTTCGCCTGCTGATGATACTTCCCGCACGACTGATCTTCGTCAATCGGTTGATCGAGAGCGTCACTCAGCCACCCCTGTTACGACGGGACCGGGTGGTGACGAGGACCACGGGGGGACTACGGTCCCCAGTCGGTCCGTCTCTCGTCCTACCAACGACGATAGGAACGTCGTGCGGGTTGACAGTGAACACAGATCCCTCTCTAGAAGTCGTTCCCGTTCACGGGACGACAGGTCGAGGGCCTCGTCGAGAGACAGTAAACGACACAAGGACGTTCGTCGCCTTCGTGGACGTCGTGAGTTCGTTTCGGACGATAACTACGATGGGGATCGTAGTACTTCTACAGTTAGAGATCGTAGCCCTCGCCCCCACGGGGACGTGCGACGCTCTCGAAGGGAGTTTTTTGGAGATCAGCGTCGTAGAGCCGATGACCGATCGACACCCTCGTCTCACTTTCCTATTGACCCGACTTTGATAGCCCAGATCACGGCGGCGGTACTCGCCTCGACGGCGTCGACCAAGAAGGATTCGACTACGTCGGAGGTCCATAGACCATCGACCAGTACACCAGTTCCTTCATCTACGCCTCCACAATCGACGTCGAAGATGGATTGTGACGACAGCCCTCCTAGGCCTCCCACAGACATTAAGTTGTTTGCTTGGCTATCTAACTTTCTGCCTGAGTTATCAAATGATGTCGACAAACCGACGCGTCCTGGCTTTAAGGTCGGTGCTACGCCACAGTCTCTTCAGTTTTCACCTCCCGATGTCTTCAGAGCCATGGCTCACGATATGGACCAGAACTTTGCCTCTGCTCTACCGGGACAGAGTTTCAACCAGCCGCCTGGTCGATCTAGTTACCCGATTTATGGCATGCCGTTTTCGTCACCCATGAGTAGGGACTTGGATTGGGGGCTACTCTTCAAGACACCAGCGCCCTCCAAGATTCTCGTAGAAGACAGGCATTTGGAATCCATGGACACTGCTGTTCGTCACCAGCTACAACCGCTTGCTATGCTGTCGACGGCGATCGAGGCCCTCTCAGTGTACTTTGAGGAGAAAGACCCCCTCGACGAGGACGGCAGGACGGTGCCATCAATCCTCACCTGTATGCAACGGTGGATCTCGGACGTCCTCGCCCAATCTCGATATGTATCGGGCCAGATTACTACGGCACGTCGTCATGGTTACATCGCCTGCACTGAACTACCTGATCTTGATGGCAGGACACTCTTACGGGCCCCGTGGTCATCGCAACAGTTGTTTGACGGTCGTACCAACGACGTTCTGGACAAGTACTCCAAGGAAGCCGAGCGTGACATCATCATTTCGGCTTCACACAGCATGTCCAGGCGGCCACCGGTTTCGAACGCCCCACGACGCCGTTATAGAAACGAGCATGTGCAACAGGCCTTTCGTAGGGACACGCCTGGACAGCCGTCCCACGAGAGAGATGCGGACAGAAAAGGTCGCCAGGTTACCTTTTCCACGTATCAGAAGGGGGACAGAGCCAGCGGGGGCAGAAGTGAGGATCCTTAGACATGGGCGTACGCGCCCGTATCATCCCGGGGGCCTAGAATGTGATAGTCGACGCCCTGTCGAGACCATCGAGGCCGTCTCCCACGGAGTGGATGATCCACCCGACAGTTTTTCATCTGCTGACAGATTGACTCTGGTTGCCTCAAGTAGATCTCCTCGCTGGTTACAATAAAAACTGTTGGTGAATGTACGCATTCTTCTGGTTTTTTGTTGTATGCAGTACTTCGGCTGTTTTATTATGGTTATTCGGTGTATGCATCGTCTTCCCATACTTTAAAGTACGGCTCGTATTTTTTAGTTACCTTGTATACTGCGAGTTGCTCTGTAACTAAATTATGCGCCGACCACACTTCGATCGCAATTCAACTGACGTGTGCAGTTGTCTTGTCGCATCGATAATTAGTTGTGTGTCGAAGAGCATTAACCATGCTAGTTTTCGTTACCTTGGATACAACGAGTCGTTCTGTAACTACATTATAAGCCGACCACACTTCGATCGCAATTCAACTGACGTGTGCAGTTGTCCTGTCACATCGATACTTACTTGTGGGTCGAAGAGCATTAAACATGCAGTTTTAGTTACCTTGGATACGACGAGTCGTTCTGAAACTAAATTATAAACCGTCCACACTTCGATTGCAATTCAACTGTCGTGTGCAGTTGCCTTGTCGCATCGATACTTACTTGTGGGTCGAAGAGCATTAAAGATGCTGTTTTAGTTACCTTGCCTACGACGAGTCATTCTGTAACTACATTATAAGCCGACCACGTTTCGATCGCACCTCAACTGACGTGTGCAGTTGTCCTGTCGCATCAATAATTAGTAGTGTGTCGAAGAGCATTAAACATGCTGTTTTAGTTACCTTGCCTACGACGAGTCATTCTGTAACTACATTATAAGCCGACCACGTTTCGATCGCACCTCAACTGACGTGTGCAGTTGTCCTGTCGCATCGATACTTACTTGTGGGTCGAAGAGCATTAAACATGCAGTTTTAGTTACCTTGGATACGACGAGTCGTTCTGAAACTAAATTATATGCCGTCCACACTTCGATTGCAATTCAACTGTCGTGTGCAGTTGCCTTGTCGCATCGATACTTACTTGTGGGTCAAAGAGCATTAAAGATGCTGTTTAGTTACCTTGTATACTGCGAGTTGCTCTGTAACTAAACTATACGTCGACCACTTCGATCGCCGTTCAACTGACGCGTGCAGTTGTCCTGTCGCATCGATAATAAGTAGTGTGTCGATGAGCATTACCCATGCTGTGCGTTCGTGATAAACAATTTGTCTCGTCCGTGCATCTGGTCGAATGTTCTATTGTCACTACGGGGGTGAGGAACTTGGTACATTCGACGTGCAAGAGGTCACTTCCGGATTACTTTCCAGACCCTCCTTCCAGTGTTCCATCGAATTCTACCCAATTGTACGACTGAAAACAGACTAAAACATGGGTTTTTCAGATTAAAAACGATATATTATTGGTCTGTTTTCAGTCGTACGTTCCCACCAAGCCATCACCACTGGGAAGTAATCCAGTCCAGTCCTGCTTGATGGCTTATTCTTCGAGATTTGTGGCATGTCATCGGGAGGTGCGTGCGCAACCGGACGGAAACAAGTTTATTGTTTACATTCCAGCCTCTGGCTTCCTTTTAACGAGCGACTAGAGGTATGAGATACCCAATTGTACGACTGAAAACAGACCAATAAAACATCGTTTTTAATCTGAAAAACCCATTTTTCACTCCCTCATTGAAGTGTTACATATTCTTAAATGAGGTGAGCTTCTGTACCGATGGTATCCTGTTTAGTGTCATTATATATTCATTTTTGTTATACCGCCTCTGTGGTCTAGTGGTAGAGCGTCCGCCCGGAGAGCGGAAGGTCCGGGGTTCGATCCCTGGCCGCGTCGTACCAAAAGACGTTAAAAGATGGTACTTGTTGTTACCCTGTCTGGCGCTCGGCATTAAGGGGCTAAAACAAGGACTGGTCGGCTCGGAGTCAGTATACTGTGTCTGAGTGGCATATTCATGTTAAACTGCGGCATGGTATCTCGGTGAGCTAGCACTATAAATCGGCATCAGTCCGGACTAGTACAAGCAGCCACACACACACTCACATGCACGTCGCTATATAAGTGCAATAATCTTGGACGCGACGTTAAACCCCATTTCACCTCACCTCACCTCATTTTTGTTATTGTCTTCCAGAGATTTTCAGGATGGGTACTTGGAACTATTGCGGCGGAGATTCGGAACCAAGCGAGTCCATGCCAATATAGTGTACCAGGAATACATCGCAGATCGGGAACACGTCCGCATGAACTCCACCATGTGGGAAACTCTCACAGAATTTGTCAAGTGGTTGGGGAAAGAAGGTGAGTCTCTTTGATTTTTTTATATCAGAGTTTTTAACATGTTTTCTTTAAGATTTGTGCTAAGCATGTTTTTGTTGTTGCTGGGAATGTATTGATTGAAAACAATTTTTCTTCTGGACAATTATCACATTGTTCAAGGCAAACATTACGACTAATATGTGTTAAAGGAATCTTTAAAAGATTATTTAGATGTGCGTTATTACCAGTATACCACAATATTAAATACTCCCACCCAGTGAAGTTCCAGGTAGAGAATAGGTCTTCAGCAACCCATGCTTGCCGTGAGATATGACAATGCTTGTCGCAAGAGGCGACTAACAGGATCAGGTGGTCAGGCTCGCTGACTTGGTTGATGCATGAACCCATGCTTGCTGTAAGAGATGACTATGCTTGTCGCAAGGGGCAACAAATGGGATCGTGTGGTCAGGCTCGCTGACTTGGTTGATGCAGGTAGATGCTTATGATGTCAATCACTGGATTGTCTGGTGCAGACTTGATTATTTACAGACTGCTGTAGTATGTCTGGAATATTGTTGAGTACAGCGTTAAACAACAAACAAACAAATAAACTACCGTAATGAATGCATGTCACAATATGCATGGGAAATACTGGTCTATTGCGTTTTCATTATCATGCATTTATTCATCTTGTTGGCAAAGTTTATGTAATTCACAAGTCAAATTTAAATTATAAAATTCACTAAATTAGCTACGGATCCCTGAAAAAAAACTGATCTAAAAAGCAAAACTATTCACGACCAGCCTCCTGTATAAAATGTGTCTAGTATGCATGCATTGTGACCTTAGCAACATCAAAATGACTGACAACTATGAAGTTGTCAAAAAGTTGGAGGGAAGTAATTTTAGAAATTTGTCCATGGCAGTAAGATGGACTTTGGTTCTGTGAGGGTAGGGTTCGGTTCCGGAGCATAACTCATAAACCTTTCAATATTTTTTCATCAAACTTTGCAGGTTTGTCAGGTACATGCTGAACTGGTGCCTTTTGCTATTTTTTTTTTAACGTTTCCATGGCAGCAAGATGGACTTAGGTTCCAAACTCTTCTTTTTTTTACAATTTCCATGACAAGTTCCAACTCGGTTAAAAAAGCTTAGGGTTTGTTTAGATTTAATTATGTCATAAATTCTGCGGGGGATATAGTCCGTGTTGGACCAAGTCATTTCCGTTAATTTTATTCAGGTTCATAACAGATTACAGATAAAAGAATGCATGCAATATTTTGTGGTACATATCACAGGTCACAAATTATTATTGAAATAGTGAGGGAGTGAGTTGGGTTTAACTCCACTTTTAACAGTATTCCAGTTATATCACGGCGTGTCAGCTTAATGTGGGAGGAAAGCCCGAAGTGATGCAGGTCTCAGACGTTTACCACTTCGGTGAAACCCACGAGCACGGGTATGGTTCTGACAAACCTAGAAACATAATCGGGGCCAACCGGGATTCAAACCCACAATCATCGGTTTCTGGCATCCCCAAGGGACGCAACTCTGCAGTATGAAAGTCAGGTCAGCACCCATCACTGTGTATCATCTATGTGTGATGTCATTTATCATGACAATCAATGTTTGTTGTTTATTGTTTATCCCCAGACACAGCAATATTCCAGCTATGTGACGGAGGCCTGTAAATAATCAAATCTGGACCAGACAATCCAGTGAGCGATGATTTGTGCCTTCGTGGTACGATGCAATGAACCAAGTTACAGAGTATAACCACCTGGGCTCTCTTGCACAAAGCGATCTTAGCGCTACGACTATTGTAAGCCTATGTTAAAGTATAGGAGTTACGATCATCTTAGCCCTAAGATCGCTGCAGTGGGCCCTGATCTATAGTAGTGTTTAGCCGTGCTCTTACTCACTGAGTGAGAGAGCATTGGTGGTCCAGTTGTCTAAGGCAACACATTTCTCTGCAGAGTTGCCTCCCTTAGTCATGCCAGGATCTCATAAATGTGAGTGCAAATCTGGGATTCACCTAGCTTGTTTGGCAGCACCACACCCATTCTCATGTGTTTAAAAGTTGTAACCGACTAAGACTAGTAAGAGCTTTCCTCCCATATAAAAACAGACAAGCCGTAATACAACTGAAAGATAGTTTGAAGGGTAGTTTAGCCCAACTTACTCACACTCATTCCCACATTGGTTGGGTTTGGTTTGTTTGTTGTTTAACGTTACACTCAGCAATATTCCAGCTATATGACAGCAGTCTGTAAATAATCGAGGCTGGAGTCAGGACCAGACAGTACAGTGATTGATATCATGAGCATCGATCCACGCAATTGGGATCGATGACATGCATCAACCAAGTCAGCGAGTCTGACCACCCGATCCCGTTAGTCGCCTCTTACAACAAGCAAAGTCACCTTTCACAGCAAGCATGGGTTGCTGAAGACCTATTCTACCCCGGATCTTCATGTTTGTTGGGCTGTGTATTGTATAAACATTGTATGGCAATACAGGTAGCTATACCGCAATATTTTTGGAGCTCCTGTAAAGTTTCACAGTGATTGCAAATGCAGTCCTATTTTCTAGATACTGAAGTAAATATTACTCTGCATGGTCAGTCACCGCCATTTTGAAGTCAAGGGGAGATAACAACATGAGAGAAATAGAGAATCTCACCCGAGCGTCTTTTGATATAAAAAATATCAACACAAGTTGATAAAAGAGGAAAAGCTCCAAGGCTTGCCGAGGAGTTTTCCATATTTATCAATGTGTGTTGATATATTTGATATCAAAAGACACTCGGGTGAGATTATATTTATCATCCAACACCATTCTTCCAACTTTTTCAGTGGACAGTAATTAGCAATGTCTTAAGTGTAAAATGTACTGCTAACAGCTTCAGTAACCAATGATGTCACAATGGTCTCCAAAGCATTGTGATGCAATTTCATTGCAGCGATATGTACAGTGTAGATATCACTTGATTTCACCCATTCCATATCTCTTGTGGGAGCCAGTTTTGGATGATAAAAAGCACTTCCATGTTTATGCAGTTTTCTTTATCAATTTCAAGGAAAACATCATTGGTGGATGAGTTTCTGTGTAGATTTTAGATTAAATGATACAAACATTAAGATAACTTGTTATATTTTTTAAACTCAATGTACTGGAACACAGAAACAAATATTGCAATACGTAACATTTGAAAAGCCTATTGCAGTTTACTGGTATACCATGCAGTATTATACATCCTCTGTTTCTTAGAGAATCATATCATGTTCATTTAACAATTGACCTTCACTTTGTGTGAGTTCATTGGAGTATGAACCTTCATAGAGTGAGGGCCAAACTGTAGGAATGCTTGCGACAACGTTCATACAATGTTTGGCCCTCACTCTATGAAGGTTCATACTCCAATGGGGGCGGTCAGGTAGCCTAGTGGTTAAAGCGTTCGCTCGTCACGCCGAAGACCCGGGTTCGATTCCCGACATGGGTACAATGTGTGAAGCCCATTTCTGGTGTCCCCCGCCATGATATTGCTGGAATATTGCTTAAAGCAGCGTAAAACCATACTCACTCACTCACTCACTCACCCATACTCCAATGAACTCACACAAAGTGAAAGTCAATTCTTATAATTTTTATCACAATATCTTACCTCAAAGGATGTAGGCCAAGATCTATACACAGTTTTATTTAGTACGTGTGACTTCTTGTTTACATTGACAGCCATACAACCAGCTACATCGGGGAATAAAATAGTTCCTCAAAAAGAGAGGTGACATGAGCGTATGGATGCACAACATGCTCTTCAGAAACATCTTACGCAACACATGTGTTCAAATAATATCGCCATTAGATGAGAAAGGTCTGTAAAGAACTACCTCAGTAAGTCAGTCACAATGACAGCGCGTCGTAATACATTTACATCAAGTACAAGACGTCAAAATGGCCGACACGATAAACGTAATGGGCGAGATTTCCGAAGTTGTTAATGAACCTGTGGCGGTTACATGTGTTAGTCATCATTGATCAACTGACCGATCATTTAAAGGTGAATAAAGATGCGTCAAACAGACACTAAGGTAAATTGTAAACCTATAGAAAGTGTGTTCTGTGTTGTGATTGGCTAATTTTGGGTCACATGACCAAATGTCAAAGGGTGAAAATATGATTTGAATTCCCTGAAGCAAGCGACCGAATCACTGTGTAGGAAATAGAGATTACTACACGAATGTCTTTCAGATACCATTGATCTTACGAGTTGTTTCAAAGCGTATCTAACGAGCGAAGCAAGTTAAATACGCTTTGTAACAACGAGTTGTAAGATCAATGGTATTTGACAGGCACAAGTGCAGTAATCTGTTTCTTTCACACCCCAAAATAGCACCTTTTTAGCATCGAACCGATGAATTTGTCATGATTGCAGTAGCACATTATACACGACACCACGGCTAAGGCGCCGCGATTCGCTGTGCAGAGTTGCGGCCCTTGGGCACACCAGAAACCTATGATTGTGGGTTCGAATCCCGGTTCACCCCAATTATGTTTCTAGGTTTGTCAGCACCATACCCGTGCTCGTGGGTTTCACCGAAGTGGTAAACGTCTGAGACCTGCATCACTTGGGGCTTTCCTCCTACATTAAGCTGACACGCCGTGATATAACTGGAATACTGTTAAAAGCGGCGTTAAACCCAACTCACTCACTCACACGACACCACTGTCATAAGTGAATATCCTATGTGCTGCTTACTACTCATAAATAATGTCACCCGACACAAAAAGGTCCGTCATATCTGGATTATCAAGGCAATGATGAAAATGCAAACTAGACCAAAACAAAGAACACGCTGGGTGCCAAGTTGAAAGTTTACACCTCAAAGAAATTACCAAATATGTACAACAATATTTACTTCCGTATGACATCACTGCCGGTGACCGACTTTTACAAAAGGGCGTGTTAACTGACAGCAGTACGCGGGATTTCCAGAGGAGGATTTTCATTGATTGAGGGATCGTACACACATAAATGGGTCACGTAAGTAATCAGAAGCATTCTGACAATCTGCGTACTGTTATTTGTTTACCATGTTTTCCAATGTAACAAAAAAGAATTAGTCAGACATGCAGATAACTACCTTCATCGTTGTGCGTGATTTAGCGTCAGTCATGGCGCCACACAGGACGGAAACTTTTGTAAACGGCTTCTGTTGAATTTACCACATCATTGTAATGTATATATGTGTATTCCCATAATTAGTGCAACGATACTCTTCCCATGAATATTCTCAAACGCGTGATCGAGCCAATGTATGCAACAATTAGACGAAAGTACCTCTAAAAATGCTACACAGTGTAAAATCTGAATTTTGCTTTGTTTACATTTCAGCAAGTACAGTTTTCCGAGCAGTTTTCCGTTTTCGTTTCCATAAATAACTTATTTCGCATGATTTCATCTAGATAATTTGCATTGGTGACAAAGACCATTTATCCATTGTTTCGAAAATGTATGAGGAATTCAGGGATGCATGTAGACTCTATAGCATTAAATATTAAAATAAATCTGATCGAATAGGTGTCTCATAACCGGCATTTTGTAAACACAATCCAATGTGGCGGAACATACACTTCAGCGTTCCTGTATGCGTATTTTCCAAAACTTTCTAAACGATTCTAGGCTTCTCAGCGACGTTTCAGAATTATCATTAGTGATTTGATACCCGTGATCGCTAATATGCTAATTTTCTACTTTGATTATTCAAGTAAATATCCGATATTTAGATTTCTAAACACACAGTAAATATTTATATAACGCCGTGAATTGTGATTTGGCAAGATTTACAAGATCTTGGAAATTTTCATTCGAGCCCCTCAAGCTAACGCTTTCGGGTCTCGAGATGAATTTCCAAGATGCAAATACTTGATAAAATCCCGGAAATAGACACACACATAGTATTTATCTTCTAATTCACAGATTGCTGGAGACAGTCAATGTCAGCCTAGACACGTATCGAGTCGATACTGACGATAGTTTGGATGTGCATTTCTGCGTTTGTTCATTAAGATGGGCTGTAGCGAGGATATTCGTCAACAATCATACAGTCAAGCTATTTTACGTTTCTCAATGTATACTGAAACGCTGAGGCCAAGGTTAAAGGTTCTAAATGATCAGAAAAAGCTTATGTATGTTTTCGTGCTAGGGAATTCCAAGGGGTTTCCCCAGGAATGTGGAAGTAGTCCGTCAGTGTTTACGTCATTTCAAGAACACGGCCTCGTTAAAAACGTATGAACATCAAATTGTGTCGTTCATACACTTATGAACGTCAATTTCGCGATCATGTGACCGACCTCTCGTCCAATGGAAAAGCCGTATATCCTGTAAATGTCAAATTAAAAAATTATTAAGAAATGAATCCTTGTGACATTTCTAACTGCTTCCACATTATCGTGTATTCTGTACTACGGGCCTATGGCCTTACAGTTATATAGGAATAAACTGAATTGATACACGGGTTAAATGATTTCCAAAGGTTTAGGTCCACCCTGTGTGTTGCAGGCGAGTGTGTGGTGGACTACACGGAGAAGGGCTGGTTTGTCCAGTACATTGACCGGGACCCCGAGACCATCCGGAGGCAGGAGGCCACCAAGGCCAAGGAGAAGATGGACATGGATGATGAGGAAAGAACCGCCAAATTTATCAAGCAACAGATTTCACGAGCATCTCAGTCCGATACAAAGTCCCACAATCCTGAGTTCACGGAACTGAAACGAGAAGATGAAGAAGAAAAGGGTAGGGTTACATTTAAGGCTGTCAGCATAAACCACAGAATTTATCTTTTAACTTGTTTCTTTCACTAAAATAATACTCTAATAAGAGCCCCCTATTTCTAATTTTGAGAGCACCCTGGGCGCTTATTACGTCGAATACGGTATTGCTATTTACATCATTATTCATACATCATCATCATCATCCCTGCTACACTCCGGACACCAGTGTTAGAAGTACCAATTAAGACTTAATGCATTCAACATAATAAAAATTAAAAACGCGGATGCTTATTAAAGCCATACACTACAATGTCAGAGATTGAGAGGAGAGAAAAATCTTAGTTACATTTTTTGGCAATATTAAGTTACAAGACAATGAGATTGACAGTTTTAATATTATTTCCCATTACGGTAGGCATTTATAAGGTGCAGTCATTAATATTGTCATGTGCAATTTTCCGGAATTAGCATATTGACATATGACATATGTTTTACATTTACTGCTATGCACTATAGGAGATTCACGGCCCACATAATTTCCTGGTACTTCAGTGATTGCTTATTACAAATATCGAAATAAATATAAGCTGAGCTTATCAGACTGAAAGAAATGTTAGTAGACCCAGACTTGAGACAAGTGACTGAGGTTGCAGACTGTCTCCATCTACCATCTTCCCGAGGCAAGAGAGTTAACTTACTTTAAATGTCCAGTTTCCACCCTTGCCAAACTAGGCTGGTATTATGGAGTTAAAGTTTGGCTGGACTAACGAGTCTATGTATAGTCCAATCAAAATCGCGTAACGAAATTGAAATCCAGTTTGTAAACTGTCGTGCAGATTTCGGTCGATTGCAGGATTTGCAAAGAATGTGCACCGCCAACTCGGCGTCAGTAGATATTTTCAAAATGTTTTCATGTTTTTAATCAATGTGCTCACGTGATTTGATGCACTTTGCGATGTAAGACCCGTTTTGTCACAATATAGATCTTGATTATTCAACAGATAGTCTTGACTGGGCGTCACCATTTTGTTTCCAGCAAATGCAAGTCATACAAGAGGTGGAATCTGATTGGCCAATAGGAGAGGCATAGAAGGGACACAACTAGTTATAACCACTGGTTGCACTACGATCGAGCCCAGAAATTCGAGTCTAGTTCGGCAAGAACTTTTATAGTCAGTTAACTCCCTTGCCTCGGAAAGATGCCATCTACTGAATGCAACAGATTTGATAAACTAGCTGTTTCTTTCACTTCAGTTACCTTTAGTCTGGACTCTGGAGCTAAGAAGACAGAAGACACAACGTTCAAGTAAGTTCACCATGTTTATCCGACTGATAGAATCTCCTGCATTTTCATGCATCATTACAAACTCAGTCACATGATAATAAGGCTATGTAACATGAAAACAATTGGTTCTCAGACAATGCCGTTAGTTTGGTCATTTCATAGCATTGAGATGGCCTAAGATTGTGAGAGTCAGTCAGTGCACTGATTACAGGGCACTGTGCCCGCACAACGGCAACATTTCTGGTGCAACCTTTCAGTATCTTCCCTCCACGTTGCTTCAATGTCAGGCAATGGCAGGGTTTACACAAAGTTCATTCACAGAGAAGGGCACATTTGACCCGTGAGTTATGAAGGCATTATTATCCCCCACCACCATGTGGAAGGGGGATATAGGAATGGGGTGCTGTCCGTCCATCCGTCACGTTTCCGGAGCCGAATTAAAAAAACATGAGAGATATCTTAACCAAACTTGGCACATAGATGGGTCTAGTGGTGAACTGGTGCCTTTTAATAGTTTGGGATTATAAAAAAAAATCTATTTTTGGTGTTTCCATGGCAACAACTTTGACTATTGCTTTTTTCCAGAGCTGATCATGAAAACCGTATAATAATTCTTCACCAAACTTGCCACATAGATAGGTCTAGTGGTAAACAGGTGCCATTCGATAGTTTGGGATTTTTTAAAAAAAATTGTTTTTTGAGTTTCCATAGCAGCAACTTTGACTTAGGCAGAAAATGGTGGTAGTGCTCGTTTCTGGAGGGCTTATGCCTTGCACACATCCGGATGTCATATTGGCAGGGAATATGAGTAATTCATGCTTGTTTCATTAGCTGACTGAAAATACCCATGCCACTACTAGTACTAAACTGCAGTGATAGGGGTTTGTTGGTTGGTTTGTTGTTTAATGCCGCACTCAGCAATATTCCAGCTATATGACGGTGGTCTGAAAAATAATTGAGTCTTGGTCAGACAATCCAGTGATTGATATCATGAGCATCGATCCACGCAAATGGGATCAATGACATGCATCAACCAAGTCAGCGAGCCTGACCACCCGATCCCGTTAGTCGCCTCTTACAAGAAGCATAGTCACCTTTTACGGCAAGCATGGGTCGCTGAACACCTACTCTACCCCGGATATCACGGGTCCAGTGATAGGGATAATGGAGGACAGTAGTCGGAAGTACTGATGATGTCACAATATTGTCCCCAGAACCCTGTTGGTCATGTGGAATGTCATTCCTGATGCTGGAATTGATTCTGTGATGCAGGAAGCCCACAGGCAACCCTCTGAAGAAAGTGGACAGCAAGTCAGTGTTTGGGAAGGGGGAGAGCTCACGGCAGGAGGGGAAGATGGAGACAGGAGCAGAGATGAGGGGGCAGAAACGGAAAAGTGCCCTGGGTGAAATTATGGAGGTCAGTACACAGAGGGCACAGACAAGGTTTTTCTTGTGTTGAAAATGCACTCAAAACCATGTCATATCCATGCCTAAAACGCCTGGCATTGTTTGAGATTTTTAACCAAGGGTAGGTAACTCTAATTTGCCAACCCAAGAGCAAAATGGTAGCAAGCTTTTAAGCTTTTTTGACCAATATTGTTATTCTTGGGCAAACATTTACGTCATCGCATCATAATAGGCCGTATGTTTTACCATATATTTTACCAATTTTATTTGATATATTTTTATGTTAACTGGGCATATATATAGCCTGTGAAATAGGCATGATTGGTGGAAGGACAACCTACTTTTATTATGTTTCTTGTCTCAAACGTATGTCCATGTTGAACTGTATAGACCCAAGTTGTTGTGTCTGTTTTGTTCTCGGGGGCACGGGTGGCCCAGTTGTCTAAGGTGCCTCGATTAGCTGTGCAGAGTTGCGTCCCCTGGGCACGCCAAAAACCTATGATTGTGGTTTCGAATCCTGGTTCGCCCGATTATGTTTCTAGGTTTGTCAGCACCATACCTGTGCTCGTGGGTTTCACCGAAGTGGTAAACGTCTGAGACCTGCATCACTTTGGGCTTTCCTCCCACATTAAGCTGACACGCCTGGAATACTGTTAAAAGCGGCGTTAAACCCAACTCACTCACTGTCTTGTTCTCAGTTCGAGGAGAAGAAGAGGGAGAAGGTCAACCGGAAGGATTACTGGCTCCAGAAGGGTATTGTCATCAAAATTGTGTCCAAGAAACTAGGGGACAAGTTCTACAAGAAGAAGGCCTATGTAAAAGTAAGAGAAGTGCTGTAGCTTGTTGCTGATAGCCTCCGTGGTCTAGTGGTAGAGTGCCTGCCTGTAGAGCAGAATGTCAGGTGTTCGATGTCTGGCAGGGTCATACCAAAAGACAGTAAAAGATGGTACTTGTTGTTACCCTGCCTGGCACTCAGCATTGAGGGGTTAAAACAAGGACTGGTCAGCTCGAAGTCAGTATACTGTGACTGAGTGGGATATTCATGTTAAACTGTGGCATGGTATCTCAGTGGGTAGCACTATAAAATCGGCATTAGTCTGGACTAGTACAAGCAGCCACACACACACATACACGTCCATACACGTCACAATATATGTGCAATAATCTTAAAACCCATTTCACCTAACCAGACCTGTTGTGGATAGAATCATGTCCTCTTAGCTGAACAGTAGTTTGACTAGAATCACATCCTGAAAATAATTACTCCATAAAAAACTAAGGCGAAAGCTTCATTACTCAAGCAGGCTGAAAGCACTCAAAAGGGTTACCTGTCTCGGATGAATGTGAGCTAGACCCAGGAATAGCTGTACAATATCAACCTGTAATGTCTTGTAGCTGATACATGGTTTTTCACTATATTGAACTAGCCAGCAGTTCATTTTCAGTGCTACAGCTCTATTCTTGAACAAGTCAGTATTTGATGAATTTGTTACTTTACATAATTTACTCATTGTATTGTATGACTTTGCAAGTAAATATGAAGCCAAGACATATATGCCAATGTTCCAGGAAGTGAAGGACTTGTACACCGGGATCATCAAGACACTGGACTCAGGCGACACCATCAAGGTGGACCAGACACATGTGGAGACGGTTATACCTGCTATAGGTAATGTCATCGTTACTCTATACCAGCTATAGGTAATGTCATCGTTATTCTATACCTGCTATAGGTAATGTCATTGTTACTCTATACCAGCTATAGGTAATGTCATCGTTATTCTATACCAGCTATAGGTAATGTCATCGTTACTCTATACCAGCTATAGGTAATGTCATTGTTACTCTATACCTGCTATAGGTAATGTCATCTTTACTCTATACCTGCTATAGGTAATGTCATTGTTACTCTATACCAGCTATAGGTAATGTCATCGTTATTCTATACCAGCTATAGGTAATGTCATCGTTACTCTATACCAGCTATAGGTAATGTCATCGTTACTCTATACCTGCTATAGGTAATGTCATCGTTACTCTATACCAGCTATAGGTAATGTCATCGTTACTCTATACCAGCTATAGGTAATGTCATCTTTAGTCTATACCAGCTATAGGTAATGTCATCTTTAGTCTATACCAGCTATAGGTAATGTCATCGTTCCTCTATACCAGCTATAGGTAATGTCATCGTTACTCTATACCTGCTATAGGTAATGTCATCGTTACTCTATACCAGCTATAGGTAATGTCATCTTTAGTCTATACCAGCTATAGGTAATGTCATCGTTACTCTATACCAGCTATAGGTAATGTCATCGTTACTCTATACCAGCTATAGGTAATGTCATCGTTACTCTATACCTGCTATAGGTAATGTCATCGTTACTCTATACCTGCTATAGGTAATGTCATCGTTACTCTATACCTGCTATAGGTAATGTCATCGTTACTCTATACCAGCTATAGGTAATGTCATTGTTACTCTATACCTGCTATAGGTAATGTCATCGTTACTCTATACCAGCTATAGGTAATGTCATTGTTACTCTATACCTGCTATAGGTAATGTCATCGTTACTCTATACCAGCTATAGGTAATGTCATCGTTACTCTATACCAGCTATAGGTAATGTCATCGTTACTCTATACCTGCTATAGGTAATGTCATCGTTACTCTATACCAGCTATAGGTAATGTCATTGTTACTCTATACCTGCTATAGGTAATGTCATCGTTACTCTATACCTGCTATAGGTAATGTCATCTTTAGTCTATACCAGCTATAGGTAATGTCATCATTACTCTATACCAGCTATAGGTAATGTCATCGTTACTCTATACCTGCTATAGGTAATGTCATCGTTACTCTATACCAGCTATAGGTAATGTCATTGTTACTCTATACCTGCTACAGGTAATGTCATCGTTACTCTATACCTGCTATAGGTAATGTCATCTTTAGTCTATACCAGCTATAGGTAATGTCATCGTTACTCTATACCTGCTATAGGTAATGTCATCGTTTACTCTATACCTGCTATAGGTAATGTCATCGTTATTCTATACCTGCTATAGGTAATGTCATCGTTACTCTATACCTGCTATAGGTAATGTCATCGTTACTCTATACCAGCTATAGGTAATGTCATCGTTACTCTATGCCTGCTATAGGTAATGTCATAGTTACCCTATACCAGCTATAGGTAATGTCATCGTTACTCTATACCAGCTATAGGTGATGTCATGGTTACTCTATACCAGCTATAGGTAATGTCATCGTTACTCTATACCAGCTATAGGTAATGTCATCGTTACTCTATACCAGCTATAGGTAATGTCATCGTTACTCTATACCAGCTATAGGTAATGTCATTGTTACTTTATACCTGCTATAGGTAATGTCATCGTTACTCTATACCAGCTATAGGTAATGTCATCGTTACTCTATACCTGCTATAGGTAATGTCATCGTTACTCTATACCAGCTATAGGTAATGTCATCGTTACTCTATGCCTGCTATAGGTAATGTCATCGTTACTCTATACCAGCTATAGGTAATGTCATTGTTACTCTTTACCAGCTATAGGTAATGTCATCGTTACTCTATACCAGCTATAGGTAATGTCATCGTTACTCTATACCAGCTATAGGTAATGTCATCTTTAGTCTATACCAGCTCTAGGTAATGTCATTGTTTACTCTATACCTGCTCTAGGTAATGTCATTGTTACTCTATACCTGCTATAGGTAATGTCATTGTTACTCTATGCCTGCTATAGGTCATGTCATCGTTATTCTATACCTGCTATAGGTAATGTCATTGTTACTCTATGCCTGCTATAGGTAATGTCATCGTTACTCTATGCCTGCTATAGGTAATGTCATCGTTATTCTATACCTGCTATAGGTAATGTCATCGTTACTCTATACCTGCTATAGGTAATGTCATCGTTTACTCTATACCTGCTATAGGTAATGTCATCGTTATTCTATACCTGCTATAGGTAATGTCATTGTTACTCTATACCTGCTATAGGTAATGTCATCGTTACTCTATACCAGCTATAGGTAATGTCATCGTTACTCTATGCCTGCTATAGGTAATGTCATAGTTACCCTATACCAGCTATAGGTAATGTCATCGTTACTCTATACCAGCTATAGGTAATGTCATGGTTACTCTATACCAGCTATAGGTAATGTCATCGTTACTCTATACCAGCTATAGGTAATGTCATCGTTACTCTATACCAGCTATAGGTAATGTCATTGTTACTTTATACCTGCTATAGGTAATGTCATCGTTACTCTATACCAGCTATAGGTAATGTCATCGTTACTCTATACCTGCTATAGGTAATGTCATCGTTACTCTATACCAGCTATAGGTAATGTCATTGTTACTCTATACCAGCTATAGGTAATGTCATTGTTACTCTATACCTGCTATAGGTAATGTCATCGTTACTCTATACCAGCTATAGGTAATGTCATCGTTACTCTATACCTGCTATAGGTAATGTCATCGTTACTCTATACCAGCTATAGGTAATGTCATCGTTACTCTATGCCTGCTATAGGTAATGTCATTGTTACTCTTTACCAGCTATAGGTAATGTCATCGTTACTCTATACCAGCTATAGGTAATGTCATCGTTACTCTATACCAGCTATAGGTAATGTCATCTTTAGTCTATACCTGCTCTAGGTAATGTCATCGTTTACTCTATACCTGCTCTAGGTAATGTCATTGTTACTCTATACCTGCTATAGGTAATGTCATTGTTACTCTATGCCTGCTATAGGTCATGTCATCGTTATTCTATACCTGCTATAGGTAATGTCATTGTTACTCTATGCCTGCTATAGGTAATGTCATCGTTACTCTATGCCTGCTATAGGTAATGTCATCGTTATTCTATACCAGCTATAGGTAATGTCATCGTTACTCTATACCTGCTATAGTTAATGTCATCGTTACTCTATACCTGCTATAGGTAATGTCATCGTTTACTCTATACCTGCTCTAGGTAATGTCATTGTTACTCTATACCTGCTATAGGTAATATCATTGTTTACTCTATGCCTGCTTTAGGTAATGTCATCGTTACTCTATACCTGCTATAGGTAATGTCATCGTTACTCTATACCTGCTATAGGTAATGTCATCGTTACTCTATACCAGCTATAGGTAATGTCATTGTTACTCTATACCTGCTATAGGTAATGTCATCGTTACTCTATACCAGCTATAGGTAATGTCATCTTTAGTCTATACCAGCTATAGGTAATGTCATAGTTACTCTATACCAGCTATAGGTAATGTCATCGTTACTCTATAGCAGGTATAGGTAATGTCATCTTTAACTCTATACCTGCTATAGGTAATGTCATTGTTACTCCATACCTGCGATAGGTAATGTCATAGTTTACTCTATAGCAGGTATAGGTAATGTCATTGTTTACTCTATGCCTGCTTTAGGTAATGTCATCATTACTCTATACCTGCTATAGGTAATGTCATCGTTACTCTATACCTGCTATAGGTAATGTCATCGTTTACTCTATACCTGCTCTAGGTAATGTCATCGTTAACTCTATACCTGCTCTAGGTAATATCATTGTTTACTCTATGCCTGCTTTAGGTTATGTCATTGTTAACTCTATACCTGCTATAGGTAATGTCATCATTTATTTAAGACAAAGCTTTACATAGGTGGATCCAGAGAGGGTGTGTGTGGGGAATATTATATCCAAGGGGTCCAGACCCCCCCTTTGAAAACCAAATTTTGTATGTTGTAGACAATTCCACCCCACCCCACCCCACTCCACCCCCCAACACACACACACACACACACACACACACACACACACACACACACACACACACACACACACACACACACACACACACACACACACACACACACACAAAGACACACACACACACACACACACACACACACACACACACACACACACACACACACACACACACAGAGGAAAACCTGAAACTAGTTGATCGCTGTTGATGGTATAATCTGTCTTGACCAATCAGCATCATAATCTGCTGTGATTCAGGCAAGGAAGTGATGGTGGTGAATGGCGCCTACCGAGGAGAGAAGGCCACGCTAGAACACATTGATACCAAGGAATTCTGTTGCACCATAAAAATAAACTCGGTAAGTTGAAAACCAAAAATATTTGAAGATTGATTTGTAGAGGTTCATTGTAGGTTGACCATGTGTCGGTGCAGAGTTCGGCCCCTCAGATGTGCCTGGATCTTGGGTTTAAATCACAGAGTCACTATGATTGTGATTCTTGGTTTGTCTCATCTGCAGGAATAGAATATTATAAAGGGTTGTTCGACATATGATTTGGTTTTGGTTTGGTTTGTTGTTTAACGCCGCACTCAGCAATATTCCAGCTATATGACGGCGGTCTGTAAATAATCGAGTCTGGACCAGACAATCCAGTGATTGATATCATGAGCATCAATCCACGCATTTGGGATCAATGACATGCATCAACCAAGTCAGCGAGCCTGACCACCCGATCCCGTTAGTCGCCTTTTACGACAAGCATAGTCACCTTTTACGGCAAGCATGGGTTGCTGAAGACCTATTCTACCCCGGAATCTTCATGGGTCTGTTCGACATATGAAGATTGTACCTAACCATAATTTCAGTTTTTGTTTAGACATGGAGAAATGTGAACACACAATGCCTTTTAGAAAGTAATCAAATGTAACAAATGTCATGTTTAGGATAACACTTTCTTAGTTAAGTATACATTCTAGTACTTTGGAGTTTTAGTCCCATCCAGGATTTGAACTCACACTCTCAGAGTAAGGAACCTAATGGAAGCTCACAAAGTCAGCAATCTACCGGTAACCCACAGCCACTGAGGCTTCCACAGTGGAACCCCAAAAGTACTATCATGTGTACTTTACTAAGAAAGTGTTATCCCAATTATACCATCTGTTACATGGAGAAATGTGTTGGAAGGTCCACTTGAGACTTAAGAGTGTTAACATGTCATTTTATGGCTGAAATTTTGCTGATATGACCAAAAATATAATTTTAACTCACCGGGTACTCAGTGTGTTAAGGACAGATTCAGTTGGCTGGGTTGAAAGTAATATTTTTCATGGTAAATAGTTGTTATGTGTAGTAAAGACAATGACAGGCTCAGATGTTAATTTCGTGACATGAGGGTGGGGTGTGGGTGGTGTGATATAGGCGCTTGTACTCACACAACACCTTCCTGTTTCAGGGCTTGATAACGGGTCGTATTGTTGAAGGCATACAGTATGAAGACATCAGCAAGCTACACACATGACCATAGGTTCGTCTAGTTGCTCGGTCACTAGGAAAAAAACAATGTCTTTGTTGGGTTGTACAGAGACTGTTAATTTAGAGGTCCAGCTCTGCAGTGTTCAGGCGTCACAGATTGGTTTACAGTGGCAGGAGTCTTGCACACCGCAGATCTAAGCTCTCTGCGTACCCTCCAAGGGAGAAGCATCTTGTTGCCTTGGGATATGGAGAATCTGCATACAGCAGACTTTGGATAGAATGGTGTACACATTGGTCAGCTCTTCAACACATTCAAAGAAAAATGGCAGAACAACATAACTGTGCTGACACAAGGAAATCTGGAATTACGTGAGAACCAGCAAGCTTCAGGATGTTCAACATTTACGTTTTCCATCTGCCGCTCTCTACATTTTCTGATAAATGTGTTGCGATACTGAAGTACAGCAATCTCATTGAAATCAGATCTTAGTTCTCTCTACCGCTAAACAAAGATCTGAGGACATCCCATTACGGGTCACGTCTGACCGACCTTTCGCGAACTTTGACCGACCAATGGAATGAACAATCAGAAGGTAGCTTTCTCGTGCTTTACGGCACTAATTTCAAATTGGCAACGACGCTTCGAAACGTATTTTGACAAATTCTCGATTACAAATTTGAAACCTGAACAAAAGAACATTCTAGAATGGCTCATAGATGGCCTAGATTGTATGGATACAGTCATTAAATCCGTAACTATCACATTCCGACTGTCACTTTCATAATCTGGTAAGCGATGTTCTGATTAGTCGGATGAAAGGTCGTTCTGACGTAACCCGTAATGGGATGTCCTCAGATCTTTGTTTAGCGGTAGCGAGAACTGAGGTCTGATTTTAATGAGATTGGAAGTACAGTAGATTCTAGGATGAGAATTTTTTACATCTACTTGAACTTATGTCTGAAACATTATTGCTAATGAATGATGACTGTAACATGTTTAAAGAGCCATGTGATTGTTTCATGGAGGAAAGGAAAATTGTGATTGAAACACATGGTACAGGAGTAAATTGGAAGATTGTCCTTGAAAATGTGTCAACAAATGCATTATTCTTTTGGACTCTTCTTAAGAAGATCTGATAGTGTCCTGTCACACTATTTGTCCATTTTCCTTCCTCCTCGATTTGATATTGTTGTATATGATGGAGGATGTCATTTAGTTGTAAATATGGAGACGGATGGTGCTGTATATGTATGTACATGGGTGACGATGGAGAATAAAGTCAGTTTTCCACGAGCCTTGAGTCTTGGGTACTTTCTTTGTAGCCTGGGTAATGTTGATTTGATATGGGAGGCGAAAGATAGCGATGAAGCACAGAGGCTGGTTCAAGATTTGTTCAAGGATGAATTTTGAATTCTGAAAATTTGGAAAGGGTGGTCAGATTTTCAAGAACACATATATTATGTATAGGATAAAACACGTCCAAGGGTTGTTATGATATTTAAAACCCGCATCCCGAGGGATTTTCCGAGGGAAAGGGTTTTAAATATCACTAACAACCTGAGGGGAAGTGTTTTATCTAACTAATGAACCGAAAAAAGAAAATTAAAACAACATTTATCAACATTTTTATGTTTCGAACATACTTTCCATGAACATTAGGAAACGGGCGTAAAATATCTGTTGCTGGCATACGGATCTTGAAAAGGACATCCTACAAACATTGTGATTTATCAGCGCCTCTGTAGCCTTGTGGTACACTCACTGGATTACCTATACGAAGGTCGCGTGTTCGATCCTCGGGAATTTAAAGAAAATATTTGTCATTTGATTTTACATTTCATTACATGTTACAATCTGAACCAAAGTTGTATAAATAAAATACCCAGGACATCGGATATTATAACACATATAGCAAATATGACTTGAATATCCTATAAAATCCTGGGGATATTATATTAAATCCCAGGGACAGTACAGCGTCCCTGTTTATGAGATTTAACCCAACCAGAGAACACCAGAGGTTTATAAAGTATACTGATGGAAAGTGGTGTGTATGTAATGTTAGTGAAAATAACATAATATTTGACTATTCGTCTGATCAATGTGGGGGCATGGGTGGCCCAGTCATCTAAGGCGCCGCGATTCGCTGTGCAGAATTGCGTCCCCTGGACACGCCAGAAACCTATGATTGTGGGTTCGAATCCTGGTTCACCCTGATTATGTTTCTAGGTTTGTCAGCACCATACATGTACTCGTGGGTTTCACCGAAGTGGTGAACGTCTGAGACCTGCATCACTTGGGCTTTCCTCCCACATTAAGCTGACACGCGGTGATATAACTGGAATACTGTTAAAAGCGGCGTTAAACCCAACTCACTCACTCACTCACTCTGATCAATGTGTTATAAATATTTCATTGACAAGACTCATAGCTGTAACAGGAGACAGAGAGACATGTCCAACAAGAGGGGTGGTGTAACAACTCAGTTATCAGTGGCAATATCGGGTGTGACTACCATTTGTGTTGATACAGGTGAAGCAGCAGAGGTGCATTGAAGTCAACAGATGGTTTAAAACAGCCTGGGGGATGTTATCCCAAATGTCAACCACAGATTGGTCCAACTGTGTAAGCCATACCAGTTGGTTCTGAACCTGTCGTAGGCCTTGTCCCATCTCATCCCAGACATGTTATATGAGGGAGAAGTCTGGAGAAACAGCCAGCCATGGCAGTACAGCAATTTTATGCTGCCTCAAAACGTCTGTTACAACAATGCAAGGTGTGGGTTGGCATTTTCCTGCTTTTGCACCAGGTGTAGAACATGATCTGGAAAGATGACGCCACCCCATACTAACCCTGATCTTCACAGGTGCATTAACATGCACGTGCAGGTTAAGAGTCAAGACCGTAAGTCGAAGACAAGTCTTCACAAATATGGACTGAAAGATGCATTTATTAATTTCAGATTATATATATTTTATTGAACGTCATATTAAGCATAGTTACTTTTCCCAAGCTAGTATATTTTTATACTTCAAATGTATGACTTATATTTTATCATGTACATGTTTTTATCATGTTACTTTCAAAAGTAGGGGTTTGAACTCACACAATCACACAATCATATTCTGATGTTTGTTGTTTAAGGCAGCACTAGAGATTATTCCACTTACATGACGCTGGCTGTAAAAAAATTGTGTCTGAATCAGACAATCCAGTGATTTGTTGCGAGGACATGCTCAATCAAGTCAATGAGCCTGACCACCTGATCCGTGGCCTCTTGTGACAAGCATGAGCTGTGAAGACCAATTCTGACCCAGATTTTCATGTATTCTGCTGTGACTTCGGTTGATTGGTTGGGTAGGCTACTGTTTAGTCAGCATGACAAGTTTGAATCAATGTTGAATGCTACGTCAGATTTCAACATATTTCCCATATCGAGAAGCCAGTTTTAAATCAATGTTGAAACCAATATCAGATTTCAACATATTTTCAAATATCGAGAGCCCATGTTGCAACAATGTTGATTCAACCTCAGTTCAACCAAACACTGACACAATGTCATGTGCCTGCTGGATGGTTTGTTAATGTGTTTGCTCACAAAAGGAAAGGCCTCAGTTTGATTCACAACATAGATAAAACATGCGAAACCTATTCTTGGTGTTCCCCAATAAGATCTTGGATTATTTTTTAGTAAGTATAAGTGGAGAAAAAACACACCCACTGTGCAATTTCATTTAAACGAACTATGAAAAACGATGTTCCATTCATAACCCGAAGTGATGCAGGTCTCAGACGTTTACCACTTCGGTGAAACCCACGAGCACGGGCATGGTGCTGATAAACCGTGAAACATAATCGGGACGAACCGGGATTCGAACCCACAATCATAGGTTTCTGGCTCGCCCAAGGGACGCAACTCTGCACAGCGAATCACGGCGCCTTAGACGACTGGGCCCCCCGTGCCCCCCGTGCCCTCAAATGAAACAACGGAGAACGGAGAGAAATAGAGAATAAGGCACATGCCAAAACTACAAGGCTGCGTTATGTAAGTTTTTTTGTCAGTCCTTGCGTATAACATGTTATTTTTTTGGACATCATCGGCAGAAATCAGCTTCGGGAACAAAGAGGGTATAAAAAATGTGAAAACTGCGATGGCGGCCATGTTGCTCAATGTGAAAATACACAAATAACATCTGGTTTTCAAGAAGCAAAGCAACAGTTCAACCTCCACCCCTAAACAACTTCTACCAAACTCCTTTTAGCTAGTCTCTTGTCGGGCTCCAGTTACCCAAGTCACCAAAGTTATCCTGAGTGAAAGAGCAGGAGATCACCTTAGATTAGATCACTCTAGGCGGCCAGAACTCATCTTCCCGAGACAAGGGCGTTAACTAACCATAAAAGTCAAGAAACTAGTCAGCTAACGACCTTGCCTTAGGAAGATGGCCAGAACGATTAAAATATTTTAACGTGTTTTTTTTCACAAACAGGTAATATAACCCAATTCAATGAGTAAAAGAAATGGAACCAGTCCAGTGCGGTACACGCTTGACCAAAAAAGAAACAGATGAGAAGGGGAATTGGAAGTTCCGTTATCTTTACACTCCCTGAAGCGGTGAACAATCTGGTGGAACCTCCTTCACCATAGTCATTGGGAGCGGATCTCTCTCCCGGCCCCAGATCACCCACTGAAGCGGCATGAGTTCCAATCACACCAGGGGGCACGGGTGGCCCAGTCGTCTAAGGCGCCGCGATTCGCTGTGCAGTTTCGTCCCGTGGACACGCCAGAAACCTATGATTGTGGGTTCGAATCCCGGTTCGCCCCGATTATGTTTCTAGGTTTGTCAGCACCATACCCGTGCTCGTGGGTTTCACCGAAGTGATAAACGTCTGATACCTGCATCACTTCGGGCTTTCCTCCCACATTAAGCTGGCACGCCGTGATATAACTGGGATTATGTTAAAAGCGGAATAAAACACAACTCACTCACTCACTCCAATCACACCATGCAGTGGAAATATTTCAGAACATTTTAAAGCTTTACCGCTATCCATACATGATTTCCAACCATGAGCACACTGGTTACAGGAAACAAAAAGTGCAGATCAAATTGATGTTTAACAGTATAAAGGATTTCCGAATAAACAGATAATTTTATATAGCTGTGTTTACGTCTTCATAAAGTCATAAGGTAAAGTGTGAGTGCGTGCATTCGTGCGTGCGTACGTGCGTGCGTGTGTGTGTGTGTTACAGGTTAAGTCGGGTCCGGGAAAGCGAGGTTGCACTGTGATGTATACAATGTCTTTTCACCTTCTGGTGCTAAAGCCATCATCTTTTCAATCCTTCATCAAGCCATTACAGCCCATACAGTCTGTAACACTGTACGTTGTTTTCGCATTGTGCTCTCTGTATACTCCGCCATCTTCTTCCATTAGCCAGTCAGACATTCAGCCACTCAATGACCATCTCCCAAAGCAATGTCACAAAGGGCGATTTCAAAAGCCATTACCCACTTTGGGATGGTATAAAAACCAATACCAAGGGGAATGTGGTCATTTCCCATCGTCATGGTAACATGCTCTTGTAGTTCCTGTACCTAAACCAGGACGGGATGCTACCGACCCCAGTAATAACAGGTCGATATCACTTACTAGCTGTGTTTGTAATACCATGGACATGTAGCACGTATGGTAAACAAAAGTGTAGTATGATATTTGGAAATCTCATAATTTAATCTCATTGCTAACAATAAAGAACTATCAATCAATTCGATCGTTTTGAATCTTTTATTTAAAAACGTCTTTGTAAATAAACTGCATGCTGTATCTACCATATTTATCTCGGCAAGTCATATGATACCACTTGTAAACGGCGTTATACAAGACCTTAATGGTTTAGGTTTGAGGGCCGTTTGCCTCACGCTATCTAAGTTTAAAACAAAATAGATTTCGTGTGTGAACCAATACGATCATGATACGGGTGTCCCACAAGGCAGTATTTTGGTTATAACATTATTTAGTATAAATTCAATAGCCGGTGTAAGGTCTTAAGTGATTTCAATATATAATGTGGCACAACGATGCATACTGTTGAAAGACAACTTTTTAAGTCTAAACAAAACTCAGAAATAGTGTCTTGAAAATGGATTTAACTTTTCTAAAGCCAAGACAAACTCTGTACATTTTTGACAAGAAATTGGACGCCATAGAGGTCCGGAGCCACATTTCGATGGTATAACAATCAAATGGAGTGATTGAGATGGGTTTAACGCCGCTTTGAGCAGTATTCTAGTTATATCACGACGTGTTAGCTTTACGTGGGAGGAAAGCCCGAAGTGATGCAGGTCAGAGATGTTTACCACTTTGATTAAACCCACGAGCACAGGTATGGTGCTGACAAACCGAGACGAACCGGGATTCGAACACACGATCGTAGGTTTCTGGTGTGCCCAAGGGACGTAGCCTCTCTTACAAAAATTATATCATATAAATTTAATAAAACCAGAATATGTACAATTCATAAAATATACATACGGTATCCAAATATGAGTCATTCAGACACTTGCATACACTCATCAGAAGGTCGTCATGATATGGCTGAAATATTGCCCATGTGACGTTAAATAATAACTCACTCACTCACTCATCAGAAGCACCCGTGAAGAGTAGGTCTTCAGCAACCCTTGCTTGCCGACTAAGAGGCGACTAATGGGATCGGGTGGTCAGGCTCGCTGACTTGGTGGATGCATGTCATCGTATCCCAATTGCGTGGATCGATGCTCATGATGTTAATCACTGGATTGTCTGGTCCAGACATGGTTATTTACCGACCGCCGTCATATAGCTGGAATATTGCTGAGTGTGGCGTTAAACAACAAACCAACCCACCAACCAGGCGTTAGTCGCCTTTTACGACAAGCATAGTCGCCTTTTACGGCATACATGGGTTGCTGAAGACCTATTCTACCCCGGATCTTCACGGAGCTTTTCTTTTTTAAGCTTTCACAAAGAAATAGTCGAATTTGTATTCATGTAGGCAAGTAGGAACTTGGTACAATATCAACAAACAAAAATAAACAAACACAAATAAACTGAGCTGGGTTAATGGTGACTTGTAACACTTGACGTGTGACTGGGGCTTGAAGGACTATGAAGCAAGACGTTGCAGGTTCGTATCCCGCCAGGTTAAAAACATGTTGGTCACAAATGTGTTGTTGCTGAGTTACTATGGTTTTTTAGTTAACATCCCCAACCACCACACTTTTGTATCCCCATTAAACGTTAGAAAAAACCCATAGGAAGAGCCATTTTGTAAATTACTTACAATGAAGTACACGTATCAAGATATCACACAAGGTACCAAAGGGTACACGGGTCTTTCCCACATTTAGATCCTAAACAGATTTAGCTGTTAAACCTAATCCTAAACAGATTTAGCTGTTAAACCTAATCCTAAACAGATTTAGCTGTTAAACCTAATCCTAACCAGATTTAGCTGTTAAACCTATTCCTAAACAGATTTAGCTGTTAAACATAGTCCTAAACAGATTTAGCTGTTAAACATAATCCTAAACAGATTTAGCTGTTAAACCTAATCCTAAACAGATTTAGCTGTTAAACCTAATCCTAAACAGGTTTAGCTGTTAAACCTAGTCCTAAACAGGTTTAGCTCTTAAATGTAACCCTAAACAGGTTTAGCTGTTAAACCTAATCCTAAACAGATTTAGCTGTTAAACCTAATCCTAAACAGATTTAGCTGTTAAACCTAATCATAAACAGGTTTAGCTGTTAAACCTAATCCTAAACAGATTTAGCTGTTAAACCTAATCCTAAACAGATTTAGCTGTTAAACCTAATCCTAAACAGATTTCGCTCTTTAACCTAATCCTAAACAGATTTAGCTGTTAAACCTAATCCTAAACAAATTTAGCTGTTAAACATCATCCTAAACAGATTTCGCTGTTAAACTTAATCCTAAACAGATTTCGCTGTTAAACCTAATCCTAAACAGATTTAGCTGTTAAACATAATCCTAAACATGTCAAATTTATGGGAAAGGAATATGTTTGGTTTTATAATCTACATACATGTTATACAGTGTAGCCATGGCAACATCATCTAGAATATGCCCAGCATGTGAAAAGGGATTTGAAGCAGAATATTTATCAGTTGTTAGTAACAAGTGTTCATGTCATTGCTCTCATCAAATGTGTAAACTTCATTATAAAGATTAGTGTTGTTTAGTGCTTTGAATTGTATGTTGTTTGACGCCGCACTTGGCAATATTCCAGCTGCATTTTGATGCTATTGTGAACAAAATAAATATTTTTTGGGCAAACTGTTCGTTGGAAGAACAGTAAATATAATTGACTTGACTGTATTCTTACCTGACGTGTTTGTGGAATCAAACACTCTTGACTGCAACACAATTATCCTGCGAAGACAGAAACCTATGTACCTAATGACATAGATAGACATTTAAATGAGAAAAAAACAAAAAGATATAATATTCACACATTTTCAGATAATGTGCTCATTTAATATAAGTTGTAGATTATTCCGCGTGAGATACGGCTTGATGCATCTTCATCGTGGCCCTGCACCATGAGCCGACCATAATCCTCAAGGTGAACATCTTCCTTAAGCAAGGGAATTAACTGACTATTAAAGACCAGTTTCACCCTTGCCGAACAAGGCTGGACGTATGGAGTAATGGTTTGGTTGGACTAACGAGTCTATGCATAGTCCAATCAAAATCAAACTTTGCACTGTCCAATAAACTTCGAGCAGTAGTAAGATACATGTAAGATAAGATTAAGACATATTTCAACATTCTCAAAAAATAATGACACATTCACACGAACTAATACTACTCGTGGCTGCGTCATTCCAACATATCAAATAAGTTGGTACTTGTTATTACCCTATCTGGCGCTTGGCATATAGCGGATAAATATATTTAGCCTTACAAATATTTTTAAAAAACAAAACGCCGGAATTTTTCGTTGTCCTTGACTAATATTCGTTCGGCTCATTCTTTCTGAGAAGAAAAAAATGTACGTTTTGATATTAATATCCTTTCTCTAAGACAATTCCAGGCCACACCATGATACGGTAAACTACGGTTATAACGAACTCAAAGGGACTTCTAATTTTAGTTCGTTATAACCGTAGTTCGTTATAAGTACATATACAGCATGACTCTAGCAAGTAGTCTGGACCAAAAAGTAAGTGCGTTATATCCGTCAGTTCGTTATAAGCGTGTTCGTTATAACCGTAGTTTACTGTATTTAGTGTTACTACACATACTACTCAAAAGAAGTTAAAGTATGTCATAGATCAACTATAGTTATATGGAACTATACGGTGTTCTTTAACTCCTGTTGGGTAGTACATATCAGAGGAATCATATACACGTCTTTATGAACAAATTCTGTCACATAATTTGGGTATTGAATAAGACTTCTTCAGTATCAACTACTAGCACATTTAGTAAACCTGCACACGCGATCACGGTCAACTGAAATATGTCATGCTACAACCATTGACGTTTCACGTGGCCAGGTGGTAACAGCTGTTGCTCTACAGTATGTTGACCTACACTATACCTTACACAGTGCAGCGGAAGTCTATTTGCACTGACGCATCTTTAATCTTTACACACAACAAATTATTCAGTCACGAATCAGATGATGGTAATGCCACTTTTGACGAAATTTCTAGTTCCATGTAGAGCAGCATGGCGAGTCAGGCTTCACGTGTGTCGACACCTGCAGACGGACGTTGAATGGAAGCATGGAGAATTTGCCAACTCGAACGTGAGTAGTAATGTTCTTGTGTCCGTATCTTCGAGTACGGAAACCTCTTTAATATGGACTGTTAAGCTTTTAATAGTTTTACGCACGAAATGACATCTATGTTAACCTCATGTTTGACCTCCTATTTCTTTACATAACATATCTTTGCTTGAGATCGCAGATCGAATTTATACACATCGATATCATTTAAAAGCAATGTCGCCCAAATTGCGTTGCTCGATGCTGGAGTGTCTGGTCCGAACACGACCAGTTACAGAGTAATTTTTAATTTAAAGAGTTCAGGGTCTACCGCAGTAATCAGATGTACTTTCATTGTCAGCTGTCATTCGTGACCAACTCGTGTTATTCCGGGACAAGCCGAATAGCGGGTTACGGAAAGGGGCGAGTGGTGACGAATGCCGACAACCGCTTGCTTTGTAGGTCTTCACGCTACTATATCAAGATCAAAATCAATTTTCCCAGTCACCATTAACCTAGCTTGGTTTATTTGCATTTATTTATATTAATATTGTACCATGGTGTATATGTGTTATGCATATATAAAATCCATATTTGATATGCAATGATATGCACTTTATTTTAACATGTTTAAGGGTGTTTAAATTCTAATCATGTTTAAATCTTTTATACCCCGCCACCAACAAGTCAGACTGCACGTGGATTTCTGAGAGGCAGAATAACTCCCCCCTACCCCGCTCAGCCGCACGCTTTTTCAGAGTCAATGAAAGTCACGTGACTCAAGTTAACCTCAGCTCAATTGAACAGCTGGTTCAAATCAATTCTGAATTTGTTCTAATTCTTTTACAATGTGGGGGCATGGTGGCCCAGTCGTCTAAGGCGCCGCGATTCGCTGTGCAGAGCCAGAAACCTATGATTGTGGGTTCGAATCCCGGTTCGCCCCGATTATGTTTCTAGGTTTGTCAGCACCATACCCGTGCTTGTGGGTTTATCCGAAGTGGTAAACGTCTGAGACCTGCATCACTTGGGGCTTTCCTCCCACATTAAGATGACACGCCGTGATATAACATGAATACTGTTAAACCCAACTCACTCACACACTTTTACAATGTCGCATTAAATCATGTCGGTAATATAGATTCCTTGTAGCAGGATCACTCGGGGTTCATGGTTTTTTTTATGCGTCCCTCTTGGCTTTATACCACTCTTCTCCGGCTCCTGGTATAAAATCTAATGCGTGGTATTTCAGTGTATATATTTCAGTGTACCAAACTTAATTTTATCACCAAATGAAAATTTAATTTTAATCTCCGGTTCGTGGTAAAAAACCTAACGCGGGACGCATAAAACACAACTACAACTTATAATAATGAAAATAATCATATTCAAAGTCACTTGTGCCTGCAACCAATGCGACCGTTGTTTTTCCTTCTAATCCGCCCGTGGGAACTCACTTCAAGATCGGACCCGTAAAGATTCCTGGGTAGAATAGGTCTTCAGCAACCCATGCTTGCCGTAAAAGGCGACTATGCTTGTCATAAGAGGCGACTAACGGGATCGGGTGGTAAGGCTCGCTGACTTGGTCGATTCATGTCATCGATCCCAACTGTGTCGTTCGATGTTCATGATGTCAATCAATGGATTGTCTGGTCCAGACTAGATTATTTACAGACCGCCGTCATATAGCTGGAATATTGCTAAGTGCGGCGTTAAACAACAAACAAACAGTCTCGTATATACGTCTCATTTTTTATACGCATACTTTGTATGTCTATGGTACAGTTACCATTGGACCCCCATTTTAATGCCTGGAACCTCAAACAGTAACACCGAGACTCCCCAGGAGAGCAAACTTACAAACCAAGGGAAATAATTTATATTGAAAGGACAATGCATGATAAGGATAATTTTAATGATTTTATGTACATTGGTCTGTTAATATATTTTGGGATGTTTCCGACTACCCACTGATTCTCTCTCCAACCTGAGTGGACGATGGGCTAGTGGTTAAACGCGTTGGCTTGTCACGCAAAAACCCGGGTTCGATTCCCCACATGAATACGATTTGTAAAGCCCATTTCTGAGGTTCCCCAGTCGTGGCATGACTTAATCCCAGTGAAGATCCAGATTAGAAATGATCTTCAGCAACCCATGCCTGTCGTAAGAGGCGACTAACGGGATCGGGTGGTCAGACTCGCTTACTTGGTTGTTGCACGTCATCGTATCCCCATTGCGTGGATCGATGCTCGTGATGTCATTCACTGGGTTGTCTGGTCCAGACTCGATTATTTACAGACAGACGTCATACAGCTGTAATATATCTGAGTGCGGTGTTAAACAACAAACAACCAAACAACACA
This sequence comes from Haliotis rufescens, assembly GCF_023055435.1. NCBI lineage: Eukaryota > Metazoa > Mollusca > Gastropoda > Lepetellida > Haliotidae > Haliotis > Haliotis rufescens. The sequence continues at coordinate 34,260,910 of NW_025963846.1, forward strand.
CATTAGTGAGTGAGTGAGTGGGTTGGGTGTTTAACGCCGCTTTTAACAGTATTCCAGTTATATCACGGCGTGTCAGCTTAATGTGGGAGAAAAGCCCGAAGTGAAGCAGGTCTCAGACGTTAACCACTTCGGTGAAACCCACGAGCACGGGTATGATGCTGACAAACCTAGAAACATAATCGGGGCGAACCGGGATTCGAACCCACAATCATAGGTTTCTGGCTCGCCCAAGGGACGCAACTCTGCACAGCGAATCGCGTCGGCTAAGACGACTGGGCCACCCGTGCCCCCCAACACACATTAAGCTGACATACCGAGAATTAACTCAAATACATTCAAAGCAGCGTCTAACCCGACTCACCCACGGACACTCTGCTGCCATTAATGGTGTACCCTTGTAGCTGATTCTGTTGAGAATTATTGTTGAATTTGGCGTTAAACAGCAAACAAACAAACAAACAAATAAATATGACATAAGACTAGATATGATATAAACCCAACTCACTCCCTTTCTGTGTTCTCTGTTTAGACCAACGTGCTACTTATAGGCAGTCCTGGGTCAGGCAAGACGACCGTGGCCCGGCTACTGGGCGCTATGATGGACCGTCCGGTGGTGGACATCGACGACGACCACTTGGAGCCCTACTGGAAGATGACAGTGGCCGACAAGGTGAGTCTGAGGGCCGGGTTCACGAAGCTATCGTAGCCTTCAGAGCATCGCAACTCCCATACTTTAACATAGACGTACGACAGTCGTAGCGCTAAGAGACCTTGTGAAACAGAGCCTACGGCCGCAATTCTCCGTTGACAGTGACCCGTGAAGACTTAATTTTTGGAGAAAAGAATAGGGAACTTAAAGGTAGGATTAGACCAGTGATGATCCGGGATAGAATAGGTCTTCAGCAACCCATGCTTGCCGTAAAAGGCGACTATGCTTGTCGTAAGATGCGACTAACGGGATCTGGTGGTCAGGCTCGCTGACTTGGTTGATGGTTAATACATGTCTTGTATCCCAGTTGCTAGGATCAATGCTTATGATGTCAATCACTGGATTGACTGGTCCAGACTCGATTGTGGTGTGTTAAACAACAAACAACAAACAAACAAGCTCCGTCGTCAGTACTTCACGGCTTCGTTTACACTATGTTCGTAAATACATTAGGACGATATGCGTAGTGGTCACGTGTCTCGTGTAACCCAAATATTGAGTCCGTGTATTACTCAAATAAACCCTATACTCCGTGCATGAACTGTGCGAACCCTACCATTGTCTGACAGTGATGTAATGTGTAGAGCAGATAGCAGTGAGTGAGTGAGTGAGTATGGTTTTTAGCCGCTTTTAGCAATATTCCAGCAATATTACGGCGGGGGACACCAGAAATGGGCTTCACACATTGTACCCATGTCGGGAATCGAACCCGGGTCTTTGGCTTGACGAGCGAACGCTTTAACCACTAGGCTACCCGACCTCCCCCCAGTATACTTGAAGACTATGGCACATGCTGCACAATATATCACGATGACAACTGGGCGATTATTGGTCTGAGTATTAGCTGGTTTCCCCCTCGCTAGCCCCAGGCCGTTGGTTGATTCGTTGGTTAATATGGCTTTGGTTTGGTTTGTTGTTAAACGCCACACTCAGCAATATTCCAGCTATATGACGGCGGTCTGTAAATAATCGAGTCTGGACCAGATAATCCAGTGATCGATATCATGAGCATCGATCCACACAATTGGGATCGATGACATGCATCAACCAAGTCAGCGTGCCTGACCACCCGATCCCGTCAGTCGCCTCTTTCGACAAGCATAGTCGCCTTTGACGGCAAGCATGGGTTGCTGAAGACCTATTCTACCCCGGATCTTCACGGGTCTGTATTCACAGGACATACAGGAACGTGGTATATACAAACCCTTCGAGAATTGGCCATGGCAGTTTTCACACATCATGTGTCATGTGCTGATATAACGCAAACAAAGAGAGTGTAGTGCGAACCAATGGGGACTAGTTCTGTACACTTTTCAAGTCAAGGTCAAATTTACTATGACTGCCAATTGGCCTGAGCATTTCCACTCTAGAGAGATAATACAAAATGGGTCACATTGTCATTGTGCCCTCAACTCTGAGTTCTGGTGTCCCCCGCCGGGATATTGCAGGAATACTGCTAAACGCGGCGAGCGGCGTAAAACTAAACTCACTCACTCACTCACTCAGATAATGCCTCAAGCTAACTTGGCAGTCCTACATAGCAAGCCCACTCAAATAAAACATGCTTGTCTGTAAACTTATGTCTAACGATCTAAATCAACTTAGCAATGCAAGATTATCATACGAGTATTTCAAAAAGTGAGTGAGTTGGGTTTAACGCCGCTTTTAACAGTATTCCAGTTATATCGCGGCGTGTCATCTTGATGTGGGAGGAAAGCCCGAAGTGATGCAGGTCTCAGACGTTTACCACTTCGGTGAAACCCACAAGCACGGGTATGGTGCTGACAAACCTAGAAACATAATCGGGGCGAACCGGGATTCGAACCCACAATCATAGGTTTCTGGCGTGCCAAAGGGACGCAACTCAGCACTATTTCAAAAAGAAAATTTCCCACAAGTAACAACATCTAGATTGAGCTAGTGAGTTAACATTTGACGTCGCATCGGCGACGTAGCAGCCATACTGCGACGAGAACCCGACTGATATCTGAATGACCCGAAGACACCATGTCACGCATGTCCTATCACGAATTGGGTTGTTCTCAGAGGCACGGATGACCCTCTTGGAACGTAATTTGCTTATCGTGCGTACGAATTACAAATTCAGCCTGCTTGTGTTGTCAGCACCTTATCCATGCTTTTGGGCTTCCTCAAAGTTTCAAGAACGTCGACAAATATCACGTCGGGATTCGTCCCACGTATAAACCTATTGCATTCAAGGCCGTATTTGTACAAGTATCACTTGTCCCCAACTTGTATTTTCATGATTCAAATAAAACTGTTATAAAAAAATTCAGTGTTTTAAAAATCGAAGACAAAATATGAATTTTTTTCATTATGAATAACAGGAACCGAACGTACAACATCACACATCGTGTTAAGATTTTTAACCCATTATTTTCCCCCTGAGCCACAGGGCAGGTGATGAGGGTGTTAAATCTGAGATGTCATGAGTTAGTTTTGTCAATGCCGCGCGTTTCTTTCTCTCGCACGCTTTGATCGCATTCCTTTTATACCGCGGCGCACTGTATTGTTTCTCTATAAGATATCTCGAGGTTTCGTTGTGTGTTCTGTTATTTCTTGCAATTAGACTGTTTATAAGTGAGGCAAAGCACTCCTTCTTTGTTATGGTCTCGCTCCTCGGTCGTACATTGCCGATATCCTCTTGCCTCGGTCTTACATGGGGCCTCGGTCTATACATGGGGGCACGGGTGGCCCAGTCGTCTAAGGCGACGCGATTCGCTGTGCAGAATTACGTCCCTTGGGCACGCCAGAAACCTATAGTTGTGGGTTCGAATCCCGGTTCGCCCCGATTATGTTTGTCAGCACCATACCCGTGCTCGTGGGTTTCACCGAAGTGGTAATTATTTTAAACGTCTGAGACATGCATCACTTCGGGCGTTCCTCCCACATTAAGCTGACACGCCGTGATATAACTGGAATACTGTTAAAAGTGGCATTAAACCCAACTCACTCACTCATTACCCTATAGTATGAATGAAGTATATAGTATGTTTTTTTTTCAATTGTCTAGCTGTCTAAAGTTGGAGGCGATAGGTTTCTGGAGGAAGAAGGAAAAGCATTGTTGAAGTTCGACGGTAAAGGCAAGATTGTTTCCCTCACGGGGTCGAACCCCATGCATACAGAAGCTATGAGACATATAGCCAAATCAGGGACAGTATTTTTCATTGACTGCCCAAACAAGGAAATCATCAACAGGTTAAACATGATGAAGGTAAACAGAATTGTAGGTCAAGGTGACGGGACCAGCATGGAGGAAATACTCAAATACCGACGTCAATTTTACGAAAAACACTATGACGTTAGGATTGTTTGTGACGAAGGAGAGACCCCAGAAAGCGTTGCTAACAAGATAAAAACCAAGTTTGATAATTTTGTCAACGACAAAGGTTACGTGTCGACCAGAGGTTCCGTGATCAAACCACGAATTCCGTTTTTCCACACGGTTCTCAAAGGACTCGCTGAAGATGGCGGCCTATACACAATGGCCGGGGATATGCCACGGTTTACAAAGGGCCAGTTTGACAGATTGGTGCATTGTGGCTACAGGCGGAGGGCGCTGGGTATCCTTGAACAACTGATTCATCCTTATGATCTCTCATCAAAGTCACTACAGAATTTCGTAAATGAAGCTTATCATCGTGAATCCTTTGCTTCCGATGATATTTTCCCAGTGCGCCACCTAGCGGGGAATCAGTACATTCTGGAACTGTTTCATGGGCCTACAGGGTCTTTTAAAGATGGCGCTCTACAGTTAATGCCGATGTTCTTCACAGCGGCCATGGATAGTGAAAGACGTTTTGGTGACCGTAATAAGTGAGTACTCAATCTCTACCTTAGTGTTAGTGAGTGAGTGAGTTATTATTTAACATCACTTTGTCACAATTTTAGCCATACTGTGACAAGCATATTTATCAAGCCTTTGAAAGGCATCTAGAAGTGATACACATAAGGAAGAGAATTTATGGATGTCAACTTCTTTATTATGAGGAACACCGTTTGTTATCTTACTACTTTTGCATTCATTCACCTGATAAAGGAGTAAGCATGTACTCCGAAACGTTGTGACCCGTGAAGATTCCGGGGTAGAATAGGTCTTCAGCAACCCATGCTTGTCGTAAAAGGCGACTAACGGGATCGGGTGGTAAGGCTCGCTGACTTGGTTGATGCATGTCATCGATACCAACTGCGTGGATCGATGCTCATGATATTAATCACTGGATTGTCTGGTCCAGACTCGATTATTTACAGACCGCCGTCATATAGCTGGAATATTGCTGAGTGCAGCGTAAAACAACAAACCAACAAACCAACCAACCAACCGAAACGTTGTGTTCCTGATAATAAAGAAGTTCAAATCCATAAATTCTCTTTCTTATAAGCATATTTTTGTCATAAAAATCATGTCGATGAAGGATTGTAAAATAATTCATTTCATACCACAGATAAATATCCAAGACCATTTGAAGGGCACGAACAAAAGGTTTGCTCTAAAACTACGACACGTATTATTCTAGTCACGGATCGCCAGCAATATATCCATACCACCGCACTTTGGACCGTGATTGATCTCCTTACAGGCAAACTGTGATCGTGTGATTTTATAGATTACCAATATATTAATACTTATAAAGATATTGATTATATGGTTTTACAGATTGTCTGCTGTTTATACAACATATTGGGCCCTAGAACTTGGCCCCAGATCAGACTATTGACTATCGTAATGATGTAGACAAGCACAAACATATGGTTCGCGAGCGAGGTCAAGGATAGCTTGGTGCCCTAAATTGTTAGACCTATCGGGGTGAAAAAATGGAGGTCTTTAAATTATCCTTCAAACGGTGCATGGACACCAGCAGACATTTCACAATAATTCGTGAAAAGGGAACAAAATGCATTGCAGAATTTATATTTGATGTTTGAACCGTGCAGCCCAATTAAACACCTACACATTTTAATTCCAAACAGTAAAAGTGAAATGATTTGTACGGAAGCCTTGGTTTTTTTTGTTGGTTTTTCTTGAAATTTCAAGAATCTAACTTGAAATTTTAAGATACTAAGTTGAAGATACTAAGTTGAAATTTATTTAATAGCAGCACGTGTAAGATAAAATAATCTTGTTTCAGACGTATTTGAATGTCCATTAGACCCGTGAAATTTCCGGGGTAGAATAGGTCTTCAGCAACCCATGCTTGCCGTAAAAGGTGACTATGCTTGTCGTAAGAGGCGACTAACGGGATCGGGTGGTCAGCCTCGCTGACTTGGTTGATGCATGTCATCGTATCCCAATTGCGTGGATCGATGCTCTTGATGTCAATCACTGAATTGTCTGGTCCAGACTCGATTATTTACAGACCGCTGTCATATAGCTGACATATTTCTGCGTAAAACAACAAACATACAAATTGAATGTCCATTCGGCCTTAGTCAAGGTTATGTATTGAGCCCATTCTTGTTCTCCATGTTAAATAATGAATTTGCTCATGCCGTTGAATCCTCTTGCTCACATGGTATTTAAGAATTGACCTTCACCTTGTGTGAGTTCATTGAAGTATGAACCTTCATAGAATGAGGGCCAAACTGTAGGAACGTCGGATATTGCGACGACGTTCATACAGTGTTTAGTGTTTACTATTTTGTGCCTCAAAGGATGTAGACCTAGATCTATAGACAATTATATTTAGTACGTGTGACTTCATGTTTACACTGACAGTCATACAACAACCAGCTGTATCGCGGAATAAAATAGTTCCTCAAAACGAGAAGTGACATGAGCGTATGTAAGCTCAACATGCTCCACAGGAACAACTTTTGTAGTTATTTTATGACAGATGTATTCAAATAATATCCTCATTACTTGAGAAAGGTCTGTTAAGAACTACCTCGGTAAGTCAATCACAATGACAGCGCGTCGTAATACATTTACATCAAGTACAAGACGCCAAATGGCCGACACGATAAACGTGACGGTAGAGATTTCCGAAGATGTTAATGAACCTGTCTCTATTACAAGTGTTGGTCATCACTGATCAATTGGCTGATCATTGAAAGGTGATTGTAAAGATGTGTCAACTAGGCACTAAGGTTAATTCATAGATGACTGGGGCGGTCGGGTAGCCTAGTGGTTAAAGCGTTAGCTCGTCACGCCGAAGACCTGGGTTCGATTCCCGACATGGGTACAATGTGTGAAGCCCATTTCTGGTGTCTCCCGCCGTGATATTGCTGGAATATTGCTAAAAGCGGCGTAAAAAAACATACTCACTCACTCACTCACTCACATAGATGACTGTTGTCTAGACACGGATCGAGTCGATACTACGATACTTTGGATGTGCTTTTCTTCGTTTTGTTTTCTGGGATAAGTTGTAGCGATGTATATCCCAATGTATGCTAAAACGCTTAGTTCATGATTAAAGGGGCTAAATGATGAGAAACGACGCTTTTCTGTATTTATTCGTGCAAGGAAATTCCCAGGGGTTTCCCAGGAATGTGGACGTATTTCATCAGTGTTACATCATTTCTAGAATACAATCTCGTGAAGAATGTATGAACGTTAAAATGTATTCAAATCCACATGTATACACTCGTCAAAAAAGGAAACGCACAGGTAGATTTTTAGTAAAATTTTACGCACCGTTTGTTGAATATCAGGCCACCAACATTTTCAAACAACATATATCCAATTTATATACCACATGTTTTGTGTTGTCAGATTCAATGAACCTGTGTTTTTCTTTTTTTGAAGAGTGTATATATAAATTGTACACCATGTGTAATCGCGTGAGGCGCTGTATAGACATTTAAGCCCCATTTTATCATATGAATTAATTTATTGAATCACAAAATCAATCATTGTTATTTCATTTGATGAAATAGAATAATTATTGACATAAAATATTTATTGATATCACAAATTCGAGTGTCAGATATGAAAACGGGAATTTATATATAACAATGTATTTGTGAATATTTCAAAATCAATTTTGTGATATCTACAGATGTATTTGTTGATATATCAAAACTAAATGAATTGTTGATATATTTGGATGGGGAATAACAGTAAAACGGTGCTACACACACCAAGCTTGCATTTCCATTGCAGCTACCTGATCCTGGTGGCCACATCCGGGGACACTGGAGGAGCGGTGCTGGACGGATTCAGCAGACATGCTGGTGAATACATAGTCTCTTGAAAACTAATGATGCTAATAATGAGTGAGCGGTTTAACGCCGCTTTTAACAGTATTCCAGTTATATCGCGGCGTGTCAGCTTAATGTGGGAGGAAAGCCCGAAGTGATGCAGGTCTCAGACGTTTACCACTTCGGTGAAACCCACGAGCACGGGTATGGTGCTGACAAACCTAGAAACATAATCGGGGCGAACCGGGATTCGAATCCACAATCATAGGTTTCTGGCGTGCCCAAGGGACGCAACTCTGCACAGCGAATCGCGTCGCCTCAGACGACTGGGAGACCCGTACCCCCTACTAATAATGATGATGGTGACGGTGACGGTGATAATAATATTAATGATGATGATGATGATGATGATGATGATGATGATGATGATGTGTGTACTTATACCGCGCTTTCATTATTACCACAGTCATTGGATAAGTTTTTTTGCACTCTATTTTTATTCACAGATCCCCGGTGAGTATACAGCCCCAGCTGCATATTCAGACTCTAGAAGGTTAACAGTCTCACTATATCTCATTCTACCGGGTACCCATTTTTCCTGCTGAGTTAACAGAAGCATATTTCGAATAGACAGATATGTTCAGTAAACTACGGTTATAACGAACTCAAAGGGACTACTATTTTCAGTTTGTTATAACCGTAGTTCGTTATAAGCAAATATACAGTATAACTACAGCAAATAGTCGGGATTAAAAAGTAAGTTCGTTATATCCGTCAGTTCGTTATAAGCGTGTTCGTTATAACCGTAGTTTACTGTACTACAAGCAACCGTTTAGAATCAGCTTGCCTGTTACATTCAACAACATTACAGTGGAGCGCGTGAAAATAATGGAGATCAGACAAACCAGTGATTGATATTATGCACACCGTCCGGGTACGATGACACGCAAACATCCAAGGAACCGAGCCTGACCACACGATTCATTCAGTCTCCTCGTGCAAGAAGTTGTTCAGTATCGGAGAAATATTTTAATCCGGGACCCGGAAGGGGCGTAATATTCAGTCTGAATCCTGTGATGAATGTACTCAATTGCAAATTGTATACATACATTATATAGAAGCTCCATCAGCACTTTCAGGAACCACTTCATACTGTGCATGATGATCAACCTTTAGATGACAGATATCCTGTCGTTACTGAATGTTTCAAAGGGTAGAATTTCAGGGTATCGAATACTCAAGAACACAATTTTTGTTGTTGTTTAACGCCGCACTCAGCAATATTCCAGTTATATGATGGTATTCCAGCTGTATGATGGCGGTCTGTAAATAATCGAATCTGGACCAGACAATCTTGTGATTGACATCATGAACATCGATCTATGCAATTGGGATACGATGATTTGCATCAACCAAGTCAGCGAGTCTGACCACCCGATCCCGTTAGTCGCCTCTTATGACAAGCATGGGTTGCTGAAGATCTATTCTAAGTCGGACTAACTATAACTGATAAAGAAAACCCCAGATGATATCTAGACATACTTTATTTTCTAAAATCCGATTCCTGGAAATTTCTTTTTAGTCCGAAAGATTGTCGGGATTCGAATCGTTTAGAACGTTTTTCAACCAATCAAATTGCAACACAATCGTTTCGGCTGAATGACAAATCATAGAACTGAGTTATCGGCTTTGGATATGGCACTCTGGTTCCAAAATTGGCGAACGGTCTTCCAAAGTTCTGTGCCAGTGATCGTTAAAGCGACCATGCTCGGTGACACTGTTACTGTTATTATGACAGGTGGGTCTGGAGTGGGCGTGGTTGTCCTCTACCCATCCCGCGGAATCAGTCAGCTGCAACAGCACCAGATGGCCACGATGGACGGGGACAATCTCAGAGTGATAGGTATATACATTTGCAATCTGAGTAATATAAAATTTATATCTTTGCACCGGCAGTATCTCTGTCATGTAGCGACTTTTGCAATCATGTTCAACCATTTACCAATCTTTCAAGAAGTAGAGTCTGGTATTCAAATTAATTTATATTTGAAAAATAACAATGAGTACCGAAAGACAATTTTACTGGCTCATAATACCATAATATACCATGCTATATCAGTATGTTGGAGTAATGTATGTAAGAATTTCATCATATTTAGGTGTTTCGCAATTTGTAGGCTTTTGTTAAGAACACATCCAAATTATGAAGGACAAGATTATCACCTATTTGCATTAGTTTTGTGAATTGCATCGGAGATTTTGATTCAGTGTAATATGGTGAGTGGTAATTTCTTATATTGGCATACTGTTTCGCATATAAACATGGTATTCCTCATGGTAATATATGTCGTATATATCATGGTGGCTTTAGCAATTGCATTTTTGACCTTTGAATGGAATTTAATTTTAACCTCGTCTTCATTTACAAAGGAGTTGACAGTGACTTTGACTTCTGCCAGACAACGGTTAAGCGTATCTTCCAAGATGAGGATTTCGCAGATGCACTACAACGTCAGTATTCCTGCAAACTGAGGTGGGTACTTTCAACACTCTAAATGGGCAAGACTTGTAGTTTTAACAGTCGTGGTCAAATTCTAGAGTTCTAAAACGGTGAAATATGTTTCAGTGCCGCCAACAGTTTAAATTGGGGTCGCCTCCTTCCTCAAATCGTATATCACGTCTCAGGTTACCTTGACCTTGTCAAAATGAGGGTTATCTCCCTTGGTGATGAAATCGATGTCTGTATCCCAACTGGGAACTTCGGAAATATTCTTGCAGCTTATTATGCCAAGGTAAGGCAAGGCAACAAATTCGTAATTCAACGCAGTAACAATTACATCGTAGGAGACATAAGTCTCATTTGTTAAAATATTATTCCCAAAACTACAAAGTGTCAAGCACTTAGGTCTTAAAAGCAAAGAAGATATCTTTCTTCATGAACATTCAATGCTGGATATAATACCATGGTGTTGATAATTAATGACTTAATTCCTTCTGGAAATCAATGTTGTACATGTATTCACATTCAGATCGAATTTCTTGCAAGATTTGTTGTCATTTGTTCATAACCATATGAATCACATTACGCCGCTTGATCATATTCGAATATTAAAATTAATTTTATAAGGGCCGTTCTTATTGAGTACGTCGTATGGCAGGGGTACTGCATTAGATAAAGCGACAAACCACGTTGTATTCCGACTATGTGATAATATAAGAATGCGTTTATGAAGCACTATTAAATAGTGACGATACTAGGTGTTCGCGAAAAGGTGAGCGCATCCTGCTTCACTGGTGGCATCAGTCACAAACACATGCAAAGTCAAGTCAATTGTTCATCTGAAAAAACACAGGAACATAGAGTACACGTCAAAATAGGGAATTGCATTGGACATCATTTTTGTCTCTGATGCGTCAAATTTAGGTATGTCCTCCACATGTCTAGCATACAATTTTTTGAAAGCTTTACTAAAGCCTTGAATGTTGTTACCTTGATCAAACAAACAAACAAAAATCTTCAACTTATTTTAGGAAATGGGAGTTCCAGTCCGACGTCTCATCTGTGCCTCCAATAGCAACAACGTCCTCACGGACTTCCTCAACACAGGCAACTACGATCTGACCTCGCGTACACTTCTCCGCACAGCCTCCCCTGCTATCGATATTCTGAAGTCATCTAACCTTGAGCGCCTCCTCTACCACCTGCATGACAATAACGGCGCTGCTGTGAGCCAGCTGTATTCAGACCTGGACAAGCAGAGGAAGTTTTCAGTGTCAGAGGAGGTAGGCTAGCACTTCCGGGGAAGTGAAGTGTCCCCTTGGACATCATATATAATTGTTAGCCGTGTAGTTAGAGATGAAGATCCCACAGAAGCGTATTAGTGCCACATTCTAAAAAAATATCTAGGTATCGTCTACGTAGATGAAAGTATTTAGTATTTTTTTAGAATGTGGCGCTAATACACTTCCATAAGATTCTGATTCGATTCCACACAATGTGCAGCTCATTCTTTTGATAAACCACGCAATGGTATTGCTGAAATTATTATATTACAGAAAGTGTCAGAATACCACACTCACTAACTCTATCTCAGCCCTGTTGGGATTCCTGATAATAATAGATCCACCGCTTGTCTTAAAATCCGACCAAAATTTGGGTTCGGGACTTAAGCTCTGTGGCCTGGAGACCGCCTCCGTGGTCTAGTGGTAGAGCGTCCGCCCGGAGAGCGGAAGGCCCGGGGTTCGATCCCCAGCCACGTCATACCAAAAGACGTTAAAACATGGCACTTGTTGTTACCCTGTCTGGCGCTCGGCATTAAGGGGCTAAAACAAGGACTGGTCGGCTCGGAGTCAGTATACTGTGTCTGAGTGGGGTATTCATGTTAAACTGCGGCATGGTATCTCAGTGTGCTAGCGCTATAAATCGGCATCAGTCCGGACTAGTACAAGCAGCCACACACACACACATACACGTGCATGCACGTCGCTATATAAGTGCAATAATCTTGGACGCGACGTTAAAACCCATTTCACCTCACCTCTGTGGCCTGGCTGACTGAGTGTTTGTTTGTTTGTTTGTTTGTTGTTTAACGCTGCTCTCCGCAATATTCTAGCTGTATGACGGCGGTCCGTAAATAATCAAGTTTAGACCAGACAATCCAGTGATTGACATCATGAGGATCGATCGCACCTGATGACGTGGACCGTTGTTCATATTTTTACTCACTGGTTTACCTGGTCGGATTGATGCCGTCCTCGGCGTTAAACAACACTCACTCATTTTTTATCATGGGTGTGTTCTCAAGATGCATTTTGTTATTCATATTTCATAGTCGATTAGGGGGCACGGGTGGCCCTGTCGTCTAAGGCGCCGCGATTCGCTGTGCAGAGTTGCGCCCCTTCGGACGCGCGAGAAACCTATGATTGTGGGTTCGAATCCCGGTTCGCCCCGATTATGTTTCTAGGTTTGTCAGCACCATACCCGTGCTCGTGGGTTTCACCGAAGGGGTAAACGTCTGATACCTGCATCACTTCGGGCTTTCCTCCCTGACACGCTGTGATATAACTGTAATACTGTTAAAAGCGGCGTTAAACCCAACTCACACACATAGTCGATTAACAATTGAAAGTTCATAGTTACCACATAGGGACAACGTGATAGAGAGCGGATATATATATGTATATATATATATATATATATATATATATAAAGGCGGACAAATTTATTACAAGGTATATACGCCTAAGCGTACAATTCGCCAATCCGAAATTGTATGAAATAAGCCACAAAGGTGGGGGAATCAACGCATACACGCACATGACTAAGAAAAAGGAACCTAAATAGCGAGATAGAGAGGAGGAGGCTTGGGAGGAGGTGGTTTTAAGTTGCTAAAATGAGACAGGGCAAAACACGTCTGGAGCGGGCGGCTATCCAAGCGGAGATGCGCGTTAATCAGAAAGCTAACGTGGATGACGCTAACGTGGATGACGTCACCGTTTACGTCATATCTTTTAAGTGACGTATTGATTCCCGCCATGAGGTGTAACCGGGCAGCGCGCATGAAGCGCAACTGGCTTTTTTCCCATAAAACATTTTTTTAAAATTTTTTTGCATATATATATATATATATATTATATTTTTTATTAAACTAATCAGAATTAATCAAAATGTCTCAAATGTACACTAGCTGTAACCATGCTATTCACAAGGTTCTTCACAAGATACTGAATCGCCCGTTTTCGATGAACTATTTAAAGGACACATTGTTTTCAACTCGATGTCAAGATTGCCTTATGTTTCAGATCCTAAGACGTATTCAGGGTTCGTTCGTCGCAGGTTCGTGTGATGAACAGGCTTGTCAACAAACAGTGCTAAAGACCTACAAAGACACGGGTACGTTCAGTTCCTGTTAGTTAGTGAGGGAGTAAAGCCCGAAGCACAGTTCGTAGACGTTACCACTCTGGTGAAACGGGTATGTTTAGAACCCATAAGAATCTGCACAGCCACCCGTGGCCCAATTTCCTGCAGAAAAAAACCCACAGTATTGATGAATACCACTCAATAAAACCTGCAATTGTATGCATCCAATCTAACATGCCTGCACTGCCAAATTTCTCAAGTCTATCTCCTACATGATTTTTCTTACAAATATGTGATAAATCATGTGTAAAGAAGATATTGAATCGCTGAAAAGTGAAACGAAAATGTCAAATACTAAAATGAAAATGTCTAAAACAAAAATGAAAATGTCAAAAACTAAAATGAAAATGTCAAAAACTAAAATGAAAATACAGAAAACTATTTCCACCGCGGTGATAATATTTACCCCGCGGTGGAAATATTATCACCGCGGTGGAAATAGTTTTCTGTGGTTTCATTTTAGTTTTTGACATTTTCGCTTTTGTTTTTGACATTGTCTTTTTGTTTTTGACATTTTCATTTTAGTTTTGGACATTTTCGTTTTGGTTTTTGACATTTCCATTTTAGTTTTTGACAGGTTCGCTTCACATTTCAGCGACTCAATAGCTACTTGAAAGTACATTTTCCATGTTTCGGTTGTTTTTATACATGATTTATAACATATTTGTATGAAAAATTGTGTTAATTTGCCAAAGGTTACGATAAAAGTAAGTGAAACATCAAAATATTGAAAAACAGACTCCATGTCCCTTATGGGCCACCGTAATCTCCCTATATTTATACATTTCAGGCTATCTCCTCGACCCGCACACTGCTGTGGCCAAGTCGGTGGCAGACAGGTTCGGAGGCACATCTTGTCCCGTGCTCATTTCGGGAACCGCCCACTATGCTAAGTTCGCGGACAGAGTTCTTCCTTTCATAGGACAGATGACTTCATCAGACGATCTCTCCGTGTCAGAACTTATTGGGAACTCACTTGATTTGAAAGCGAGGCCTGCAATGCATCGAGACTTGGAGAACATGACAAGAAAACCTGTTGTCCACAAAGAGACGTGTTCAGCTGATTATGAGAATGTGAAAAGACACGTGAGGAATTTTGTTGAGAAATTGAACAGCTAGACAGTTATTTAGACGTTGCTTATCCAGGATGTGTTGTACAATGTTACAGTCTACTTGTCTGACCATCCGGTCCATTTTGTTGTCCTCTTGACCAGCATAGATTGCTGGTGATCTGTTCCAAACAGGAGTCCTCACGGGAATTTGGTTTGTTTGTTTGTTTGTTGTTTAACGCCGCACTCAGCAATATTACAGCTATATGACGGCGGTCTGTAAATAATTGAGTCTGAACCAGACAATCCAGTGATTGACAGCATGAGCATCGATCCACGCAATTGGAATCGATGACATGCATCAACCAAGTCAGGGAGCCTGACCACCCGATCCCGTTAGTCGCCTTTTGCGACAAGCATAGTCGCCTTTTACGGCAAGTATGGGTTGCTGAAGACCTATTCTACCCCGGAATCTTCACGGGTCGAGTATGGTTGGTCAGTGAGTTTGTATTGTAAGACGAATTCCAAATGACATTCAGGCTATGAGAGTAGGATAGCTGGACGCATGGAAACAATAGCGGGTTGAACCACTTACACATGGCATACACCACTTGTACCTACAAACGCAGGCATCTTGTTGGCTGTTACTAGAATCTAAAATATTTGGTCCAAATTACCGATGGTTATGAATAGAACTTAACACAAAAGCATCGCTCTCGACCAACTGGACAAAAAATACACTTACCGTAACCACAGCTAAACAGTGAGTGAGTGAGTGAGTGAGTGTGTGTGTGTGTGTGTGTGTGTGTGTGTGGGGGGGGGGGGGGGGGGGGGGGGTCAGTGTGAGTGAGTGAGTGAGCTAGTGAGCTAGTGTGTGAGTTTTAAGTAAGTGCAATGCTAAAACACGGAGTATAAAAACGGAAAAGCGTTTAATGCTAAGCCATAATTACCAAAGACTGCAACATTCCCTTTTTGTCTTAAATATATGTTCATCACCTTCTATTTTACGAGATGTTAAGGCAGCGTGTTGTAAGTGACAGTGTTGATGTGTGAATGGATATATAGAGATTACTACACGAGTGTCTGTCAGATACCATTGATCTTACAACGAGTTGTTTCAAAACGTATCTAACGAGCGAAAGCGACATGGAGTAGCCAATCACGGGCCTGGAATTCGATCTCACACATGTTTGATACCAGTTATCTCAAATGGGTTTCTCACACAGTGACAGGTGTGTAAGAAATCTACATCAGTGTGAAATTAAATCATTTACCGACAACAACTGTTTGGACAATAATAATTTATTTTCAAGTATTTGAAGTATCTGTTATTTTCAAAACATAGACCTAGCTCCAGCTCATTAACATAACCGCGTTATCCATAAAATACCATGTGCATCTTGATCTATATGTACTTCCTACTTTTCCACTCAATGTCGGACCGCCTCCGTGTTCTTGTGGTAGAGCGTCCGCCCGCAGAGCGGAAGGTCCGGGGTTCGATCCCCGGCCGCGTCATACAAATAGACGTTAAAAGGTGGTACTTGTTGTTACCCTGTCTGGCGCTCGGCGTTAAGGAGCTAAAACAAGGACTGGTCGGTTCGGTGTCAGTATACTGTGTCTGAGTGGGGTATTCATGTTAAACTGCGGCATGGTATCTCAGTGAGCTAGCCTATAAATCGGCATCAGTCCGAACTAGTACAAGCAGCCACACAAACACACACACGTACATGCACGTCGCTATATAAGTGCAATAATCTTGGACGCGACGTTAAACCCTATTTCACGTCACCTCCAATCAATGTCATTGAATACAAGAGCTCGATCATAACTAAATGGTAAACCTTTTTAGGGATAAAATTAGCTGGTGATATTGACCATTCTCAGTTTTTTTTACTGATTTTACATCGACTGTACCGAACATATCTTAGTTTAAATACCCGGAACATCACGATTTATTGGTGTTATTACATGATGATTTCGATCTATGTTTAAGTGACCGACCATTCAATATTCTGGGTGTGGTGGTGGGTGGTCGGCCTGGAATGGTTTTATTATGTAAACAAATTGTCCTAGAACGTGTTTGAAAAAACAAAATATGTTTGACTTTGACCAAAAAAGAGATATTTGCTGCCACCAATAATCAATCGTTGCAATTTTTTTTTTATGTTGGCACATAGTTCTAATTTGAAAAATATATCTGGTTTTGCAGCTGTAGCCGAATAAATATCCAGTCACCATAAAAAAAATCCAAGCCCCTCCCCCTCCCCTTCCAAACCCCCGAATAAAAACGCTACTGAATTACAATAATTTCTATGGTGACCCCATGTCTTAATATAAATCAGAATTAGGCTCATCGCTTTTCGCATCCGTCTGAGAAACTGAAAACAAAGTGTATTTGTTCAGTTGCCCACACTAATCGCGTCTTGGCTTCAGGGTTAAATAATGACAGGTGGGATACAGATTTAGCAGATGTATCTAATATCACTGCAGACAATGATGGGGTTAAATATTTACTCATTGTTATTAACATTTTACTCGGTATTTGTGGGTTGAACCATTGAAAAATAAAACCCCTGATACTGTCATCAAAGCTTTGAAAATGATATTTCTTCAGGCAGATTTACCTAATATTAATCGATCAGATAAAGGCGTCATCCTCGATTGATCAGTGTGTCATATTTTATTCTGTTATAAAAAAAGAAACTTTGACTTGACTTGTTATGAAATGTACCCAGAATCCATTCGCAACCACAGCTTCCGTTTCTGAAATGACGCCATCATCTTAATCGCTCTCAACACTATCACAAGCCATCGTTATCTTTAATCTAATCAGAAGACATTTTAGATACTAGCGACAAAACCCTTCCCATACTTATAAGAACTATCTGCTAAAATAGGTGTTCGCAAAATGACGAGCTTATCCTGCAAAACCGGTGGCAACTATCACAACCACAAGCAAAGGCAAGTCAATTTTTCACATGAAAAAAACCGGGAACATATGGTACAAAACCTTAAACCTTTAGCTCGAAAAGTTGTTCCATGATTATTGGACAGTGGGATGGTAGTCCTTATTCTTCAAGGCATTCCCAGTTGTATTTGAGAAGGTACCAACATTGTGAGCCGAGTACTGTTTTTAACTCGGCTTGTTTATAATTAATCACGGACGAACAGTGCTATTTTGAGCGCTGTGTCACTTCAAACGGACTCAGATGGAAGCTATAATGGATCATAAGAACAGCTTATACGTCATTATACAGTCAAGTCTCGTTAATCCGACAATCGGCTTTATTCGACACTAATGATGGGAGCCCATTAAATCAGTGCTATTTAGACCCGTTAATCCGACAGTCTCGCACTCCGACTCCAACACACCTAATTTGCAACGAATGACCGAAATCACTCATTAATCAGTCTCGTTAATCCGACACGGTGATCAGCGTACTCCGTGGTCATCTGCCCTCGAGCACACAGCCCCGTGTTGTGATGCGAGACGAGTCGGCTGATGCTGTAACAGCCTCTGTAATAATATATTTGCTACATATTGTAACTGTACACCATGTACCGCTTTAAGCGGTCTTATTGGAATAAAAGATGATGAACAGATGATAGCTTCATAGTACAACGGCTACGGAGATAAACTTGCTTATCAATAAACAATTAATGCCTTTAATAATCCAAACAGGATTAATCACATGCTTAGATTACCTCAATATCAATAAAATCACATACAAGTTCTTGGTACCGCTGAAGACATCCCATAACAGGTCACGTCAGCACGACCTTTCGCGAACTTTGACCGACCAATGAAATGACTAACAGGAAGTCGACATTAGCCACTAAGAAGGCAGCTTTCTTGAGCTTTGGAGAATGGAGATATGATACAGAGGACAACCAAGGGTACAAAGTCAATGAATATGTTTGGCTTATCGTAAGATCAACCAATATATTTCATACTGAAACACAATGAAAATGCATACTCAATTTTATTGAAATCAGATAAGAATATTTTGTGCTCAAGTCCGCCTCCCAACACTTCGAATGAGATTCGAACCCGTGCTACGACATTGCTGTTTGACTATCTCATGCCTAAATACCAAGAACAACTTACTTTCAGAAATTACAAAAACTCGAATACCTGTTTCTAAAGTGTCTCTGTGTATAAGTAATATTAACGTCAGCGTATCATGACTATCGCGGTATACCCTGTCAATTTACACTGGTTCTGTATTTTTACGGGGCGGTCGGGTAGGCTGGTGGTTAAAGCGTTCGCTCGTCACGATGAAAACCCGGGTTCGATTCCCGACATGGGTACAATGTGTGAAGCCCATTTCTGGTGTCTCCCGCCGTGATATTGCTGGAATATTGCTAAAATCAAACTCACACACTCACTCACTGTATTTTTACAATGTTTATTTCTTATGTAAGATATCAACATTATGTACAGCCTCTTAAAATGTACAAGCTTTGGCAATATTTACCTGTATTTAAATAATGATGACTCCCTCAATAGAATCCGACCTCGGCAATGTCGGACAGTCGATTTTAGGCACATGGGTATTTCCCACCTATTCTCACAATCCTCACATCGATTACCTGTACCTTTTCCAATACCGATTGTCATATCTCTCCTGCTTTGGGATGCGATCGTTCAGCCTTCGCGTTTATCTGCGTTGCCAGGCTGCATCTTAGGGGAACAACTCACTAGACACTCCCCTCTCAAAAATAACGTTGTCTAATATACGACGTCTTGAAGATGCGTGCGCATGTTTGAAGCTCCAGAAAGAACGGGCATGATAGAGTGAGTGAGTATAGTTTTACGCCGCTTTTAGCAATATTCCAGCAATATCAGGGCAGGGGACACCAGAAATGGGCTTCACACATTGTACCCATGTCGGGAATCGAACCCGGGTCTTTGGCGTGACGAGCGAACGCTTTAACCACTAGGCTACCAGACCGCCCCGGCATGATAGAGCAGTGTTTTATCGTGAAAAAAACCACACTTCGTTCTTCATTGTTCTTTGCGATTTATCGCGTAGCTATCGCATATTATTGTGTAGAACATATCGATTACCGTTTGTGATTATACTATTTATTATGTCTGTTTTGATCTACTGGAGAGTCAGTGTAAACTCCTGTTGATTGACCGTGATGAATAATAAACAATGCTGGTTAAAACTTCATTAATGACTACATAACAAAAAGCCCTAATATCGCCAGCTAAAACAGAAGAAATTGATAAGAAAATACAACTTATTAGAATGAATAGTGTCAATATGTATTGTTTCTATTGTCAGCTGGTTGTCAACGGACAGGCAATAAATACTTTACTTTCTTAAGTAAATTTGTGCCGCCTCCGTGGTCTTGTGGTAGAGCGTCCGCCCGGAGAGCGGAAGGTCCGGGGTTCCATCCCCGGCCGCGTCATACCAAAAGACGTTAAAAGATGGTACTTGTTGTTACCCTGTCTGACGCTCGGCATTAAGGGGCTAAAACAAGGACTGGTCGGCTTGGAGTCAGTATACTGTGTCTGAGTGGGGTATTCATGTTAAACTGCGGCATGGTATCTCAGTGAGCTAGCACTATAAATCGGCATCAGTCCGGACTAGTACAAGCAGCCACACACACACACGTGCATGCACGTCGCTATATAAGTGCAATAATCTTGGACGCGACGTTAAACCCAATTTCACCTCACATTAAGTAAATTATGTGAATGGCGGGTGCTACCGTAGAGCAGGACATGCTTACCCTTTTCGGGAACACCTGGTGTCATCACTGATTTTCAGTGGTCCATTCATATAATTTCCACACCCATTTTGCCCTTTACGTCAAGTGGAATCTGTTTCGTCAGAAAATCTTGGCTGGTTATTCTCTTTCATTGACATTTTATATTTTCACGGTGAACGTCTGTAGGAAGAAATGTTCCGTGTGTGAGTGAGTATGGTTTTACGCCGCGTTTTGCAATATTCCATCTATATCACGCTGCGAGACAACATAAATGTGTTTCACACATTGTACCGATATAGTGAAACGAACCCAGACCTTCGGCGTGACGAGCGAACGCTTTAACCAATAGGCTACCCCTACCTCGACCCCCTCTGTGTTTGAGCTCCTCTTGATAGCTTTCGTCCATCTCCTCATAGAGATACTATTTCCTCACAGACACCGACGACCTACTACACATGCAGTTCTAATGGGAACGGACCGCCTCCGTGGTCTTGTGGTAGAGCGTCCGCCCGGAGAGCGGAAGGTCCGGGGTTCGATCCCCGGCCGCGTCATACCAAAAGACGCTAAAAGATGGTATTTGTTGTTACCCTGTCTGGCGCTCGGCAAAAGGGGCTAAAGCAAGGACTGGTCGGCTCGGAGTCCGTATACTGTGTCTGAGTGGGGTATTCATGTTAAACTGCGGTATGGTATCTCAGTGGGCTAGCACTATAAATCGGCATCAGTCCGGACTAGTACAAGCAGCCACACACACACACACACACACACACACACATGCAGGCACGTCGCTATATAAGTGCAATAATCTTGGACGCGACGTTTAACCAAATTTCACCTCATCTAATGGGAACGTAAAAGGCGGCTATGCTTGTCGTAAAAGGCGACTAACGAGATCGGGTGGTCAGGCTCGCTGACTTGGTTAATGCATGTCATCGTATCCCAATTGCGTAGATCGATGTTCATGATGTCAATCTCTGGATTGTCTGGTCCAGACTCGATTATTTGCAGACCGCCGTCATATAGCTGTAATATTTCCGAGTGCGGCGTTAAACAACAAACAAACAAACAAACAATCTTATGGGAAACGGAACACAGATGCTAAGTGTCATTGTTAACGTGAGTATTGAAAACATGGAACAGAGTATCACAGGGTAATAACAATACAATGACGATATTTGACACATAATTACGGTTGTGTGGTCAAAGATCAAGTGATGCAAACATTTTCTAGCCACAATCTGCAGCTGAAGCCATGTGCAGAATTCCATCGTCCGGAAGCACCTAGTGTAGTACACGTGACCGTCTTTTTACATAACTTCCCTCAATTGACGTATTTCTGCCTCACGGGATTGCCCAATGACAGTCTTACCTTACCTCTCTCCGGATAGTTTATCATGAGTATCCCCTCACTGTCCTAAAAGAAGCCACAACTTTGCCAACCAACGCTACCTGTTTGTACTTCTTCAGGAGGTGATAGGCCATACCTTTCCACTGTTTTGAGTGAGTGAGTGAGTGAGTGAGTTGGGTTTAACGCCGCTTTTAACAATATTCCAGTTATATCGCGGCGTGTCAGCTTAATGTGGGAGGAAAGCCCGAAGTGATGCAGGTCTATGATGTTTACCACTTCGGTGAAACCCACGAGCACGGGTATGGTGCTGACAAACCTAGAAACATAATCGGGGCGAACCCACAATCATAGGTTTCTGGCGTGCCCAAGGGACGCAACTCTGCACAGCGAATCGCGGCGCCTTAGACGACTGGGCCACCCGTGCCCCTCCACTGTTTTGACTCGCGATCAGACCCGTGAAGATCCGGGATAGAATAGGTCTTCAGCAACCCATGCTTGCCGAAAAAGGCGACTATGATTGTCGTAAAGGGGACTAACGGGATCGGGTGGTCAGGCTCGCTGGCATGGTTGATGCATGTCATCGATCCCAATTGCGTGGATCGATGCTCATGATATTAATCACTGGATTGTCTGGTCCAGACTCGATTATGTACAGATCACCGTCATATAGCTGGAACATTGCTGAGTGCGGCGTAAAACAACAAACCAAACCAAAATCAAAGACTCTGGATCAAAGTGACGGACCCAGGTTCATCTTGGGTGTCAATTCGCATCCAAGGATTCTGCTGATAATTTGACAAGGGGTCCCTGGATATCTTCAGCTTCTGAGGTGGTGTGAAAATTCTGAGCGACTTTCTTCCGACATCTAGATCATGTGGAGTGTATCATTTAAAATTGAACTATACGGACCTATTCGTGACCAACTCGTGTTATTCCGGGACAAGCCGAATAGCGACTCGTGCCCCTATCATGGCCATTTTTGCGACCGGGTTCCGTCTTTGTGCAAACGGGCATACCTAAAACAATTGTCAACTCGATGCGTAATGGTTCACATTTATTTCCCCATATATTATATATTTTTCAGATGCAATTTAAAGCACATCGGGACATGCGGAATTATACAGTATGATTGAACACATTTAACTGTGTCTTGGGTATATTTTTAGATGCAAGACATATGTAAAATCAAAAATTATTTCTGAGGGATTCTTTGACGAAGAACTTGAAATCATACGCGCATTCTGATTGGTTTGTCGTATTTTCGCACATAACATTCATCGATAGGGGGACGAGTCTTCTTGAAGGTCACGGAAAGGGGCGAGTGGTGACGAATGATACGGACCCACAACAGATGCCACTCGTGTCAGCGATATACTGAATCGTAACACGTCGGTTAGCCATAACTATGTGGTTTGACAGCCTCCACACGAATTTCAGACGTGGCATCCTTACTTCGAGGAGACATAGGGTCATACCCTGTGCTAGTTCTGCCTCACTTGTCGCAGTTTGAATCTCCCCTTTCACACTGTAAAGTTCACTTCTCGAGTAATCAGTCTGTTCTTCAAACACCCGGAGGGCGTGGTTTGATTCATCCCCTCGATGCAAGAGTGAGTGAGTGAGTTGTGTTTAACGCCGCTTTTAACAGTATTCCAGTTATATCGCGGCGTGTCAGCTTAATGTGGGAGGAAAGCCCGAAGTGATGCAGGTCTCAGACGTTTATCACTTCGGTGAAACCCACGAGCACGGGTATGGCGCTGACAAACCTAGAAACATAATCGGGGCGAACCGGGATTCGAACCTACAATCATAGGTTTCTGGCGTGCCCACGGGACGCAACTCTGCACAGCGAATCGCGGCGCCTTAGACGACTGGACCACCCGTGCCCCCTCTCGATGCAAGAGCGCCCACTAGACATTTTATCTTGTTTCCGCACTTGCCACATCAAGCCCTTTCCTGTGCTGTATATGATTGGATTCGATAATCCAATCAGAGAACGTTTTACAAAATCAACATCCACGACTGGTACACCTTCTCATGAAAGGGGGCGGTGGGGTAGCCTAGTGGTTAAGGCGTTCGCTCGTCACGCCGAAGACCCGGGTTCGATTCCCGACATGGGTACGTGCCTTCTCATAATGACGTAAATTATTTTTCCACTTTTGGGGATTCCGGGTTAAAATAATCCCGAGCAAAAGTCGCCGTTTATATTCACACAATACTGTCTTGTTTTATGCTTTCCCGAAACGGGGCGGTCTGGTGGCCTAGTGGTTAAAGCGTTCGCTCGTCACACCGAAGACCCGGGTTCGATTTCCGCCCTGGGTACAATGTGTGAAGTCCATTTCTGGTGTCCCCCGCCGTGATACTGCTGGAATATTGCTAAAAGCGGCGTAAAACCGAATTCACTCACTCACTCACTCGTATGAAAGTGATATACCGCTGCCTGTCTTTGTTGATACCAATATATCATTTTCATCTTTTCATTATTTATTACCGTCTTCGCCATGCTTTTGGTTTTGACACAGAGGTCCATCCATGGTACAACCCAGAATATGTCGAGGGCGCCAACAAACCTGATCTTATGATAAATCCATTGAAATCAGTTTTATCATTGAATTTTCTGTCCCTTTTGACACTAATGTGATTGACAAGATTCAGGAAAAACATGGCAATATGCAGACCTCGTTTTCGAAATGTCACGCTTGCATCCCAAGTACCAGGTTGCCGACTCCCCATTGTTCTCGATGCCTTAGGTTTGGTACCCCCCAATCTGTTGACTGACATTGGGAGAGTACCCGGCTTTGTTGCTAGGAATACAGCCCTTCTAAACAATAAGGGTAATGCAGAAGGCTGCATTGTTCTTGAGTCTTCACATTCTCCGAAAAGTTATCGGTGGGTTTGACAAGGCAGCGCTTCCTGGGAGAAGTCCCAGCAATCGATATATTAATCTACCCATTGCTATAATAAAGGACGATACTCAAAGATCCACCTAGACCACACGGTGAGGTTGTACTAGCAGTAACGGGGAGATTTTGACAATCAGAGATGATTGGACTCACCTTATTCGCTTCTGTGTGTCTTCAGTACTCCTACAGCCATACCGTGGTTCGTCATTTCACACGAATGCTGGAATTAAATGATAAAGTTATGACCGACTGGATTCAGGAATTGGCTCACAACACTTATGTTGGCTGTGCGGGACTTTGTTTCAAAGAAAAGTCGTGCAAGGGTTTCTCATTCTACGCCGGTGTGTGTTATACTCATAACACATACGTTCCTCACACACCCTCTAGTCTACATCTACCCTCACCTGGAATGAAGACGTTCGCGAAGAAAGGTAAGCCAGTGTGAAAGAAAAGTGAGTGAGTGAATGTTGTTTTAACACAATGTGTACTTGGGTTTAAAGATGAGACTTTCAGTTGTTTCTCATTCATTTCTGGGGCGTGTTATAAACAATGTTTCTACACTCGTCACTATTTCTTAAATCGAGGGGAAAGAAAACTTTCTTCAAGAACTTGTCTTGAACTCCCATCTTCAGGAGGACTACTGTTGTGAACGTCTTTATATTAAAGGCAAAAAGTAACGTATATTTGAATTGGCCACACTGTGAATTTTAGAGACATATAACCCGAATGGCATCTTTTTCAGATTTAATGAGTACCAGAGTTGAATTTGGCTGTCACCGAGCCCTCTGTGCGTTTGATAGGTTTTTATACTTCATAAGTTAAACAAAAAGTCAAATTCAATTTTTCTCAGCAAATATGTGTGTTATTTAGATCTACAATGAACAACTGCGGTCTTACGTTACCTGAATTCGTGTTCCCTTTGATCTGCAGCCACATGCACCTCTCCATATCGTCAGATAGAGGACATATGCATGTGGATGTCCACGACTGCAGTGAATAACTCGGCGGCAAGATCGAAATGTCAGATGGACGGTGGAGACTTGGTGACCTTGCCATCGATTGACAAAATACAACTGCTCGACGCCTTTATGGTTGCAAATGGTATGTTGTGCGTTATACTTAATATTATATCATGTTGAATGACTATTGACTATTGTTTTACTGTGGGCATTTCGGGTATAAACAAGTAAAAAAACCACCAAAATACGTTGCTCTATACTTAATGGTATACCATGGCGATTGGCTATTGTTTTACTGTTGTCAACAATGTTCCTTCTGTGGACTTTTCGGATCATGGGGCACCGTGGCCCCTCCGTCCAAAGTCCAGCGTCATGTCATGATGAATGACTATTGTTGTTCTGTTGTCACCAATATTCCCAATGTGGGTTTTTCGGATCGGGGGTACGTAGGCCAAGTTGTCTAAGGTGGCGCGATTAACTCTGCACAGTTGCGTGCCTTGGACACCAGACAGTGGTTCGACTCCCGGTTCACCACGATTATATTGCCGTGATATAACACGAATACTGTTCAAAGCGGCGTTAAACTCAACTCACTCACTCACTTTCCGGATCAGAATAGGTCGTCAGTACCTCAACGATTTACGTCAGATGACCCACAATTAGCCAGGTCACCCACTGTTACCAGCCGATCCTCATGGATCCTCGTGATAGGCATTTCAACGATTTACGTCAGATGACCTACAATTAGCCAGGTCACCCACTGTTACCAGCCGATCCTCATGGATCCTCGTGATAGGCATTTCAACGATTTACGTCAGATGACCCACAATTAGCCAGGTCACCCACTGTTACCAGCCGATCCTCATGGATCCTCGTGATAGGCATTTCAACGATTTACGTCAGATGACCTACAATTAGACAGGTCACCCACTGTTACCAGCCGATCCTCATGGATCCTCGTGACAGGCATGAGGAATAGGCCACCGGGATCTGTGTCGCTCGGGCAGACTAACTTGAGGACTAAACCATGTCACTGTAGCACGACGACGTGACTAAAATTCTCATGTAAAAATTAATCACTGAATTAAGTGAGTATGCACATAGATGATAACTTAAACGTTAAGGGGGCGGCCGGGTAGCCTAGTGGTTAAAGCGTTCGCTCGTCACGCCGAAGACCCGAGTTCGATTCCCTTCATGGGTACAATGTGTGAAGCCCATTTCTGGTGTCCCCCGCCGTGATATTGCTGTAATATTGCTAAAAGCGGCATAAAACCACACTCACTCACCTATCCACTGAAACGTTAAGAAAATGTATTGATGACGTACGGCCCCGTTACAACAAACAGACCACGTTACAGCTATTCAAACGATATGACGGCGGACTGTGACTATTCGAGTCTGGATCACACAAACCAGTGATTGATACTATGACCAACCATCCACCCCGTCGGGTAACGATGACACGTTATCAATCATGTCACCACATGTGATCAACGTAGGTTGCTGGGGAAAATTCTGACCCAGAGGGGATAAACCAAGCCACTTTCCTTTTAAGATGCCAAAACAACAAACAAAGGAACTTTGTGACGGTATGTACAATGTGGACAACGCTATCTTGGTGCAGCCTTTTAAAAGAGATCTGGGGCGGTCGGGTAGCCTAGTGGTTAAAGCGTTCGCTCGTCACGCGGAAAGACCCGGGTTCCATTCCGACATGGGTACAATGTGTGAAGCCCATTTCTTGTGTCCCCCGCCGTGATGTTGCTGGAATATTGCTTAAAGCGGCGTAAACCATACTCACTCACTCACTCACTCACTAAAAGAGATCTAAACATACCACTGAAGCCCCATGAGCCATCAAAATACGATTGTGTCGTTACCATTACTTGCAGGTTTTGGGGGCACGGGTGACCCAGTCGTCTAAGGCGCCGCAATTCGCTGTGCAGAGTTGCGTCCCTTGGGCATGCCAGAAACCTATGATTGTGGGTTCGAATCCCGGTTCGCCCCGATTATGTTTCTAGGTTTGTCAGCACCATACCCGTGCTCTTGGGTTTCACCGAAGTGGTAAACGTCTGAAACCTGCATCACGTCGGGCTTTCCTCCCACATTAAGCTGACACGCTGTGATATAACTGGAATACTGTTAAAAGCGGCGTTAAACCCAACTCACTCACTCAATCACTCAGTCACTCCTTGCAGGTTTTGACGTGGACAGCCGACGCTCAGTAGGTGCCTATCTGGATGTGGCCACTCTCACGTGGACTTGGCTGGACGGATCTGCACTCACAAGCTCAAGCGGATGGTGTGATCAAGATGATAGTGGTCATCCTTCAGAACCTTGTTTACAGTTGCAGAGCTCCTGCTTCTTGGACTTTTCCTGTACAGCTCCCTATGAGTATATTTGTGAAATCATGTTGTAGAATGGGCTCCACTGTCTCAAGCTAAAGCTACTACAGTGATCATCCATCAGAACCTTGTTTACAGTTGCAGAGCTCCTGCTTCTTGGACTTTTCCTGTACAGCCCCCTATGGGTATATTTGTGAAATCACGTTGTAGAATGGGCTCCACTGTCTCAAGCTAAAGCAACTACAGTGATCATCCTTCAGAATCTTGTTTACAGTTGCAGAGCTCCTGCTTCAAGGACTTTTCCTGTACAGCCCCCTATGGGTATATTTGTGAAATCACGTTGTAGAATGGGCTCCACTGTCTCAAGCTAAAGCTACTACAGTGATCATCCTTCAGAACCTTGTTTACAGTTGCAGAGCTCCTGCTTCAAGGACTTTTCCTGTACAGCCCCCTATGAGTATATTTGTGAAATCACGTTGTAGAATGGGCTCCGCTGTCTCGGGCTAAAGCTACCATGACGGATCCCATTACCCCAAACCCAAAACCTATAACGAGGACTAGCTTCGTAGAGTGGTAATATGGATGGGCCGCTGTTTATGGGAAGATTATAATGTGTTGGTTGGTTGGTTTGTTGCACTCCGCACTCAGCAATATTCCAGCTATATGACGGCGGTCTGCAAATAATCGAGTCTGGACCAGACAATCCAGTGATTGACATCGTGAACATCGATCCACGCAATTGGGATCGATGACATGCATCAACCAAGTCAGCGAGCCTGACCACCCGATCCCGTTAGTCGCCTTTTACGACAAGTATAGTCACCTTTTACGGCAAGCATGGGTTGCTGAAGACCTATTCTACCCCGGAATCTTCACGGGGCTTGCACACGACACTATAGCTCACCTGGTTGTGCGGGCAACAGTCTAAAACCTCAAACGAGACATATTTACAGTTGTTGTCGGAATTGGCTTAGTCTATTGTTGAACGCCGCACTCAGCATTATTCCAGCTATATGACGGTGGTCTGTAAATAATCATGTCTGGACCAGACAAACCAGTGATTGATATTATGAGCATCGATCCACGCAACTGGAATTAAATGAAACTGAGTCAACCAAGGCACCTGATCACCTGAACTATTTAGTCGCCTCTGACGACAAACGTGTTGCTGGGGGACCAATGATGTTTATTAAATCACTTTATTTCTTTTATTACTCTGTGGGTATCGACGCATTTCAAAAAGAAATATTTTATAATTTATTTTTTTTCAAAGAGAAATATTGACGGACAATATATATAATTATGTTACGTACATATTATTGTTTGTTTGTTTGTTCGTTTGTTGTTTAACGCCGCACTCAGCAATATTCCAGCTATATGACGGCGGTCTGTAAAATAATCGAGCCTGGACCAGACAATCCAGTGATTGACATCATGAACATCGATCCACGCAATTGGGATACGATGACATGCATCAACCAAGTCAGCGAGCCTGACCACCCGATCCCGTTAGTCGCCTTTTACGACAAGCATAGTCACCTTACGACAAGTATGGGTTGCTGAAGACCTACTCTATCCCGGAATTTTCACGGGTCGTAGTGCTGTGTAAACATAGGACATTGGATAAATCTAACATATGTAAACAGGGGTGACATGAGATCCAGATGGTCATATTAATATAAGGTCAATACTTTCCAATATTTGCATTCTGAATAGGCAGTGAATTTGTTGAAATGATAAGAATTACTAAATTAACAGTCTTCAGATCATTCACAGTTGGTAAGCGATTCGTACATTTGTTTTTGTAGATGTATGATTTACAGTAAACTACGGTTATAACGAACTCAAAGGGACTACTAATTTTAGTTCGTTATAACCGTAATTCGTTATAAGCATATATACAGCATAACTACAGCAAATAGTCGGGACTAAAAAGTTAGTTCGTTATATCCGTCAGTTCGTTATAAGCGTGTTCGTTATAACCGTTGTTAACTGTAGTTAGAACGAAAATCAAGTTGAGAACGTCATTTCGTTTTTCCTTAAATCCAAATAGGACATTTGGCTTATTTATTTCCAATTTTGTGCCAGTACTGTTTTCTATCCATTTCATCAAGCTGTGCCACAGCTGGTTTACATGTGTACATAGAGAATACTACACTAAAAATGGTATCTAACGAGAATGAGTGTGGTATTTTATTTATTACCCACGTTAAATATATATTTAAGTGTAAATACCTAACAACTTTCGTTAATTGACAGACCAAACTGAAACCGGTTGCAAAATCTGGATGCGCATGAATATTGATATATGCCCAAATATGGGCATTGTTGACATTTCTGTGCATCCGCATTAACAACATGCGCCTGCAGTTCTGTTTCCAAACAAAACAGCACCGACGTTCAAGATCCTTTTGGAAGAAATTCTTCAACTTAAGGTAATTCAAGCGAAGTCAGTACGAAGGACACCTATAAGAAAATTTGAAAAGTCACATTAGCGCCGCGCTTTGAATATCGGACTAACAGCCGGTGTCCCGTCTGTGCAATCAAAATGGTTCGGTTTCCTTGATCTATCAGCTGAATTTATATCATGTTCGTACCATTTTGGAAGAGTGAAATCGAAGTGTCGCCAAAGACATTCGTGTTAACTGTAACCCCCTGAAGACGTGAAAATCAACAAACTCAAGTCTGCTTGCATGTCAGTGACCGCTTCGAACGATCGAAGGGCAAGGTCACCACCGGAATAAGAAAAGAAAACCGTGATCTACTCACAGCGTTTTACGGTAGAGATAGGGAATGTTATTGTTCACATTTGGAATGTTTGGGGCCACAAAATCAGAAGTCAGGCACACTTCCACGAAGTTTTCTCATTTGTATGAGAACTGTTCACTTTTAGTGATCTGGTCGTGCACTCGTGTTCGTTCATTCATGAACAACACCTCCCGAAACAGCGCCACAAAAAACACTTCGAAGGGGACACTGATGGCACAACCGGATCATCCAAAGTAAGTCTGGATATCTGTCCAGATAGTTTAAACAGACTTCATTTCACCACGCTTATCCTTTTACGTTAAATCAAATTGAAAGTTGCGACAGCGGTCGGGTGCGTCACGCTCATGGGGACCCTAGCTCTATTGATCGGTAGTCGTACATTGTAAATGATATAGCTCGATTATATAATGTCTGTAGAAGCTCTATGCATAACTTATATATAATGCAAACCAAATTTGATGCGTGTGACTATTTTGTATGGTTTAATAAAGTGTTTGTAAATATCCCTCGTTCTCGTTAATGAATGACGTCTCGCGCTTTTTTATGAATGAAAAAAGTAGTCCCGGTGTAACAGGTCACGGTTATCCAATCAAAACGAGTAAAACAAGGTTGACCTTGTACGACACACGTGTGACGTACGGATTTAGTATCTAACCACCTGTATCTTCACCACGTGGGTAATAAAGCCAAATATATGATGGATAATAGATTCAGCTTCAACGTCGCAATAAGCCCGCCGTGATATTGCTGCAATATTGCTAAAAGCGGCGTAAAACCATACTCACTCACTCGCAAAAAGTACGCAATGGAGATGTTTTTATTTTATAGATGTGTAAATCTTTATTAGTTGCGAGAATTCTATGGACCACTCGGTATTGAAACCATTTTAGTTTGGTGCTATCGGTACCCGAAAAGCAATGAAATTATGAGTTGTCCATAAATCATCCGTTATTTCTGAGTTAATTTCATTTTCCCATTTTGTTTTACTCGAATGTTTTCCTTTAAATTTAGATTATTCACTAAATTTGAATAAAATATACACAAAGAAAACAGTTAAGCACACCCTAATATATTTCATTATTGTTTGGTCCCAATATTTGTGACATTCATGAAAGATATAATTATGGGAAGAATTATGTTTTCTCGAGATGATGTAACCAGTCATGAAATTCCATTCGTGATCAACTCGTGTTATTTCGGGACAAGCCGAATAGCGACTCGTGCCCCTCTCGTGGCCATTTTTGCAACCGGGTTCCGTCTTAGCGCAAACGGGCATACATAAAACAATTGTCAACTCGTTGCGTGATGGTTCACGTACATTTCCCCATATATTATATATATTTCAGATGAAATTTAAATCACATCGGGACGTGCGGAATTATACAGTATGATTGAACACATTTAACTGTGTCTTCGGTATATTCTTAGATGCAAGACATATGTAAAATCAAAAATTATTTCTGAGGGATTCTTTGACGAAGTACTTGAAATCATACGCGCATTCTGATTGGTTTGTCGTATTTTCGCACATAACACTCATCGATGGGAGACGAGTCTTCTTGCAGGTTATGGAAAGGGGCGAGTGGTGACGAATGCAGTCATGCGTGACGAAAGTTCACGTGCCATGCATGGTAGGCCCGTGCAGCATGCAATCCTCGAGTATCTCTAAAAGCAGTATATCCAAACGTTAAAATTGCTTTCTTTAGCTCGGTTTTAAACAGTTATTCCATGACATTGTATGACCATGGCACGAAGGCGACTATCAAACGCCACAAGATGGCAAATAATCGGCATGCATAGCGCAGGAATGTCTTGTAATGCCATTGGTCGGAATTTGGGGTATCATCACAAAACATAGTCGAGAAACATGCTCAGAGACTGTTGTATACGGCGGGGGCTCGGTAATGGTTTGGGGGTGTATCTCTCATGATTGCAGGTTGGGTTTGGTCACCATAAGGGGCAACTTAACAGGGGCTCAGTACATCCGGGACGTTTTGAGGCCAGTCATCGTTCCTCATTTTGACAATCACCCTCTTGCTACTCGACCTCAGTACAGGGATGACAATGCCAGGCCTTATCATTCGCATGCAGTCGTGGATTACATGGGCCATATTAACGACTCTACCCTGGCCAGCAATGAGCCCAGATTTGAACCCCCTTGAACATGTTTCGGATATTCTAGGGCGGTGCATACAGGCACGACATTCCCCTGTACAAGATTTACGCCACTTGGAAGCAGCATTGCATCAGGAGTGGTCAACGTCTGACTTGAGATATGAGACGTAGGGTGGAATGCGTCATCCGGGCACGTGGCGGTTATACCCGCTACTGATCTGTTTCACGTGTCATGTCAAGTAGAGACTTTAAGGAACATTTTCACATGTAACATTAAACGTAACTGTTTTACTTAATCCTGCAGCTCCATACTTTTTTTAGGTATTGTCTAAGGTTAAAAACAGTACCTGTGTTACCATGATGTTTTTGACAGTAAATTTCAATCACAACTCACCAATATCTTCTTTATGTGTTGTCAAATGTTTGTTCTATCCGATGACATTGGTATCGCCCAGCTCCTGTGGTCAGTCATCCCATGCCATAAATATTCAATTTGCCATTTGTCATGGTTCAGAAATAGGGGTGTGCTTAACTTTTTTCTTTGAGTATATCTTGCATCAAGGCACTTATCTGTAAACTTCTGCCATTTTACCGAGTCAAATGCTTGTTCGAAATCGATTAATATCAATAATCCTGGTATGTTGACATGCTGACATGCCGTGATATAACTGGAATACTGTTAAAAGCGGCGTTAAACCCAACTCACTCACTCACTCACACATATGTTTGAAATGTTACAACAAGTCGTGATGGACATGGTCGCGGGAACTGAGTAACTAAGTTAAGATACTATCTTTTTAACTTAGGTTTTCGCGACGTATGGATTTCGGAGAAATGTAAAAGACAATTTTCAACAGCTCTGGTACAGCTACTTACGGAACAGTTCCAAGATGTTAGTTCCATTTCAATTTCAAAACATTATTTTTATCTGAAGATTATTTACAAACTATTAAATAGTATTTTCCCGATTTTCGCTGAGCTGTCACAGTTTAGAAATTGAGCGTGGACGGCATTTCAGTATTCTGCGGGAATTCATAAAATGTAGGGTATGTAACTCTGAGAATATGAATACCACTTCTTGCTGAAGTCTGATTAACTGCTATCATTTCGAAGTCCAAATATAATTAGTAACAAAGCAAAGATTTTGTTCTATGCAAATGTGGAAAGATCTCAAGAGATAGGAGTGAGTGAGTTAGTGAGTTGGGTTTAACGCCGCTTTTAACATTATTCCAGTTATATCACGGCGTGTCACCTTAATGTGGGAGGAAAGCCCGAAGTGATGCAGGTCTCAGACGTTTACCACTTCGGTGAAACCCACGAGCACGGGTATGGTGCTGACAAACCTAGAAACATAATTGGGGCGAACCGGGATTCGAACCCACAATCATAGGTTTCTGGCGTGCCCAAGTGACGCAACTCTGCACAGCGAATCGCGGCGCCTTAGACGACTGGGCCACCCGTGCCCCCTCAAGAGATAGGAAGGTACCTACAATACAATAGGCAAAAATATGCCTGACTGTTATGGGTACTGTGGTCCATCTTCTAGGAACATGTGCTTTTCTGTGCTTTTCTGTGCAACCGGGTATGTGACGAGCAAATGCAGACAAATATGTTCAAGTTCTCAATACCATGCGAAAACTCTTGTTGTTTTTATTTGTCGATGGTGAGGTGAGGTGAAATGGGGTTTAACGTCGCGTCCAAGATTGTTGCTCTTTTATTGCGACGTGCATGTACGTGTGTGTGTGTTTGTGTGGCTGCTTGTACTAGTCCGGACTGATGCCGATTTATAGTGCTAGCTCACTGAGATACCATGCGGCAGTTTAACATGAATACCCCACTCAGACACAGTATACTGACTCCGAGCCGACCAGTCCTTGTTTTAGCCACTTAATGCCGAGCGCCAGACAGGGTAAGAACAAGTACCATCTTTTAACGTCTTTTGGTATGACGCAGCCGGGGATCGAACCCCGGACCTTCCGCTCTCCGGGCGGACGCTCTACCATTAGACCACGGAGGCAGTCTTTTATATGTCGGACTACAATGTCGGCAATGAAATGTATGTTTGCTGATCTATAAAGTGCTATCAGAGAAGACCTAGTACGCATTAAGGATAAACAGAAATCTTTTCAGACAAAATTGGACAATGTTCACAGTCCTGTACCGTCAGTAGAATGATGACTGATGTGTATATATCATATAGTTTCATGAAGAAAACTGTCAGCGAGTTCTGCTCCGGAAACGATCCTTACTTTCATAGTTGAACCTAAATCAAACTTGTCTTGGATACCACACAAAAATAATCATTAAAATAAATTCTGATTAAACGAATGGCACCAATTACGCCCTTGCCTGATGTATGACAGTGACACGATAACTATTGAACAGCTTATGAGTTATTTTCAGTAAACAAACCATACCCTCATTCAAGCCCAACATGTTACCTTGAAAACGCAAACTCGTTTCTCCTGTAATACCCAAATTATACAAATCATATCGGTGCAATCATAAAAAAACACCAACAGTACACGCTTCTCAAATCAGACAGCTTCATGCTAATCATCGTAAATATATATAGATGTACATCCGGAAATAGTCAGAAGCTAGCTGAAGCCCGACATGTAAAACCAGAGGAAAAAAATATTAGAGAAAAAGCTCTGGAACTAGACACGAATAAAAACAGACATATTGTAATTAAATAAACCAACAACCAACACAGTATGTATATATACATAGCATAATGCCTTTCATCCCTTATGACAATATATACTAGTATTACAATATTTCATTTGAAATATTAGAGAAACCCTTCAGCCATTAAAATCATCACCCAGTGCAAACATGTACTAAATATTGCAACCACTCTACAGGCAAAAGCTTTAATGCATTTGACATGCAACTATTCATTCGCCAAAAGATGACTACAAATATAACAAATATACTGAAATACCATATGAGAGTAGTATAACGGCTCTGCGGGCCAATGAAATTACATATGAGAGTCGTATAACACCTCTGTTGTCCAATGAAATTACACATGAGAGTAGTATAAGGGCTCTATGGGCCAATGAAATTACACATGAGAGTAGTATAACAGCTCTGTGGGCCAATGAAATTACACATGAGAGAAGTATAACGGCTGTGTTGGCCAATGAAATTACATGTGAGAGTAGTATAACGGCTCTGTTGGCCAATGAAATTACACATGAGAGTAGTATAACAGCTCTGTTGGCCAATGAAATTACACATGAGAGTAGTAGAACAGCTCTGTGAGCCAATGAAATTACATGTGAAAGTAGTATAACTGCTCTGTAGGCCAATGAAATTACATGTTAGAGTAGTATAATGGCTCTGTGGGGCAGTGAAAATACATATGAGAGTAGTATAACGGTTATGCGGCCAATGAAATTACACATGACAGCTCTGCGGCCTATAAAATTACATATGAGAGTAGTATATACAACTGTAGCAAATGAAATTACATATGAGTGTAGTAAAACGGCTCTGCAGCATATGAGAGTAGTAAAACGGCTATGCGGCCAATGAAATCACATATGAGAGTAGTATAACAGCTCTGTTGGCCAATGAAATTACACATGAGAGTAGTAAAACGGCTCTGTGGGCCAATGCAATTACATATGAGAGTAGTATAATGGCTCTGTGGGCCAATGAAATTACACATGAGAGTAGTATAATGGCTCTATGGGCCAATGACATTACACATGAGAGTAGTATAACGGCTCTGTGAGCAAATGAAATTACATGTAAGAGTAGTACAACAGCTCTGTGGGCCAATGAAATTACACAGGAGAGTAATATAACGGCTCGGTGGGCCAATGAAATTACATGTGAAAGTAGTATAACGGCTCTGTTGGCCAATGAAATTACACATGAGAGTGGTATAACAGCTCTGGTGACCAATGAAATTACATATGAGAGTAGTATAACAGCTCTGTGGGCCAATGAAATTACACATGAGAGTAGTATAACAGCTCTGGTGACCAATGAAATTAAATATGAGAGTGGTATAACAGCTCTGTGGGCCAATGAAATTACACATGAGAGTAATATAGCGGCTCGGTGGGCCAATGAAATTACATGTGAAAGTAGTATAACGGCTCTGGTGACCAATGAAATTGCATATGAGAGTAGTATGACGGCTCTTTGTCCAATGAAGTACACATTGGAGTAGTATAACGGTTATGCGGCCAATGAAATAACATTTAAGAGTAGTATAACGGCTCTGTGGGGCAGTGAAATTACATATGAGAGTAGTATAACGGTTATGCAGCCAATGAAATTACACATGACAGTAGTATTACCGCTCTATGGCCAATGAAATTACATATGAGTGTAGTATAACGGCTCTGCAGCCAATGAAATCACATATGAGAGTGGTATAACAGATCAAAGGGCTTTGAAATTACTTATTATACCTGTCCATTGATACTTCGATGAGCAGGAGGGACATTGTATAACTCCCCATCCAATGACCAACTCTCGCCTCTCTCTCTATATATATTACCTACGTGGTGAAGATACAGATGGTGAAGGTTCTGTCGAGTTCTGGAATGGTAATCACCATTTTGAAACTAGTGCCATAAAGCTCGACAAAAATGCTTTCAGGTTGGCCAATGTTCACTGCAAATTTCAGCTTACAAAAAGCATCCACTGTGTAAACAATTACAACAGTGTCCCTAGCTTTCAACGCCTTAAGCTCAGTAATATGATATGTTCAAACACTCGCGGTGACTAGAATATACAAAAACAGTCCAGAGGCCTAGGAAAGAGACACTTTTAGTCTACTCTAAAGTCTGTGTTTGATTTACCGATCATTTGCCTTCTCTGTCAACGACCATGTCCCTTAAACATCCGGTTTGGTATTCCATTATTGGCAGCTGCTGAAGGTCCACCATGACGCAGACTGCTCAAAAGAAAGTGTTTGAATTAAGTTCTCGCAAAAGAGAATAAGGCAAAGGATGGCTCCCTATTCTGAGTACATAAGTTGATACACATTTTGTAACATTCCTGAAAATGTATTCAGGCGAATCTGGGGAAATATGTGCATATTTTAAATATTTAACCAAACACGACACATTGCATAACATTGTACTCATCCTTCCAAAGTCCCAATCCCGGTTCCATCCCTGTAAACACCCGTTTTAGTTTTTTTAATAGAAATTGTGAAATATGTTTGAAAATCGACGACATTAGATCTTTTGACATGGTTCAATGAACAGAACAGCCCGCATAAACTAACAAACACATTGACATCATAATATTCTCAGATTATTGACAGAGTGATCTGACATTTTGGCATGACATACCTGATCTAACAACGAAACAGAAACAGGTTCCCTTTTGTTGACCGGCTTGGATAACTTCCGTTTGTCAGCCTCTGAAACTTTCAGGACTAACGTATATATTTTCAGCAGGAATCCCCAAACCAATGATGCAGTGAACGTGTCATAATGCAATGGAAAGCTGTGTGAAATGGACTATACAAATCACTTTGCGGTACAACAAACCACAGGTAACTAGAACAGTGTAATGGAGAAATTAGCAATTGATCAGACATACAATTAGGTTTTGCCCACCATTTCCATGCTGCCCAGACTGCTTCCGTGGTCTAGTGGTATGACGTCCGCCTGGAGAGCGGAAGGTCCGGGGTTCGATCCCCGGCCGCGTCATACCAAAAGACGTTAAAATATGGTACCTGTTGTAACCCTTCCTGGCGCTCGTCATTAAGGGGCTAAAACAAGGACTGGTCGTCTCGGGTGGTTAGGTGGTTGCGGCGTGTGCGTGGTGGTTGTGATGTTTCTAGGTTTGTCAGCACCATACCCGTGCTCGTGGGTTTCACAAGAGTGATAAACGTCTGAGACCTGCATCACTTCGGGCTTTCCTCTCACATTAAGCTGACACGACTGATACAATTGGAATAATGTCCAAATGGCCTTAAACCCAATTCTCTCACTCACTCACTTCAACTTGCTTGAATGCGTTAGAATGTACACCGAAACGCCCACTCTATTGCAATCAAGATGCTGTTTATTCATTAGTATATACTCTCCAAAAAAGCAAAATTAGCGGACCAAGAGGTGCACAATAAAGAGGTTTAATCTGTTATAGTGTCAGTGACACATTTCCCGGATGAAAATTATCACAAGGACATGCAAACCATTAGGCGGGACAAACATACGATTCGGAGAAACGCACCCAGTGCATTAACAAAAGGGCCATGGACCTGCACATACTGCACGTGCAGCAGCACTATGAACGGTATTAAAGTGCAGGGTCTTTGATTGCCTAGCATCTGCGTCAATCGAACAGTGACAGTTCAACAACATGCCAAGATTAACAGAAGTGCAAAGAAACAACGTCATAGGTCGCTTGCAGGCAGGGGAATCCCGATCAGCTGTAGCCAGGGTTTTCAATGTAGCGCCCAGCACCATCATCATCGGTGTCAATAGTATGGGCAACAGGTGATCGGCCAAGGTCGGGACGACCAAGAGTAACCACCCCCGCCCATGATCGCTACATCCGACTGCGCCATCTACGTGAAAGGATGACCACAGCCACTTCAACCGCATCCCAAATACCCGGACTGCGCAGAATCTCCGACCAGACCGTAAGAAAACCGTTCAAGAGCACCCGGTCTACGTGCAAGACGTCCTGTTCGACACGTCATATTGAATCGACAACATCGTCAACAACGACTGCATTGGTGTCGTCAACACAGGGTATGGCCTTCACTGCGATGGAGAGATGTCTAGTTCAGCGACGAATCAAGATTTCTCCTCCGTTAAGGAGATGGAAGAGCACAGGTCCACAGAGGTCGGACAGAGCGTTACACCGGAAACTGCGCACAGGAAGTGGACAGGTTTGGTGGGGGTAGCGTTATGATGTGGGCGGATATCTCTCATCATGGTAGGACAGGTTTGGTCCATATCCAGGGCAATCTTACGGCTCAACGTTCCATCAACGAAATTCTCCTACCAAACGTCCACCCAATTGCAGCCAACGGCAACAGTGTATTCCAGCAGGACAACACTCGACCTCATACAGCACGGATCACAAGAGCCTGTCTACACAACAACAACGTTGATGTTCTCCTCTGGCCCTCCAAATACCCGGATTTGAACCCGATAGAGAACCTGAGGGATGAATTGGATAGACGGCTACGCCGACGTCAACTCAGACGTTGCAGCAGTTGGCTTTTGTGTTGCAGACCGAGTGGGCTCCCACTCCCCAGGATGTGATTCGCATACTCGTCTCTTCCATGGGCAGGAGATGCCAGTCAGCTATTCCAACGGGGCACATACACGTTATTGATGGCAGCTGACCTTCACCTTGGACTTTTCCTTTGTACCGATAACTGAGATGACTACAATCACGAAGTGTTCTCTCGACAACATTATGGCTTTAAAGTGTTCATCATAGAATTACACGATTTACAATTTACACGAATTAAGGCAAAATGTTTGAAATAAGCATTTTGAAATTCAGAGTACATTTGTTGTGTCACACGTTGTTTTTCTCCAACACGAATTAATACTTTGTTACGTCATCATGGTCTGTGCTGGGGTCTAAGGTGGTTTAGGGTGAATACACATATATTGTTTCAGCCAGAACAGTCCCGCGGGTCAGAGGGATAGCCTTGTGGTAAAAAGCGTCCGCTCGTCACGCCGAAGGCCCCTGTGCGATTCCCGACATGGGTACAATGTGAGAAGCCCATTTCTGGTGTCCCTCGCCGGGATATTGCTGGGATATTGCTGAAAGCCGCGTAAAGCCACACTCACTCACTCAGAACATGCCCGCCATATAAGCCTGCATTGGGAATTGCGAATGTGAAGGATTGTATTGTTATTTTTATAGAGGTTGCTTTTGCAAGAGTTAGATACAAACACAACATTCGTCTTTACAATTCGGATGAGGTATCCAATTACCCGGAGTTGAGATTGCCAGGAAAATAGTCAATATACGAAGTGTAAATGAATTTTTAATCCATTTCTATTGAAACAGTAAAATAATGATTTATGCTTTCAGCGTCAGAACTATATAATATGGTGATTAAGTTACTTCATCTACAGAACACTACGACCTTCGATAGCCGAATCAACAATTATTGGTGACGTCGGGAATCCTAGAGACGGTAAGTGTGAATATGCAATCCTCCAAACACATTACTTCCCGTGTGCTTGAGTGTCAATGATTAATACATCGGGTCTTAAATGAGTTGATGTGTTGACTTCGCATATTGTCCACCGATTGATTATTATTAAGCAGAAGAATGAAAGAAGTTAATGACAACGAAGTATTCAATCCATCTTGCCTGACAACGTTGGTGAATATTGATTCCCCCGTGACGATCCGGGTTTAAATAGGTCTTCAGCAACCCATGCTTGTTGCAAGAGGCGATTAACTGGATCGGGTGGTCTTGCTCGCTGACTTGGTTGATGCATGTCATCGTATACCAACTGTGTAGATCAATGTTCGTGATATTATTCACTGGAGTGTCTGGTCCAGGCTCAATCATTTACGCACCGCCGTCATACAGCTGGAATAATGCTGAGCGGGACGGAACCGACAAAAATTGATTTGAACAAAATCTTTTATATGAATCGAGAACAAATTCGAATTCGCTAACGTAGTGCAAGAGTTTTGCCGCTGGTGACCAATCAAACTTAGTTCTGCATAGATCTACATTTAAAATAGCGGCTTCGTTCGAGCGACCCTCGATTCCTTTCAATTGAGTGATTTTTACAACGAATCAGAATGAACGTCTATCTGGAGAGATGTTTCCTTGCGTATCAAGACATGGATGGAATTCCTAAAGCTACCAGACGTAGCCAGTTGTGAAGACAATTATTTCCTCTATACAATGTACATGTATACTGACTGAGTGAGTATGGTTTTTACACAGCCTTGAGCAATATTCCAGCAATATCACGGATGGGGAACACCAGAAATAGGCTTCACACTTGTACCCATGAGCGGAATCGAACCCGGGTCCATGAACAAATAGTAAGGGGAGACATAGTTTCTATGAGTAAAAATATATATTTCTAATTTCCGTTTTTACGAATAGCCGTTTTTCTTCGTAACAACCCCAGCACGTAAAATCCGCTGATGTCGAACGATTCAGTTAGGACGAGAGGGGAGAGGTTCGCGGTCTTGCATCGTCTTTAAAGACGCAAGCGCGTTCGTAAGTCAGTTTAGGCCACCCCAGGGAACGATGTGTTAGGAGGGCGCTAACCGAAAAAATACACTGGATAATCAAGGAAATGGTCAGCAATAGCGAATGAGGCAAACGTTGAGCCATAACATACCCCAACAGCTGACCATTCACCCGATTGTATGTCAGGTTGTCACCAGTTTACCTTCTTATCACTGACGCCCGTGAAGATCCGGGGTAGAATAGGTCTTCAGCAACCCATGCATGCCGTAAAAGGTGACTATGCTTGTCGTAAAAGGCGACTGACGGGATCGGGTGGTCAGGCTTGCTAACTTGATTGATGCATGTCATTGATCACAATTGCCTGGATCGATGCTCATGATATCAATCACTGGATTGTCTGGTCCAGACTCGATTATTTATAGACCGCCGTCATATAGCTGGAATATTGCTGAGTGCGGCGTTAAACAACAAACCAACCAATCTTATCACTGACCGATTTGACAGATCATTGGAGCTGACCCTTCATGCTCAGAGACTTAGTTGACTGCTTGTCATCGTACCCCGACAGCGTGAAACGTTGCTCATAATATCAATCACACGATTATCGGATCCTGATTCGATTATTAACAGGTGTTTTATGATGATAGATTGGTAGCCTGGGCGTTACAACGTTCGATGGTCTCGCCGAGAGAAATATTGGAAAAATATAAATGGATAGAAACGCAGAATTCCGTTTGACGTTAATGACGTCACCACCATCGTATATTTTCCGGAGTATTCAAGCAATGTCACGACAGGGGACACCAGAAATGGATGCACATTGCCCCCCATGGGAAGTCGAACCCGGGCCGTGACAAGTGAACGCTTAAACCACGAGGTTACCGCACCGCCCTCCGCATTTTGAGTGAGTGAGAACAAGACAGTGAGTGAGTTGGGTTTAACGCCGCTTTTAACAGTATTCCAGTTATATCACGGCGTGTCAGCTTAATGTGGGAGGAAAGCCCGAAGTGATGCAGGTCTCAGACGTTTACCACTTCGGTGAAACCCACGATCACGGGTATGGTGCTGACAAACCTAGAAACATAATTGGGGTGAACCGGGATTCGAACCCACAATCATAGGTTTCTGGCGTGCCCAAGGGACGCAACTCTGCACAGCGAATCGCGGCGCCTTAGACGACTGGGCCACCCGTGCCCCCCCGGATTTGGAAGCAATGGTAGTATATACGATCCTTTTTTCCCATACACGCAGATGAGGTTTGGTGTGGTGGTCGTTGTGGTGATGGTAGGAATTATAAAGCATTTTGGGCTTGACAATAAGGAGATAAACCTACTGTATATTGAAATTTTATGTACACCAACTGCAGATTAGATCCGTCTTTAGTACGGTTTTTGTGTGAAATATCTTAATTCATAAAAAGGTATCAGTGGGAAACAGGATACCTATTTTTAACCAATCAGAATCAAGCGTTCTCCAAAGTCATGGTAGATTTCAGTTTAGACATCCCTCGCGTTTTGGAATGGCTGCGAAAAGGACATTTTAAGACCGGACACAACTATGTTGTCCCTCCCGAATACGTACATTGTATCGCTGGGGTTAGTATTAGGGAATCATGCAAATGAGCTTGTGTGGACAAGAAGGATGTGTCGTCATTTTAGGTCAAACCCAAACGATCAGAAACAAAATACTTCTTTTTGCCTGAGTGAGTGAGTGAGTATGGTTTTACGCCGCTTTTAGCAATATTCCAGCAATATCACGGCGGGTGACACCAGAAATGGGCTTCACACATTGTACCCATGTCGGGAATCGAACCCGGCGTGACGAGCGAACGCTTTAACCACTAGGCTACCCGACCGCCCCTTTTTGCCTGACGTGTCAACTAAAAGTATACGAAACGAAACGTTCGCGCATACTAATTAACGTTTGTGCAATCGATATGTTAATGTACCCAGTGCTATAATATAGGACGATACTCAAAGATCCACCAAGACCACACGGTGAGGTTGTAGTGGAAGCAACGGGGAGATTTTGACAATCAGAGATGATTGGACTCACCTTATTCGCTTCTGTGTGTCTTCAGTACGCCTACAGCCATACCGTGGTTCGTCATTTCACACGAATGCTGGAATTAAATGATAAAGTTATGACCGACTGGATTCAGGAATTGGCTCACAACACTTATGTTGGCTGTGCGGGACTTTGTTTCAAAGAAAAGTCGTGCAAGGGTTTCTCATTCAACGCCGGTGTGTGTTATACTCATAACACATACGTTCCTCACACATCCTCTAGTCTACATCTACCCTCACCTGGAATGAAGACGTTTGCGAAGAAAGGTAAGCCAGTGTGAAAGAAAAGTGAGTGAGTGAATGTTGTTTTAACACAATGTGTACCTGGTTTAAAGACTTATGCTAGAGGGCTACACATGTATATATATCGGAATATATATAACCAGAGAGCGATCGTATAAGAATATATATATATATCACCAGAGGTGTCGTATCGGAATATATATATAACCAGAGAGCAACCGTATCGGAATACATATATATTTATATCACAAGAGAGCTACCGTATCGAAATATATATCACCAGAGAGCTA
The DNA here is from genome assembly GCF_023055435.1 of Haliotis rufescens. Classification (NCBI taxonomy): domain Eukaryota; kingdom Metazoa; phylum Mollusca; class Gastropoda; order Lepetellida; family Haliotidae; genus Haliotis; species Haliotis rufescens. Next base: position 34,305,680 of record NW_025963846.1, read on the forward strand.
TCGTATCGGAATATATATATATATATATATCAATCACAAGAGAGGTATTGTGTCGGAATATATATAACCAGAGAGCTCTCGTATAAGAATATATATATATATATATCACCAGAGGTGTCGTATCGGAATAAAAATAATCAGAGAGCTATCGTATAAGAATATATATATATCACCAGAGGTGTCGTATCGGAATATATATAACCAGAGAGCAACTGTATCGGAATATATATAACCAGAGAACAAGTGTATCGGAATATATATAACCAGAGAGCTATCGTATCGGAATATATAAAACCAGAGAACAACTGTATCGGAATATATATAACCAGAGAGCAACTGTATCGGAATATATATAACCAGAGAGCTATCGTATCGGAATATATAAAACCAGAGAGCTATCGTATAAGAATATATATCTATCACCAGAGGTGTCGTATCGGAATAAAAATAATCAGAGAGCTATCGTATCAGAATATATATAACCAGAGAGCTATCGTATAAGAATATATCTATCACCAGAGGTGTCGTATCGGAATAAAAATAATCAGAGAGCTATCGTATCAGAATATAGATATCACCAGAGAGCTACCGTATCGAAATATATATAAAGAGAACTATCGTATCGGAATATAGATATCACCAGAGGTGTCGATTCGGAATATATATAACCAGAGAGGTGTCGTTTCGACAAATTTATTACAGACAGGTGTCTTATCGCAATATATAAAACCAGAGAGGTGTCGCATCTGTATAGTATAATAAGAGAGGTGTCGTATCGGTATAGTATAACCAGAGAGGTGTCGTATCGGTATAGTATAACCAGAGAGGTGTCGTATCGGTATAGTATAACCAGAGAGGTGTCGTATCGGTATAGTATAACCAGAGAGGTGTCGTATTTTTAGAGTATAACCAGAGAGGTGTCGTATTTTTAAAGTATGATCAGAGAGGTGTTATATCGGTAAAGTATAACCAGAGAAGTGTCATATTTTTAGAGTATAACCAGAGAGGTGTCGTATCGGTAAAGTATAACCAGAGAGGTGTCGTATCGGTATAGTATAACCAGAGAGGTGTCGTATCGGTATAGTATAACCAGAGAGGTGTTATATCGGTATAGTATAACCAGAGAGGTGTCGTATCGGTATAGTATAACCAGAGAGGTGTCGTATCGGTATAGTATAACCAGAGAGGTGTTATATCGGTATAGTATAACCAGAGAGGTGTCGTATCGGTATTGTATAACCAGAGAGGTGTCGTATCGGTATTGTATAACCAGAGAGGTGTCGTATCGGTATAGTATAACCAGAGAGGTGTGGTATCGGTATTGTATAACCAGAGAGGTGTCGTATCGGCATAGTATAACCAGAGAGGTGTCGTATCGGTATAGTATAACCAGAGAGGTGTCTTATCGGTATAGTATAACCAGAGAGGTGTCTTATCGGTATAGTATAACCAGAGAGGTGTCTTATCGGTATAGTATAACCAGAGAGGTGTTATATAGGTATAGTATAACCAGAGAGGTAACCATTACGTCATGCCGCTTCCTACTTGATGATATGAAGTAATCTTACAGGGTGTCGAGGATGCTGTTAAGGCTAGTGTTAGCCACTCGTAGCAATTTCATGGCGCAAAACGTTCAAGATATACAGTATTCAATAATAAGAATTGATTATCACTTTGTGTGAGGTCATTGGAGTATGAACCTTCATAAGTGTGAGGGCCGCCAATCTGTATGAACGACGTCGCAATGTTTGGCCCTCACACTATGAAGGTTCATACGCTATGCAATGAACTCACACAAAGTGAAAGCTAATCCTTAAATTTTAATTAAATCAAAATTTTATACCTCGAGAAATATAGCGCTGGACTTAATGTTTACACTGACAGCCATACAACAACCAGCTGTATCGTGGAATAAGATAGTTCCCCCAAAAGAGAGGTGACATGAGCGTATGTATGCTAAACGTACTGCACAGGAACATCTGTTGTAGTTTTGTTTACAAGAAATGCATTCAAACGATATCATCAATCTACCTCAATCATCGTGACCTACTCGTGTTATTCCGGGACAAGCCGAATAGCGACTCGTGCCCCTCTCTTGACCATTAGCCCCAACGGGCATACCTAAAACAATTGTCAACTCGTTGCGTTATGGTTCACATATATTTCCCCACATATTATATATATAAAGCACATCTGGACATGTGCAATTATACAGTAGGATTGAGCACATTTAACTGTGTCTTGGGTATATTTTTAGATGCAAGACATATGTAAAATCAAAAAGAAGAATTTGAAATCATACACGCATTCTGATTGGTTTGTCGTATTCTCGCGCATAACATTCATCGATAGGGGGACGAGTCTTCTTGCAGGTTACGGAAAGGGGCGAGTGGTGACGAATGCTACCTCAATGACAGCGCGTCGTAATACATTTATACATCAAGGACAAGACGTCAAAATGGCCGACACGATAAACGTGACGTGAGAGATTTCCGAAATTGTTGATGAACCTGTGGTGGTCACAAGTGTTAGTCATGATAGGTCAGATGGCCGGTCATTGAAAGGTGATTGTAATGATGTGACAAACAGATACCAAGGTAAATCATATATTGCTGTAGTCTATTAATGCCAGTCAAGACACGGATCAATGTACATTTCTACGTTTTGTCACAAGGATAATCGTAAACGATCATGCAGTCAAACTTTCTGACGTTTCTCAATGTATGCTAAAGCGATGAGTTCAAGATTAAAGGGTCTAAATGATCAGCAACAATACTTTTGTATGTATTCGTGCTTGGGTATTCCCAGAGTGGAAGTAGTCCGTCATTTCAAGAACACGGTCTCGTGAAAAACGTATGAACGTCAAAGTTTGTCGTTCATTCGCTTATGAACGTCAGTTTCGCGGTCATTAGAAAAGCCGTACATCGTGTAATCTTCAAATTATAAAACAAATAGGCAGTTATCAACGTATATTTTTATTGACCATACTGTGACTATTTAGAGGCATATAAAGGTAGTTTTACATAACAATTCAAACAAACTTCAAAATTTCAAATTCAAGTTTCCAAGCAAATATTTGCTATATTTAGATTTGCAATAAAACAACTACAGTGTTAAGTTACCTGAATTCGTGTACCCTTTGATCTGCAGCCACATGTGTCTCTCCATATCGTCAGATGGAGGACACATGCATATGGGTGTCCACTTCTGCAGTGAATAACTCGGCGGCAAGATCGAAATGTCAGATGGACGGTGGAGACTTGGTGACCTTGCCATCGATTGACAAAAAACATGTGCTCGACGCGTTTATGGTTGCAAATGGTATGTTGTGCATTATACTCGATCTCATGTTGAATGACTATTGTCTATTGTTTTACTGTGGGCATTATGGGTAGAAACAATTCCAAAGTAGCTCAATGATTTACGTTGCTCTTCACTTAATGGTATACCATGGCGATTGGATATTGTTTTACTGTTGTCAACAATGTTCCCTCTGTGGAACTTTTCGGATCATGGGGCACCTTAGCCCCTGAGTCCAAGGCCCAGTACAGAGCTGCGTCCCTTGGGCACGCCAGAAGCACGTTCGAATCCCGGATCGTGCCGATTGTTTTGCTCCTTGACATAACTGGAATACTGTTCAAAGCGGCGTTAATCTCAACTCCCTCACGCAGTGGATCCCTGGATCAGAATAGGTCGTCAGTACCTCAACGATTTACGTTGTCTGGGTCAGATGATCCACAATTAGGCCACCCATTGTAACCAGCCGATTCTCATGAACTCTCGTCGACGCACATCTGTGTCTCTCGAACTGAGTATTAGACTGTGTAATTGTACCACGACGTTGTTGATTGATTCTCATGCTATAGACCACTGGCCTATCCTCGAATTATGTGTGTGTGTTTATTTGTTGTTTAACGCCACACTCAGCAATATTTCAGCGATATGACGGCGGTCTGTAAAACATCGAGTCTGGCCCAGTCTGGATGACATCTAAACAAATATTTATGAACTCATGTCTCTCGTGAACCCTCAAAAGAAAACGTATCGTTACCATATGTTGCAGGTTTGGACGTGCACAGCCGACGCTCAGTAGGTGCCTATCTGGATGTGGCCACTCTCAAGTGGAATTGGCTGGATGGATCTAGACTCACAAGCTCAAGCGGATGGTGTGCAACAAATCCTTCAGTTCTTCTTTCAGAACCTTGTTTGCAGTTGCAGAGCTCCTGCTTCAAGGACTTTTCCTGTACAGCCCCCTATGAGTATATTTGTGAAATCACGTTGTAGAATGGGCTCCGCTATCTCAGGCAAATGTGACCGTGAAGGATCTCACTACCACTGAGGCTATGGCTAATGTTATACTGTGCGTAAAAGACAACCATTAACGAGGACTAGCTTCGAAAAATGGTAATATGGGTGGGCCGCCGTCTGTGTTTAGGATATCATTGTGTTTAAAAAGCGCGCCATGACACTATAGCTCACCTGGCTGTGTAGCCAACAATTTGCATTCCCGAAAGAGTCACATGGCAGTTGTCGGCATTGGTTTGGTTTGTTGTTTAACGCAGAACTCAGCAATATTCCAGACGGAGGTCTGTAAATAATCAAGTCTGGACAAAGAAAAAAATAATTGACATCATGCGCATCGCACAACGCAATTGGGATGCAATGACACACACGCCCATGACGATCCGGGGTAGAATAGGTCTTCAGCAACCCATGCTTGAGGTAAAAGACATCTATGCTTGTCGTAAGAGGCGACTAATGGGATCGGGTTTTCAGGCTCGCTGACTTGGTTGATGCATGTCATCGATCCCAATTGCTTGGATCGATGTTCATGTTGTCAATAACTAGATTGTCTGGTCCAGATTCGATTATTTACAGACCGCCGTCATATAGCTGGAATATTGCTGAGTGCGGCGTTAAACAACAAACAAACAAACAAGCAATGACACACAGTCAAACCAAGTCACTGAACCTGACCACTCGATCCATTGTTTCTCCTCTTCCGACATGCATGGGAAAATCTGATTCGAAACGTTTGTTGAAAATTCTGGTTTAACTGTTAGTGGACACAGGAAATGTCAGGTTTCACATCATTGACCTGGTGGTTTATGAGACGTCTAGAGCCAAAATGCTTTTTGAAAGAATTAAAATGTATGTTCAAATCGTGGAGCTCAAAATGAAACAAATCGCGACGTACAAGATCCGGGGGAAAAAAAAAACAGGTCCTCAGAGACCCATGCTTGCCATAAACGGTGACTATGCTTGTCGTAATAGGTGACTATGCTTGTCGTAATAGGTGACTATGCTTGCCATAAACGGTGACTATGCTTGTCGTAATAGGTAACTATGCTTGTCGTAATAGGTGACTAACGGGATCGGGTGGTCAGGCTGGCTGACATGGTTAATGCATGTCATCGATCCCAATTGCGTGGATCGATGCTCATGAAGTCAATCACTGGATTGTCATATCGCTGAAATATTGCTGTGTGTGGCGTTAAATAAACATACAAACGTACTACGTATACACACATACCTTATGCTATTTCAGTTGGTACAGAATGACCGTCTAATGGAAATATAATGGTTTTTCAATATGGTTGCCCGAACCTCTTAAAAAATTCATGTGTAACCATTGGTGAATTTGTCCTCGTAATTTCCGAAAAGATGGTGTCAACAGCAACATGAGTGTGTTTCGATAGAACTGAAGAGCACGGTGAAAGGTCAAATTAGAAATAGCGCTTCTGGCTTTGGGGATGATATGCTGGGACTATGGGACTATGAATTAGATAAACACGCATTGTCAATGTGTTTAGAGTGTTTTTAACCTTTCCTTAGACGCCTTGACCGCCTACATTATTGTGAGACACGTCGCTACAGAAGTGAACGCGGCATGTTTTCGTCAAAGCACCGTCATGCTATGTTATTGTACGTATGCTTCAGTGACTATCAGCAGTGATTTTATGATTTTATCTTTAAATTTGACATTTATTGTGCACCGCATCCTTACATCTACCGCTTGGAATATATTATGTGTTATCTTGTAAATGATTTGAAGTGCGACACTGTAGAAATTTGCTTTACCCTCTCATTCTCTTAAAAAGGCCAGTGTATATTTGGTTTGCTCCTTAAAGACAACATGTGCGACTTACCATAAGTAACTGAACAATCGTCTTTAATACGTACATGTATATAAAAAATGACTAGTCTACACAAAATTACCGAAACAGTTATAATAGCTACATACACACACTCGTACTGTTGTATAGAAAATAGTACTAGCTTTGTCGAAGTTTTCTGAAAAGAAATACAGTTTCAAATATTATACTTTTGAATCAAATCATAATCACATTTGACCATAAAACGTTTGGAGATGTAAAATAAATCATCCTACATTTCTGACATAATCAAGTGATTATTATTAAGGCTCTGGAAAAAAACCTCTTTTCCTCGTTGCTGCCGGGAAAGGTAAGGAAATGAAAAGTTGAATTTCATGAATGGCAAGAGGCACCAGCTGAACAGTTGTCTGATGAACATACATGAAGAAATATTGATCTGTCAATGAATGATCCTCTGGGAACGAAGCCTACCTACAATTGATATGTGTCTAAGGAGCACTCTGACATTTATGCCTCCTTCTTTGGTTGGTTGTTTGTCGTTTAACGCCGCACTCGGATATAATCCAGCTATATAACGGCGGTCTGTAAATAATTGAGTTTGGACCAGACAATCCAGTGATTGACATCATAAGCATCGATCCACGCTATTTGGATACGATGACACCTCCTTCTTTACACATCCTTTGTCCACAGTCGTCCCTGGTTATAATGTTCTTCTCAGATCGTATTGCCACAGTACAAAATTCCCTGGCTATAATGTCAACGCGGTTATATTGCCAATGACGATGTTTTTTTAATAAACCCCCCAATTCCCTGGTTAAAGTGCCATTTAGTACATAATTTTGACAAAAACTGGCAATGTCGTTAATCTTTTAGAGAAAGATGTGAACAGCCACGGTTTGGGTTACACGTACACTTTTCCATTACCCTCACATGTCACGTACGTAGCTGAATGCAACTTGATGATAATGATAATTATCATCAACAATATTATTGTAGGTAAATTTCTGATTATCTTATTTTATTATGTTTATTTCCAGCTATTTGACTTGGCCGAGGTGGTTCACTCTTTACAGTGTTGAGTTCATTAACTCGGACGTTAATATAATGAACAACTAAAGTTCCTGTGACATTGAATAAGATTTAATGCAAAGTTATGTTTTTTACCAAATCTGAAACAATTTCGGTTTGCAACAGATAAAAGACTCATGAAAGTGTTCAAATGGTTTAATTGGTCATACTGACTTCAGAAAATGCGTGATTTCATAAAAAAAAAACATGAACATGCCAAAATGTCAATTTACAAATCAATAGCGTGTGTGTCCACCTCTGGTTGCGATGCAAGCAACACATCTTCGTCTCATGGAATGGACCAGGCGTCGCACAAAGTCCTGTGGGATATCTGTCCATATCTGCTGGAGCATGTTTCGAAGTTCCTGGAGTGTCTGTGGAACACGTGGTTGACGTCGAAGGCGCCGATCCATTTCATCCAGCATGTGCTCGATTGGTGAGAGATCAGGGGAGCGAGCCGGCCAGGGGGATGACATTCACGTTGTTTTGTTGAAGAGAATCCTGAACAAATCGAGCAATATGAGGCCGGGCGTTGTCATGTTGAAAGGTAATGCCTGGGCCATGACGACGCAAAAACGGTGGAACAACATTGCCGATGATCTCGTCGCGGTGGCGCTGTCCATTGAGATTTCCCTCTACCACTATCAAACGGGTCCTCTGTCTTTCTGTAATCCCACCCCATACCATAACGCTTGAATAATTGCGTAATTTTGTTGTTTTTCTGAGTGGTTGTTGTCAACACGATGCTGAACAATGCATATGGAATCCCGTTAACACACATGTTTTTATACCCATTCTTGGGTAGTGAAATGCATGGGGCTTGCATGAAAGTCAACTTTTGCATTGAATGCATGCTTTTCTGTAGCAGTTGCGTTTTGTGACTTGATTCCATACATGTACTACAATATTGAAAACCAAACTTTACTTGTTTGAAAAATACACTAAAATATTGGTGTCACAGGAATGTTTGTTGTTATAGGTCGCAGCCTTCTTAATTGGCTGTCTACGCTGTCTATAGTTGCTTACAGAATTAACTTGTGTATTTGCTTTATAATTAGTTAATGAGTTATCAGCGTCAGTGTAAATCGAGTTTTTGATCCTTTCTATTGTCGTCTATTGCTATAATTAGCTCGTGTCAATAAACCTGTGAACCATCACACCTTTTATAGTATTACAGTATTCTGGTTTAATGACAGCCAAGACACTGGAGCACAGCCCCGTGACATAGATGTAATACCAGTCTGTTCTCTCCCTTCAGCAAACGTCGCTATATGAGTGCAATAATCTTGGACGCGACGTTAAACATCGTTTCACCTCACATCACCCAGGGGGGCACGGGTGGCCCAGGGGATAACTTTCTCGTTGTTTTGTTGAAGAGAATCCTGAACAAGTCGAGTAATATGAGGTCGAGCGTTGTCATGTTGAAAGGTAATGTCTTGGCCATGCCGACGCAAAAACGGTAGAACAACAGGGCCGATGATCTCGTCGTGGTAGCGCTGTCCATTCAGATTTCCCGCTACCACTATCAAACGGGTCCTCTGTCTTGCTGTAATCCCAGCCCATACCATAACGCTGCCGCCCCAGAACCGATCTTCTATTGCTACAATTAGCTCATGTCAATAAACCTGTGAACCATCACATCTTTTATAGTATTACAGTATTTTGGTTTAATGACAGCCAAGACACTGGAGCACAGCCCCGTGACAGAGATGTAATTTATATCAGTCTGTGCTCTCCCTGTAGCAAACGTCACTATATGAGCGCAATAATCTTGGACGCGACGTTAAACATCGTTTCACCTCACATCACCCGGGGGGGGGGGGGGGGGGGGGGGTAGACGGTATTGACAGAAGAATGAGTGTTTTTCGATAGAAGTCAAGAGCACGGTCAAAGTGAAAACGGCAAACACAGAAATGTCGCAACAAAAATCCAAACCAAACACAACGGAAACATATTTGCCTGATCCTTACTTGAAATTTACAGGCAGTGTTAACATGCTCATTATTACCCAATACAATATTGTTTCGCAGCTTCTGGGGGCACGGGTGTCCCAGTCGTCTAAGGCGCCGCGATTCGCTGTGCAGAGTTGCGTCCCTTGGTCGCGCGAGAAACCTATGATTGTGGGTTCGAATCCCGGTTCGCCCCGTTTATGTTTCTAGGTTTGTCAGCACCCTACCCTTGCTCGTGGCTTTCACCGAAGTGGTAAACGTCTGAGACCTGCATCACTTCGGGCTTTGCTCCAACATTAAGCTGACACGCCGTGATATAACTGGAATACTGTTTAAAGCGGCGTTAAACCCAACACACTCACTCACTCACTCACTCACATCACCAAGCAGCAAACAACGTGGCGTTGCATACTCCGTTATGCGGCTCCCACTGGTACCCGTTTGGGTTCACGATTGATGTCATTGACGGTGGCAATGTTGCTTGGCGTTGGGGCGTTGAATCCAACCCAGATCCTACTGAAAAACGCTATTGTCGAACTCAGAATGCTATGCAGACCGGCTTTCTACGCGTAATGTCACAGGAGAATGTTTTCTGAACGAAGTGAAAACAAGCTAACCCTGGCCGACCCCGATATAACGCTTAAGCTGATTCGGAGTCAGGTCACAACACCATTCGTGACCAACTCGTGTTATTCCGGGGCCAGCAAAATAGCGACTCGTGCCCCTCTAGGCCATTTTTGCGACCGGGTTCCGTCTTAGCGCAGACAGGCATACCTAAAACAATTGTCAACACGTTGCGTTATGGTTCACATATATTTCCCCATATATTATATATATTTCAGATGCAATTTAAAGCACATCTGGACATGCGGAATTATACACTGTCAGTATGATTGAGCACATTTAACTGTGTCTTGGGTATATTTTTAGATGCAAGATATATATGTAAAATCAAAAATTATTTCTGAGGGATTCTTTGACGAAGAATTTGAAATCGTAAACGCATTCTGAATGGTTTGTTATATTTTCGCACATAACATTCATCGATAGGGGGACGAGTCTTCTTGCAGGTTACGGAAAGGGGCGAGTGGTGACGAATGGTGACAACACCAAACGATAAAATTGACTTCGCGAGTGACTACGACGACAGATAATGACTCAATAAGACAGAAAATCGCCAATCTTGAAATAAAGAATGTAGAAATAATTTAATTTTTCAGGGATGGGATGACAGTCGTAGCGAAACGTGTGAGGAGAGTGAAAAACGGATGAGAATTTTTTTAGGGATTCTCTTCGTTTCGGCGCGAGAGGGGACACCGTCTCCACTCAAAGAATGGGAATAGACCAACAATCGTCAAATTTGCTTTTCTATGACAAATGTACAGTTATGGAGATTTCAAAGAGGCTCTTACAGGGCAATACTATCTATCGTGACTGTGATGTTTGTAGAGGGGAATGTCCGAGTAACTCTCCATTCCTTAAAAATAATGGAGCAGAGGGCCATTATTTTTAAGGAATGAGAGTTACGAGGTTACGAGGATACGCTGGCAATACGTTTTCAATAAATGTAAAAAATAGTTCCGTCCATACCAAGCGGAAATTAATTCAAATGTTGGTTCAATATAATGGATAGTTGACAGAGTAATGGAGCGTTCAAAGAATAGAATGACGTCACAGTTGTGTTTTAATCACGGAGAGAATCGCCTCGATAACATCACGATTATGTCGATTTATGAAGAAAGCCCGTGACAACAATGATACAGCTTACCTCAGCTATGACAAGCTGATTATAGAGGGAGAGATATGTTCGCGTATGATGAAGGATCGGATGATATTCGTCAAGTTGGGCAACACAGTAACTGGCCTGGATAAGGAGAAAAGTCAAGTCAGCGTCTTGGGCATCGTCTGTCACTCAAACCACATCAGGAGGAGCTGGACAGTCCTCAGTCTCCTCTCAATCTTCAGACATTGCATAGAAATAGGCCCCAATGATATCAGCACTTCATTTGATTGACATATATGTATATTAAGGCAACTATGTGCACTTGGAACATCCAGGGCTTAAAGCCCAAAATTAGTAATGCTGAATTTGTAGAATTCTGTTCCCGTTTTGACACACTATTTTTGATGGAAACAATGCCTGAAAGTGCCTCAATTTTGATAAATCATGATTTATGATTATCTATGTGATGCTGAGAGAGCGTAGTAGATTTTCGGGCGGTTTAGTCGCGTGTGTCAAGGGTACATTAGCATGCCATGTTAAGTACTCGATGAGTGGTACAGTGGTATATTTGTACAGGTGTTACGTGTCGATTCCCAAATTGAAACAATATGTTAACCCAGAAATCTGTACGTAAAATAACAACCAACAAATGGTATACAATCAACAAATGTATTACAGAATTAACTAGGTTTTTAAATCAATACAAATTACTGCACAACAATTACAATGGCAGTGCATAATAAAGTGGTACAATATTCAATGAGAGTATATAATATGATGACAGTGGTCAGTATTAAATACAAGAATACAGTGGTGATAGCAAAAGTCAGTGATAATAATACATATTCACCCAGCGGCGACAGGGGTAAAGCTTCCGAGATGGGTTAGGTAGGAAAATCAGGCATGATGAGCGATCCTCACATGAAAGCTGTTTCCGAAGCGATGAATTACGTGAGAGATACTTAAACACGCTATTGTCCCCTTAAAGACAACCTACCAAGCCACTGGAAAGTTCCACAGAGTGCCCTTACCAGTCCATGGGCACTAGAACATTAACATACTATCACTGTCCGCGGTATGCCGGACCGGATGTTTACACACCACTCCAGCATCTAAATATAGTAACTTCCTGACGACTGGTCACTGTCCAAACACAATGCAATGAGCGTCTACCGAATCCCAACAGAAAGAATACAACACAGCTACAATCGCTCTTCAACAAAAGGTGAGTTGCGGTGAAACTGGGTTTAACGTCCCCTCCAAGATTATTGCACTTATATAGCGACGTGTGTGTGTGGCTTTTTGTACTAGTCCGGATTGAAGCTGATTTTATAGTGCTAGCCCACCGAGATACCATGCCACAGTTTAATAGGTGAAATAGGGATTAACGTTGCGTCCAAGATTATTGCACTTATATAGCGACGAGCATGCACGTGTGTGTGTTTGTGTGTGTGTTTGTGTGTGTGTGTGTTTGTGTGTGTGTTTGTGTGTGTGTGTGTGTGTGTGTGTGTGTGTGTGTGTGTGTGTGTGTGTGTGTGTGTGTTTGTGTGTGTGCTTGCTCTAGTCCGGACTGATACAGATTTATAGGGTTGGCCCAATAAGATGATATCCCCACTCAGGCACAGTATAATGACCCCGAGGCCTTGTTTCAGCCTCTTAATGCCGAGCGCCAGACAGGGTAACAATAAGTACCATCTTTTGACGTCGTTTGGTATGACGCGTCGCTCCTAATTGTAATAAAGAAGTTGTTCATCCATATATCTCATCCTTACTCAGTACTCCAACTTCAAAGGCCCTAATCAAACATGTTTTCGAATTTAGAAAAAAACAAATTCTTTTAAAAAACCTGTTTATCAGTTTTATTCAGTAACCCAACCATACCCCATTTTAAGTCCAACATGTTACTTTGAAAACGTAAACTGGAATCTCCCATCTTCCTGAGGCAAGGGAGTTAACCAACCTTTAAAGTCCAGGTCGGAACCATTGAGATATATTTTGCTGGACTAACGAGTCTACATAGTCCAATCAAAATCCCGTAACGATATCGACTTCCGGTTCATAAACAATATGGCAACTGCCGTGCCGAATTCGTTAGATTGCAGGATTTTCAGAGCATGTGTACCGTCAACTGGCAGTCGACACATATTTTCCAAATCTTTTCATGTTTTTAATCAATTTGTTCAAGTGATATGATGCACTTCGCGAGCTAAAACCCGTTTTATTACAATATAGAGCTTTATTATCGGTGATATCAACTTGACTGGGCGCTGCCATTTGATTCAAATGCAAGTGATAAGAGAGATGGAATCTGATTGGTCAGTATGGGGACAGAGAAGGGACATAACTCGTTATAGCCACTGGTGGCGCTACGATCGAGTCCAGAAATTTCAGCCTAGTTCGGCAAGGGTGGAAACTGGACTTTTAAATTCAGTTAACTCCCTATGAGTTATACATATGAGTGTAGTAAAACGAATTACAAATGCATGAGTATAGTTTAAAGGCTCTTCTTAAAGGACCCCATTTGGAATATATTTGCTGGCATATATTCCTTGATATTCCCACGCCACCAACACCGAAAGAATCCCACCAATAATGATCAAGGTTATTATATTCCCTTATCATGATCTCATCGCAAAATCTCATCACTGAACTTATTGCCTCTCAGCTTGTCTCCTTATGTCCATATATCTAATTCCATTGTATACTTCATGAGGCAACACCTCAAGCAACCTTACCCATATCAACCTTCTCAACTGTATAAACATAAACAAGTATGGTATTTCATATTGTTAACATCAATCACTCAATGTACTTCAGCCTCATGTAGTGTGTAAACATCGGTCATCCATTGTATATAACTCCATACTTCACATCGATGTGCATCAATTACCTGAAGGTGTTAGAATCTACAACGAAACGTCAACTCATATTGTAATACAGATATTGAATACCTAAACACTTATAAATATACCGTTTTAAGTGTTCGAAAGACCTATCCAATTACCCGATGGTGTTATTCGCGAAGAGGCTGCTTTTACAAGACACAAATACAAACATGAAGTTTCAACTGTTCGAAAGACCTATCCAATTACCCGATGGTGTTATTCGCGAAGGGACTGCTTTTACAAGAATCAAATACAAACATACCGTTTTAAGTGTTCGAAAGACATATGCAGTTACCGAGCGTATGCTCAAATGTCAAATGTCTGAGTTGAGATTGCCAGGAAACAAAATCAATATGTCCACATTAGCTTTTTGAAGCGTAACTGTCCGAGTTATCAATCCAATTCTAATGAGGAGTCTGAACTATAAAAGTTGGAGGTTAAGTTCCTTCATCAACAAAAAAACACTACCTTCATATCGATCGCCGATAAGCAATTATTAGTGACGTCGGGAAACCCTTTGACCGTAATTGTGAACACACATCCCTCCAACCACAGATGAATTTACGTGTGCTTAATTACAAAACCGTCATTAGTTTCAAAATTGGGTCTTAAATTGTGAATGTTTTGATTTCGTAGTAACTAAAAGAAGACAATGACAACTAATTACTCTACTCCTCTTGCGTGACAGGGTGTGTGAATGTTGATTCTCCCATGAAGACCCGTGTTAGAATTGATCTTCAGCAACCCATGTATGTCGTATGAGGCAACTGCCGGGATCAGGTGGTCAGGCTTGCTGACTTAGTTGTTGCATGTAATCGCATCCCAATTTCGTAGATCATGTTCGCGATGTCAATTACTGGGTATAGCGAGGTAAACAATAAACGAAACCTTGATTTACGCCTTTGACTAACAAAAAGTTCTCAAAATCGTATTAATGAATCGAAAACAAATTCAATTTGAAGACGTTGTCACATGAGACTATAAAGTGTAGTGTATAATCACACCATTATAATGGACTTCCTGGACCTATTCCTCGCCATCGTACATTCCGGAAATGACGTCATCTCCTTCGCTCCTATCTGAAGCAGCACAGAATTTCGTTTGCTCAGCAAAGTAATTTCATTGGACGTCCCATATAAGCGTTGTGCCTTACGAATCCAACTCGTGAAGCTATATTTGAGATTCAGATTTTCAAGGGAGTATGTTTTAGCTCCATTCCCTTGTGATATACGACCGCCTACTTGGTCTAGTGGTAGAGCGTCCGCCCGGAGAACGGAAGGTCCGGGGTTCGATCCCCGGCTGCGTCATACCAAAAGACGTTAAAAGATGGTTGTTACCCTGTCTGGCGCTCGGCATATACTGTGTCTGAGTGGGGTGTTCGTGTTAAACTGTGGCATGGTATCCCAGTGGGCTAGCACTATAACTCGGTATATAAGTCGCTATATATGAGCCATAATCTTGGACGCGACGTTAAACCCAATTTCACCTCACCTCACCTTGTGATATACATACCCTGCACCCATACACCTTCAAAGCTTCGTTGCGGAAGTGACGTCACGATCTCCATTTCCCCCCGTATCGGTAACGTAGATGAGCTTGATCTCAACAATCTAGATTGGTTCGGCATAGATGTACATTCAAAACAGCGAAACGTTTCAATTGAGTGATTTTACAACGAATCAGAACAAATTTCATGTTTAGAAAAAAAGATGTTTTCTTGAGTATTAAGACACGGGATAGAAGTCCTTAAGCTACCAGAAAGGTTCCCACTTGTATTGGAGACAAAACAATACAGTCGAGTAGTTGTGATATCATTATTTCCCCTATACATTATACATGTATTCTTTACGCCGCTTTTAACTATACTCCTGCATTATAACGGCGGGGGACACCAGAAATGGGCTTCACACACTGTACCCATGTGTGGAACCGGTCTTCGGCGTGACGAGCGAACGCTTTAACCACTAGGCTACCCGACCACCCCACATGCATACAGAGTTCCTGTAACCAATATCGTGTAATTTGATCGGTTGACCAGTATTTGTGTAGTTCATCCGAATTGGACTGGCGGCGAATGGTTCCGGAGTTTTTATCAATATTCACACCACTAGGGTGCGTTATTTCCATTGTTTGGAAGGCTCGTTGTTCTTCGTGACCACCTCAGCACGAACAACGAGGTCGGACGATTCCATATGGACGAGAAAGGAACGAGTCTCGGTTGTCAGTCTGTAAAAGCGTAGACCAAGGCTTCGTCTCTGAAAATATATAATTAAACTAAAACAGAATATTGAAAAGGGGCCCTCGTGAGATGTGAGATTCAGAGACGAATTATTTTATAACATCTGCATTGGGGTACAAGTCCTGGGGTCATTATCAATTAGAAATCAATTCTACAAACATCAGATTGGTATAAATGACAGGAATATTAATTTTATTGGCCCTCTTGCCAAGCTCTGTCCTCCCTCCATGGAGTCTAACCAGAGTGCTGGTGTCATCACCGCATTGGGGCCTAGTCCGGTCCTCTCATGTTATTTGGAAGCTAGATGCCCAAATTGCAAATTTTTTCTGGAACACCAATATAACCCTCAAAAGTCTCTATTTGTATAATATGTTGAGACGATATACATGTAAAAAACCTCCTTACAGATTTATTAAATTGAAGAGAACCTTTCAATGGAAGTGATTGTTTTGTTTGTTTGTTTGTTGTTTTACGCCGCACTCAACAATATTCTAGCTATATGACGGCGAGTCTGGTCCAGACAAACCAGTGATTGACATCATGAGCAGCGATCCACGCAATTGGGGGGGGGGACTGGACTTTTAAAGTCAGTTAACTCTCTTGCCTCGGGAAGATGGTCTCAGACTTGAAGATGTCCGGAATGTTTATACACTGAGAGGGCGCCATACAAGCAATGTTTGTAAACCTTGTGTAGCGACTAGAGTACGTGACACAGTCAATCAGCTCGGGTCGTCCTTAAAAAAAACAACCTCATAGGTGTTGTACAAAACCCATCGAATTCCAGTTTCTACAAGAGTAAGGCCTGTGACTTATCGTCTCCAGCTGGAGTTGCAAATGTCTGACCCTATAACAGCTCAGCCAAAGAAACAAACCTTGTGTTTTACAATCAATTTTAAACATGGTAACACTGGAGCATAGACTGTCATTTGTTTTTGAATAAGTTAGGACCAGTCAGACCAAGATTTAGGCAATGAAATATTACTATTTTATACTAAATTCTATTCATAAGGAGCCTTTCTCCATACAGTGACTTAAAGATAGATATAGCTAGACTTGCCTATCGAAGATTACAGATTGCGTACGAGGTCACATACATATTTCACAAACTCAGTGCAGGACAAGGTCATAGCCTTACGGGATTCTCGCCTCACCCTGTTCTTGTTAATTTTGAGTTGACAGATGCAAATGTGAGAAAAGATTCCTGACCATTAGGGAAGATGTTGGTCAAGCTAGTCATGTCAGTTTGATATGTTTACCCGACCCCCGAGGTGTGTTAGTTTTCTTGAAGATGATAGCAGACCCCGAACCTGAGGAAAATCTATGCTTGCTTCATTTTGTGACTGGCATTACAGAAAGAAAATGGAGAATCATATGATTCAGGGAATGTGAGACACCAGGAAACGCACAGCGCGTTTGTGGCCAACGTTGTGTAAGTGTAAGTGTAAAACGGGAAACAAATACACTGGACAATCCAGGAAAATGGTCAGAAATAGCGAATGACGTTATGATGGCCATAACATACCAATCACAGAAGATCCGAGGTAGAATAGGTCTTCAGCAACCCATGCTTGCCGTAAAAGGTGACTATGCTTGTCGTAAGAGGCGACTAACGGGATCGGTTGGTCAGGCTTGCTGACTTGGTTGATGCATGTCATCGATCCCAATCGCGTGGATCGATGATCATGATATCAATCACTGGATTGACTCGATTATTTATGATTTTTTATTTATATTGCTGAGTGCGATCATTGCTTATCATCGTACCCCGACAGCGTGAAACGCTACTGATATTATCAATCACAAGATTATCCAATCCAGCTGCAGATTCGATTATTAACAGGTCGTCCTGACGTAGCTAGAGTTTGATGCGGGTAGTTGGGTAGCCTAGTGGTTAAAGCGTTCGCTGGTCACGCCTGGACACGGAATCTGTTCCCCGCATGAGTACAATTGCGTGGAGCCTATTTCAGGTGTCCCCCGCCCTGATATCACTGGAGTACTGCCAAAAATGACGGAACACCTCACTCACGGTGATGTTAAAACGTCGACATGGCTAGCTTAATTCACTACCATGGTATAAGCTGTGGGTTCTTAATGCATGGGCACATATTGGAGGAACGCAACGATCCTCGGAACAGGTTTTGAGAAGGAATTTGAGATGTTGGATGAACATGTTTGCACCTCAAGTATGGAATGGATAGAATCAGAGATCCTTTAGTGGTCAAGGCATATTGAAGTTGGAGACACACCTACTGTGTTTTAAAGTTTGATGTACTCCCTACTAATCAACAGCGATTAGAAACCTTTTACAGTAAACTACGGTTATAACGAACACGCTTATAACGAACTGACGGATATAACGAACTTACTTTTTTGGTCCCGGCTATTTGCTGTAGTTATAGTGTATATATGCTTATGACGAACTAAGGTTATAACGAACTAAAATTAGCAGTCCCTGTAAGTTCGTTATAACCGTAGTTTACTGTATTTTAATTTGGAACAGACTATACATAAGCACGGTCTCGGTTAGGTATCATTAGGACAAAAGGATACCTATTTTTAACCAATCACAATCAAACATTCTTCAAAGTCATGTTAGAATTCAGTTTAGACATCCCTCGCGTTTTGATCGCTGTGAAAAGGGCATTATCAGACCGGAGACAACTATGTTGTCCCTCAAGAATACGTACATTGTATCGCTGGGGTTAGTATTAGCGAATCATGCTAAAAAGGTTGTGTCGTGATTTTAGGTCAAACCCATACGATCAGAAACATATTTTGGTTTTCTTGGCCCAACGTGTTAATTACAAACTATAAACAGTGTACACTCCATTGATCATATATAGGCGCCTATTTGAATGAAATGGAAATGCAATAAATATTTTAAGGTGTCCTCATCTGACACATACTTATTAACGTTTAAGCAATCGATATGTTAATCACCCTTTAATCGATATGTTAATCAGTCCTTTAATCGATATGTTAATCAGCCCTTTAATCGATAAGTTAATCAGTCCTTTAATCGATATGTTAATCAGCCCTTTAATCGATATGTTAATCAGTCCTTTAATCGATATGTTAATCAGCCCTTTAATCGATATGTTAATCAGTCCTTTAATCGATATGTTAATCAGCCCTTTAATCGATATGTTAATCAGTCCTTAATCGATATGTTAATCAGTCCTTTCATATAGAACGACACTCAAAGATCCTTCTAGACCTTGCTGAGAAGTGGTGCTGGCAACAACGGAGACATTCTGAGATGATTGGGCTCACTTTAGTCGCCTCTGTGTGTCTTCAGTACGCCTACGGTCACAGCGTGGTTCGTCACTTCACACGAATGTTGGAATTAGATGGTATAGTTATGCATGACTGGTTTCCGGAATCGGCTTACGACACTTATGTTGGCTGTGCGGGACTTTGCTTCAAAGACAAGACGTGCCATGGTTTCTCATTCTCCTCTGGGGTGTGTTATACACATAACACATACGTTCTTCACACAACTAGTCTACGTCTACATTCACCTGGAATGAAGACGTTCTCGAAGAAAGGTAAGCCAGTGTCAAAGAAAAGAGAGTAAATGTGGTTTTAACACAATGTGAACACGGTTTGAAAGAATAAACACTGTTATACAACTCTTGATAAACTAAAACAATTACATAGCTGCAACTCTATGTTCTAAGAAGATTTGCAAAGTTTGTATTTCTTGCTCTCAAGCAAAGGAACACTTTCTAAAAGATGTGCAGATGTGTAGTATTATGCTATTGTAACTTTGTGAGACTGATTGTTGCCCGTGTGTGTAACATGTGTTGGGACCAGATCCACGGGGCGTCCGTAGGTTATGTTGTTTTTTTTTGTTGTTGTTTAACGCCGCACTCAGCAATATTCAAGCTATAGCGGTCTGTAAATAATCGAGTCTGGACAAGACAATCCAGTGCATCGAGCATCGAGCATCGATCCACGTAATTGGGATCAATGACATGCATCAACCAAGTCAGCGAGCCTGACCACCCGATCCCGTTAGTCGCCTCTTACGACAAGCATAGTCGCCTTCTACGGCAAGCAAGGGTTGCTGAAGACCCGTTCTATCCCGGATCTTCACGGGTCTCGTAGGCTATGATCGGCCTTAGTAACCCTTTGTGCATCCTTTTAGCACTCCGAAGAGTGTTGACCACCAGCTTTACGATGGCTTGTTGCTTCCGGACGGTTTGTGGGTCGGTCCCATGATGTTTTGTTTGTTTGTTTGTTTTTTAACGCCGCACAGCAATATTCCAGCAATATGACGGCGGTCTGTAGATAATCGAGTCTGGACCTTACATTAAACAACAAACAAACAAGTTATTGCAAGGATGTGTATTGGTTATTATTTTATCTTTTTCACGCTTATGTTTTTTTTCTACAATCAAAGAAATGTGGTGTAATGTTACATTGTATTCGTGTTTCCTACAGCCCAATGCGTCTCCCCATACAGTCAGATGGAGGACATATGCGTATGGATGTCCACGACTGCAGTGAATAACTCGGCGGCAAGATCGAAATGTCAGATGGACGGTGGAGACCTGGTGACCATGCCATCGATTGACAAATTGCAACTGCTCAAATCCTTTATGAATCAAAATGGTATGTATATTTTATCTCCTTTGCCTATTAACTGTTTGTTTGTTGATTAACGCCACACTCAGCAATATGGCAGCGGCCTGTTTGACAGACAATGCAGTGGTTGATATTAGGATTATTGCACGTCGTTTCCTAGTCAAACCAACCGAGAATATTTAAGAGAATATGAAGACTCCCCAACACTGCAGCCTTCTGTATTACCCAGATTGCCAGAAGGGCTGTATTCCTGGTAGCAAAGCCGGGTATTATCCTAATGTCAGTCAACAGATTGGGGGGTACCAGACTTAAGGCACCGAGAACAGTGGGTAGTCGGACAACTTTTCACTTGGGATGTAAGTGTGACACCTCGAAAGTGAGGTCCGTATTTTGTTTTTCCTGAATCTTGTCAAACACATTTGTGTCCAACGGGACAGAAAATTCAATGACATGAATGATTTCACTGAATTTGTCAAAAAGCACAAGATAAGGTTGGTTGGGCTATTCCAAAGAATTTTGTATGTCATTTTTCATGAAGCCCTCTACATATTCTGGGTCGTACCATAGATCGACCTCTGTGTTAAAATAACCACGTGGCGAAGACGGTAATGAAAAGATCGAGCCACTGGCATCATGTCGCTTAAGACACTACGTTTGTGCCATAGCTGGGCATCCACTGACAATGTGCTGGACAGTCTCAATAAAATCATTGCATAATTCTTTCGTGTCGATTCCCAAATTGAAACAATATGTTAAACCCAGTGAGTGAGTGAGTAAAGAACTTAGTGTGAAACCAACAAACAACCAAAAAGTGGTGTGCAATCAACATATGTATTACAAAATTCACTAGTTTTACAAATCAATGGAAATTGCTGCCCAATTACAATGGCAGTGAACAATAGAGTGGTAGTACGACATTCAGTACCAGTATATTATATGATAGCAGTGGTCAGTATCAAATGAACAAATACGGTGGTGATAGCAAAAGTCAGTGATTATAATATATATTCACCCAGCGGCGACACTGGTCAAGCTTCCGGGATTGATTTAGCAGGGAATCAGGGACGATGAGCGATCCTCACATGAAAGCTGGTTCTGATGTCATGATAATGCGTGAGAGATACGTGAACACGCTCTTGTCCCCTTATATACAGCCTACCTTGTTCTCCACGGTGCTCTCACCTGAACGAAAGTCTACAAACCACACCGGCATAAAATTATAGTAACTTCCGAACGACTAATCACGGTCCAAAAACAATACAATGAGCGTCAACCGAATCTCAACACAAACACTGCAGCACAACCACAATCATTGTTAAACAAGAAAATACACTGCCATATAACATAATCTACATTTCATGTTTACATTTTGATGCAAAATCACACATTGACAGTCTCGCGTGGGTTTCCATAAATATGGTTACCATAAAGAGTTTTCGGATCTTCCCGGAAACCACAAGATCCACGTTTGATTTAGTGTGTTCAATTTAACAAAGGTTTCCAAATGTTTGAAACATTCAGCAAATGGTGCTATTATTTTGGTATGAAATACGAACTGTGGTGATATTTAACATATATACTGAGTCAAATTAAAAACTTCACATTTTTAAAAGTAATCCCATATATGATATACAACGGACAAATGTATCAGAGAAGGTAATTTTTAATCATTAATGTCCAAAGAAGGATTTTAATTAACGGTGGTAACCATAATTTGTTCCAAGCACCTGCGGTATTCGGAAATAACATCAACAGTTTAAATCATAAGTCCCAAGCACGAGAATCTGATGGCACACACGTTCAGTAGTGTGTATGGCCACCATGTGCGTTGACAACTGCCACACAACGCCTCCGCATGGACCTTGTGACCTGCAAAATGGTGCCAAGATCTTGCAAATTCTGTGGTTGGTTCTGGAGAGTGCGCAGACTTCTGCCAAGAGCATCCAAGACGTGTTCGATGGGATTGAGGTCGGGAGACCTTGACGGCCAGTCCATGACGTTGACTCCCGCATTCTGAAGGAAATTCCATGTCAAAATTGCTATGTGGGGTCTGGCATTGTCGTGTTGGAAGATCAAACCGGGTCCATGTGCTGCCATAAAAGGCAGAAGTTCTGGTGCCAGAACCTGATCGCGGTAAGCAGCAGCGTTGAGGTTGCCACGGATGACAAGAAGCCTGGAACGTGCTTTGCCACAGAAAGCACCCCACACCATGACACTTCCGCCTCGAAATCTGTCAACTTCCTGTACACAACACTTGGCGTAACGTTCAAGGACGGCGCCTCCACATCCTCGCCCTACCATCAGCAAATCGAAGAATAAATCGGGATTCATCACTGAAGACGACTTGATTCCAATTCCTCTGAGTCCATCGTAAGTGTCGCTGTGCCCACAATTTACGTTGACGTCTGTGTAATTGAGTCAGAATCGGCCCGCAGTATGGCCGTCGTACTTGAAGGTGAGCAGTTCTCAGACGGTTTCGAACAATTTGCGCACTCAGTCTACCCCTAAACAATTAATTTCTGGTTGATGTAGCCGTCAAAAATCGGTTCCGGAGGTGACGTTAGACAATCTGACGATCCTCTGCATGTGAAGTCACACGTGGTCGACCTGGCCGAGGGCGATCAGCGGTGGTACCCGTTTGCTGTAGACGAATCTGTAAATCATAAACAGTCCGTCGACTACAACCTATCGTCCTTGCGACTTCAGCTACGGACGTTCCCGTCTGCAGCATGCCGATGGCACGTTCACGATGCACATTTGAAAGGCGTGGCATGACAAATGGCCGTAAAGACTTTTGTTTTCTTGTGTTTTTCTTTTTTTGTTAATGATTGCTAACAAGTATGGCTGAAAACAGGTACGGTATTATGGCCGAGTGACCAGTTGCACGTGAAAAACCACTTTTGCCACTGTAGTGCTGTGCACATGATTTTGATAGATTCACCTGCACAAAAACGGGTGTTATATGAAGACAATACGTGGCCATTACTGTTTAAATACACAATAAGGGCCCACAATGATAACTGGTCAAAATATTAAAACTTTAGGATTGTGAAGTTTTTAATTTGGTTCAGTATATGATGACCATATTATATACAAGCATTGTGTGAGGTGAGGTGAAATTGGGGTTGAAAGTCGCGTCCAAGATCATTGCACTTACCCAGCGACGTGCATGTGTGTGTGTGTGTGTGTGTGTGTGTGTGTGTGTGTGTGTGTGGCTGCTTGTACTACTCCAGACTGATGCCGATTTGTAGGCATTGTGTAAAAAAACTTACCGTTTATGCCATACTGTCGACTCACATTAAACGGACCACGTGTACACATAAAAAAAGACATAAAAAAGGAACAAAAATCAACACTTTTTTACTCAAGATTTCAATACCTAAAATGTTCAGCTTCCTTTTAATCTACCTGGTGAAATTGATCATAGTGTTGATCATAACACTATACCATTGATTCCATAAATGACCTGAGTTGTGTTGCCACACTTGTTATTTTGCAGGTTTTGGCGGTAGACGCTCAGTTGGTGCCTATCTGAATATGGCCGATCGGACATGGAATTGGCTGGATGGATCAAGATTAGATAACCCTTCAAACCAGTGGTGTCGTTTTTACCATACATTTAAACCTGAAGATGCGTGTTTACAGTTTAATTCCGCAAAATGCTTCTTGGATGGCGCTTGCACAGCCACCTTTAATTACATTTGTGAAATATCGCCATAGACTCGTTCATTGAACGAGGAGATGTGAGTACGATGCAGTTCTGAGGGATAACAAGCACGTGTTGTGGTTATGTCAGAAGACACATTTTATCGGGTATATCAAGCACGTGTTGTGGTTATGTCAGAAGACACATTTTATGGGGGATAACAAGCGCGTGTTGTGATTATGTCAGAAGACACATTTTATGGGGGATAAAGAACACGTGTTGTGGTTATGTCAGAAGACACATTTTATGGCGGATAACAAGCGCGTGTTGTGGTTATGTAAGAAGACACATTTATGGGGGATAACAAGCACGTGTTGTGGTTATGTCAGAAGACACATTTTATGGGGGATAACAAGCGCGTGTTGTGGTTATGTCAGAAGACATATTTTATGGGGGATAACAAGCACGTGTTGTGGTTATGTCAGAAGACACATTTTATGGGGGATAACAAGCGCGTGTTGTGGTTATGTCAGAAGACACATTTTATGGGGGATAACAAGCACGTGTTGTGGTTATGTCAGAAGACACATTTTATGGGGGATAACAAGCACGTGTTGTGGTTATGTCAGAAGACACATTTTATGGGGATAACAAGCACGTGTTGTGGTTATGTCAGAAGACACATTTTATGGGGGAGGAGGTCAGTAGGTCGCTGTTTCTGGGGGATAACGTGTTGTAGTGGTTTTATGTCAGTAGGACGCTGTTTCTCGGGGATAACGTGTTGTAGTGGTTTTATGTCAGTAGGTCGCTGTTTCTGGGGGATAACCTGTTGTAGTAGGACGCTGTTTCTGGGCGATAAGGTGTTGTAGTGGTTTTATATCAGTAGGACGCTGTTTCTGGGCGATAACGTGTTGAAAACGTCTAGGGCATAACGTGTTGTAGTGGTTTTATATCTGTTGGACGCTGTTTCTGGGGGATAACGTGTTGTAGTGGTTTTATATCAGTAGGACGCTGTTTCTGGGGGATAACGTGTTGTAGTGGTTTTATATCAGTAGGACGCTGTTTCTGGGCGATAACGTGTTGAAAACGTCTAGGGCATAACGTGTTGTAGTGGTTTTATATCTGTTGGACGCTGTTTCTGGGGGATAACGTGTTGTAGTGGTTTTATATCAGTAGGACGCTGTTTCTGGGGGATAACGTGTTGTAGTGGTTTTATGTCAGTAGGATGCTGTTTCTGGGGGATAACGTGTTGTAGTAGGACGCTGTTTCTGGGCGATAACGTGTTGTAGTAGGACGCTGTTTCTTGGGGATAAGGTGTTGTAGTGGTTTTATGTCAGTAGGACGCTGTTTCTGGGCGATAAGGTGTTGTAGTAGGACGCTGTTTCTGGGGGATAACGTGTTGTAGTGGTTTTATGTCAGTAGGACGCTGTTTCTGGGCGATAAGGTGTTGTAGTAGGACGCTGTTTCTGGGGGATAACGTGTTGTAGTGGTTTTGTGTCAGTAGGACGCTGTTTCTGGGCGATAACGTGTTGTAGTGGTTTTTATGTCAGTAGGACGCAGCTTCGGAGCGATAACAAACACGTGTTGTAGTGGGTATATGTTTCAGCAGCACGCGGTATCTGTGGGACGCAGTAACAAGGGCGCAGTAGGATGCAGTAGGAGGCAGTTGCGGGGGGATAAAATAATAAGAAGTCAGCACTAGGTTAAGCTGAGTGCTAAATTATATGAGGGGATTTAGCTTTTCGATCCCAATTTCGATCGGACAATCTACTCAGAAATATTGCACATTAAAAAAAGTAGTTGTCAATTCAATTTAGGAAAGATAGTATGCTTAACTCTTCTATCCTTAAAAACTACTTATAAACCTCCAGTGACGTCATCCTTTTGTTCTCTGGTGGGATTAAATCTCATAAACAGGGACGCTGTAATGTCCCTGGGTTTTTTATATAATATCCCCCGGATTTTATAGGATATTCAAGTCATATTTGCTATATAATGTGTTATAATGTCCGATGGATTTGATATAATGACCTGGGTATTTTATTTATACAACTTTGTTTCAGATTGTAACATCTAATGAAATGTAAAATCAAATATTTTCTTTATATTCCCGAGGATCGAACTCGCAACCTCCATATCTGTAGCCCAGTGAGTGTACCACAAGGCTATAGATGCGCTGATAAATCACAATGGTTTTAGGATGTCCTTTTCAAGATCCGTATCCCAGCAACAGATATTTTACGCCCGTTTCCTAATGTTCATGGAAAGTCTGTTCGAAACATAAAAAAGTTGATAAATGTTGTTTTAAGTTTCTTTTTTAGGTTCATAAGTTAGATATAACACTTCCCCTCGGGTTGTTGTGATATTTAAACCCCTTTCCCTCGGAAAATCCCTCGGGATGCGGGTTTTAAATATCATAACAACCCTGAGACGTGTTTTATCTTATACTTAATTGGAATACTAAATACATAAGATCTGATGAACCAATTTATAATTTCAAAATAACAAAAGAGTTTTGAACTTATATGGCGACGTGCGTACGCGTTTGTACCAGGCCGGACTTATGCGGGTTTTATTGTGCTAGCCCAATGAGATACCATGCCGCAGTGGAAACTCGGATTATACACTCTCTCCGAGCCGACCGGTCCTTTATTTATTCCCCGAATGACGAGCACCAGGCAAGGGAACAACAAGTACCATTTTCTAACGTCTTTGGTATGGCACGGCCGGGGATCGAACCCCGGATCTTCCGCTGTCCGGCCAGACGCTCTATCCACAACACAACGGAGGAGGTCCATTATTGAACAAGGTTCTTAAGGGACGGTGCTTTGAAATGTTTATTCCTTGTGATGGAAAATCAACACAGTCAAGTAGGACATGCTTGCCAGTGATTCTCCTCCCCGTGAAGATTCCGGGGTAGAATAGGTCTTCAGCAACCCATGCTTGCCGTAAAAGGCGACTATGCTTGTCGTAAGAGGCGACTAACGGGATCGGGTGGTCAGGCTCTCTGACTTGGTTGATGCATGTCATCGATCCCAATTGCGTGGTTCGATGCTCATGATATCAATCACTGGATATCAATCATTGGAGGATCCCCTCCTTTCATGCGAATACTTAGAATTGCGAATACGACATCGTCGTATAGTAACCACTTCGAATCTTGACTGACAACCAAACGGATGTAACCGATATTTGGTTAGGTAATTTGTTAATATCTACTTGGATGGCTCCCTTTTTTGCATTAGATCTCTCATGTAAGCTATGACCACAAGTGTATAATCACTGCATGGAATAGGATTGGGTGTCACAGATTGCTGTGTGCTGCCTTTGCTGCAGCATCGGTCAGTCTAGCTGTACTGGCCTGTATCAAGATCATTATACAATTCAATAATTATTTGGTAGTCTTCATGATATTGTTGGGGGCACGGGTGGCCCAGTCGTCTAAGGCGCAGCGATTTGCTGTGCAGAGTTGCGTCCCTTGGGCACGCCAGAAACCTATGATTGTGGGTTCGAATCCCGGTTCGCCCCGATTGTGTTTCTAGGTTTGTCAGCACCAAACCCGTGCTCGTCGGTTTCACCGAAGTGGAAAACGTCTGACACCTGCATCACTTCGGGCTTTCCTCCCACATTAAGCTGATACGCCGTGATATGACTGGAATAATGTTAAAAGCGGCGTTAAAACTCAACTCACACACTCACTCATGATATTGTTCTCGATCCAATGACAGGAGCCCTGACAAATCTGTCACTATCCTTGGATCCTTCTCTAAATATAGATTTGTATGTATTGTATGAGCTTCTTAACTTATATTTGTGTAGAAAAATAACTTGATGTGCTTCAAATTTCCATAGCTTAGGTAATGTAATGTCTATCCTCGGGCTTTACCAACTGCCGGGGTGGAGAAGACAACAGCTGCCCGTGCTCTGTTTGTTTGAGGTCTATTTTGGTAGCAGAAATGACTCAGGGTGGTGGAATAAGAGAGGGATTCCTATTGTGAACGTCCCACAAAGGGTTAAATAAGCATTCAAATGCTGGATTACACTTCTTTGAATAACATTGTGTGACTTATTTTGTAAGTGATGGCTTGTTAGACCCCGCCCCCATGCGTCTAATACAGACGGTCAATTGGAGATCCTAAAGGCTCCAAGGCATGCCTTGAATTGTATCTAACTTTTGTAACATTCGTGACCAACTCGTGTTATTCCGGGACAAGCCGAATAGCGACTCGTGCCCCTATCATGGCCATTTTTGCGACCGGGTTCCGTCTTTGCGCAAACGGGCATACCTAAAACAATTGTCAACTCGTTGCGTAATGGTTCACAATTTATTTCCCCATATATTATATATATTTCAGATGCAATTTAAAGCACATCGGGACATGCGGAATTATACAGTATGATTGAACACATTTAACTGTGTCTTGGGTATATTTTTAGATGCAAGACATATGTAAAATCAAAAATTCTTTCTGAGGGATTCTTTGACGAAGAACTTGAAATCATACGCGCATTCTGATTGGTTTGTCGTATTTTCGCACATAACATTCATCGAAAGGGGGACGAGTCTTCTTGCAGGTTACGGAAAGGGGCTAATGGTGACGAATGACTTTTGTAAATGACTACCAGCGTTCATGATTCCAACTGTGTGGTTAAATTTCCTCAACAAAATCCATTTTTTTATTTCCCCCCAGACTTAACAGGCCCATTAAAACGTTTTTGATGAAGATGAGTTTGTTAAAAGGGCAAGTGCATGAGCAAAGGGCCATGAATGGACTGTTTCTGTTTCAGCATGTAACTCTTTCTTAGATGCTATTGACGGAGATTTTCTGATATTGATATATTTTTATTTGTCACGGTGTTTATCTTTATTTTTGGTGACGCAATTCGAAAAAAAGGCATTCAAGGCTACGAGTTAAACGTTTGGTAAGGAAATTAAACATGTATTTTGCAACAATGTTAGATACTACACACACAAAGTTAAGGATAACCCGATTCTTTCATATTACTACAGTTAATCTGTCATGACATGACAGATTGACTGTAGTAATATGAAAAAATCGATTGATCCTCAACGTTTTGCTTTGTATATAAATAAGATGTCAATTCTGAGTGATAAACAGCATTGGGCTGTTTATTGTTTCACTTGTTTTTGCAATACCTATAATGGCACACCTGGAGTTCATTTCCAACAGACGCCTTATTAACTCTTCTGGACAATTAAACTAAACTACACATATTAATTAAGGTGCAAAAATATTTAAATTTTTTAAAAGTGTGCACAATCATAAAATATTTTACTATGTTCCTCTGTTTATGGGTAGATGTATTAATTTCATTGCTATTATTGTTTCTTTCATGTAGAAAGTATAGTAATGTTGATACATTTTGTCTCAAGTGTTGTTTACAATTGTAATATTTTTAGTCATTATAAGATCTTGTTTAGGGTAATCGGGTATCCTATTTTCTGTAAGACTTGGCTCACACGTCAGTAACGTGCGTGTCCATTTGAAGTATTGCATCATGAGTCCACGTCAAACAAACACTAACTTTTAATGCGAATTGTGTGATTGACGGGTGCTGCCGGTAGAGCAGGACATGCTTACCCGTTTCGCGAACATCTGGTGTCATCACTGATTTTCATTGGTCCATTCACCACTACTTTGACTTTTACGACCAATGGAATCTGTTTCGGCGGATGATCGAGACTCTGGTGTTGACTTGTATATACTGAGTCAAATTAAAAACTTCACATTTTTCAAAGTAATCCCAAATATGATATACAACGGACAAATGAATCAGAGAAGGTAATTTTTAATCATTAATGTCTAAAGAAGGATTTTAATTAACGGTGGTAACCATAATTTGTTCCAAGCACCTACGGTATTCGCTTATAACATCAACAGTTTAAATCATAAGTCCCAAGCACGAGAATCTGATGGCACACAAGTTCAGTAGCGTGTATGGCCACCATGTGCGTTGACAACTGCCACACAACGCCTCCGCATGGACCTTGTGATGCTTGTGAACACATGATTGGGAAGACGACGCCATTGTTGCTGCAAAATGGTGCCAAGATCTTGCAAATTCTGTGGTTGGTTCTGGAGAGTGCGCAGATTTCTGCCAAGAGCATCCCAGACGTGTTCGATGGGATTGAGGTCGGGAGACCTTGACGGCCAGTCCATGACGTTAACTCCCGCATTCTGAGGGAAATTCCTTGTCAAAATTGCTGTGTGGGGTCTGGCATTGTCGTGTTGGAAGATCAAACCATGTGCTGCGATAAAAGGCAGAAGTTCTGGTGCCAGTACCTGGTCGCGGTAAGCAGCAGCTTTGAGGTTGCCACGGATGACAAGAAGCCTGGAACGTGCATTGCCACAGAAAGCACCCCACACCATGACACTTCGAAATCGAAATCTCGAAATCTGTCAACTTCCTGTACACAACACTGGGCGTAACGTTCATGACGGCGCCTCCACACCCTCGCCCTACCATCAGCAAATCGAAGAATAAATCGGGATTCATCACTGAAGACGACTTGATTCCAATTCCTCTGAGTCCATCGTAAGTGTCGCTGTTCCCACAATTGACGTTGACGTCTGTGTAATTGAGTCAGAATCGGCCCGCAGTATGGCCGTCGTGCTTGAAGGTGAGCAGTTCTCTGACGGTTTCGAACAGTTTGCTCACTCAGTCTACCGCTTAAAAGTTCATTTCTGGTTAATGTAGCCGTCAAAAATCGGTTACGGAGGTGACGTAAGACAATCTGACGATCCTCTGCATGTGACGTCACACGTGGTCGACCTGGCCGAGGGCGATCAGCAGTGGTACCCGTTTGCTGTAGACGCGTCTGTAAATCATAAACAGTCAACCCATCGCCCTTGCGACTTCAGCTACGGACGTTCCCGTCTGCAACATGCCGATGGCACGTTCACGTTGCAAATTCGAAAGGCGCGGCATGACAAATGGCCGTAAAGACTTTTGTTTTCTTGTGTTTTTCTCTTTTTGTTAATGACTGCTAACAAGTATGGCTGAAAACAGGTACGATATTATGGACACGCGACCAGTTGCACGTGAAAAACCACTTTTGCCACTATAGTGCTGTGCACATGATATTGAAAGATTCACCTGCACGAAAACGGGTGTTATCTGAAGACAATACGTGGCCATTGCTGTTTAAATACACAATAAGGGCCCACAATGATAACTGGTCAAAATGTTAAAATTTTAGGATTGTGAAGTTTTTAATTTGGTTCAGTATATTTACCTTTGACTTATATATTTACCTTTAGAAACGTCTTCAGTGTCCCATGCTTGTCGTAAAAGGCGTCTAACGGGATCCGGTGGTCAGGCTCGCTGACTTGGTTGATGCATGTCATCGATCCCAATTGCGTGATCTGTGATACCATGACATGTATCAACCAAGTCAGCGAGCCTGACCACCCGATCCCGTTAGTCGCTTCTTACGACAAGCATAGTCGCCTTTTACGGCAAGCATAGGTTGCTGAAGACCCATTGTACTCCGGATCTTCACGGATGGTGAACCGTTGTAGAATCGATCCCAGTAACCTAATTAAACATGTCGTATGAGGCGACTGATGGAGCGGGTTGTCAGGGTTGCATTTTACCTATATATCAAAGTTGTTTTTTGAAATGTTTATTTGTTGTTTAACGCCGAACTCAGCAATATTCCAGCTATATGGCGGCGGTCTGTAAATGATCTAATCTGGACTAGATAATCCAGTGATTGATATCATGAGCATCGTCCAACGCAATTGGGATACGATGACATGCATCCACCAAGTCAGCGAGCCTGACCACCCGATCCCGTTAGTCGCCTTTTACGGCAATCATGGGTTGCCGAAAGCGTATTCTTACCGGCATCTACACAATGGTTCTAAGGAGTATTTGTATAGAAGTCGACTTAATTTTACGTCCATTGTTCAATTAAAATAAATGTGATTTCTTCGCGCGTTCATGTTAGCCTTCATTGTATCCTTTTTGAGTAGAAATACAAACATACATATTGATTGATGGTATATTTTTGTGTTTTTAATGATATATTAAGGTGTTTGTTCTAATATATAGTGTTTCTATCTTACCGGAAGTCTGTCTGACAAGAAGGGGCGGTCGGGTAGCCTAGTGGTTAAAGCGTTCGCTCGTCACGCCGAAGACCCGGGTTCGATTCCCGACATGGGTACAATGTGTGAAGCCAATTTCTTGTGTCCCCCGCCGTGATATTGCTGGAATATTGCTAAAAGCGGCGTAAAAACATACTCACTCACTCACTCACTCACTGAGTGTCTGACAAGACAATATTCCACCACCAGCAGCCTTTGGTGTCTACATTTCACCACTTTTGAGGAGCAATCGAGCATACCCCCTTTCAAATAGTTCAAAGAGCGTAATATGGCTCTCGATCGACAAACTTGTTTTATGAGTTTGGAAGTTGTGTGATCCGGACTCCCCAGCAGCAGCAAGCCATGCTTGTCGTAAGAGGAGACTAACGGACCCGGGCGGTCAGGCTCGCTGACTTGGTAGATTCATGTCATCGTATCCCAAATGCGTGTATCGATGATCATGATGTCAATCACAGACCGTCGTCATATAACTGGAATATTGCTGCGCCAATAAATAAAAAACACGAGTTTACTCAGATAAGAAACAAAATACAAAACTAGGATTACAGTGTAAACGAAATGCAAATTACGCGAATACAATAAAAACGAAATGCGATTCAAATGCGATAAAGAAAGAAGAGAAAATAAACAAAGTGGCGCTGCGTGCAAACAAAACAAACAAACAAACAAAACAAATCCCTCCCGCTTGGCGCACAATGACAATCAAATTCGTGAAATCAATATCAAACGTTTGAATCCTAATCAATTAAAATCAGGCGTGTACACCTGCCAGCCCTACACTCGGCCCTAGTTTTATAACCCAGCTCAGCCCGCGTCATCGGAGGTGGTCTCGTCCACAGTGAGCCGGAGCGACTGTAGTGCACGTGCTGCACGAAATTCACTTGGTTGAAACCCGACACGACACACTGGGTGACACGAAAGGACACTGGAAGCTTGAAGTTGACGCCACTGTGAGTGAGTGAGTGACTGAGTGGGTGGGTGAGTGAGTGAGTGAGTGAGTGAGTGACATCGCTTTGAAAAAGAATTCCAGTTTTATAACGACTTGAGTTGGTTATTGGAGGAAAGCCCGAAGTGATGCGGATCCCAGACGTTTCAAAATGTACCACTTGTGAAATCCACGAGCACGGGTATGGTGCTGACCTTGAAATGATAAGCTGCACAATTCTTTCCCCACAATACATCATCTGTTTAAGGACATCCCTATCCAGTGCGGACAAATCGTTTTTTTGGGGAACAAATTATGTTTTGTTTTAATAATTAAAAAAATAAAAATATTTCACGCGCCAAGAATGTCAATGGGTCGACTTCTTGACATCTTTAAGGGCCTCAAATCATATAATTGAACGCTAATTGGTTAAATGAAAACCAAACCCGGTTGCCGGAAATATTATTGCTTAGTGCGGTGTTAAAAAAACGATATATATTACATAACGTCTTTTCTCTGTAAGGAAACATTGGGTATGGCTGAGGCTTACTCTCCTACAGGTAAGTAACAAAAGGTGTGATGTTTTTCTGAGCAGTCGGCAGTGAACAGTCTGTAATGGTCGCCAGAGTCCAGCAGCACGCATTCCTCGGAGTTGCTGGGCTGACCTGGTGCCCACAGCTTACTCGCCTCGGACAGATGACTGGCACCACCCAGCCAGTACACGTTGGTTGTTGGCTTCCCTGGGAAATAACAGCGAATTGCATGACTGATACTGTGTTAAAGTCGTACAAGATATTGCACTGTGAATAACATGACATGAATCAAAAATATCATTCTCTCTCTCCATAAAAAACCATAAGCGTGAATAAGATAAAATAATAACCAATACACATCCTTGCAATAACATGTTTGTTTGTTGTTTAATGTCTCGTCCAGACTCGATTATCTACAGACCGCCGTCATATTGCTGGAATATTGCTGTGCGGCGTTAAAAAACAAAGAAACAAACAAAACATCATGGGACCGACACACAACCCGTCCGGATGCAACAAGCCATCGTAAAGCTGGTGGTCAACACTCTTCGGAGTGCTAAGAGGATGCACAAAGGGTTACTAAGGCCGATCATAACCTACGAGACCCGTGAAGATCCGGGGTAGAACAGGTCTTCAGCAACCCATGCTTGCCGTAAAAGGTGACTATGCTTGTCGTAAAAGGCGACTAACGGGATCGGGTGGTCAGGCTCGCTGACTTGGTTGATACATGTCATCGATCCCAATTGCGTGGATCGATGCTCATGATATTAATCACTGGATTGTCTGGTCCAGACTCGATTATTTACAGACCTCGTCATATAGCTTGAATATTGCTGAGTGCGGCGTTAAACAACAAACCAACCAACCAACTCTCTCTCTTGAAGTCACACATGCTGTAAAAGGCGTCTGTGCTTGTCGTAAGAATCTAAAGACTCTCTCTCTCTCTCTCTCTCTCTCTCTCTCGTGAAGACACACATGCCGTAAAAGGCGTCTGTGCTTGTCGTAAGAAGCGACGGGATCGGGGGGTCAGGCTGGCTCGCTGACCTGGTCAATGCATGTCATCGTATCCCAGTAGCGTGTATCGATGCTCATGATGTCAATCACTGGAATGTCTGGTCCAGATTCGATAATATGCAGCCCGCCGTCATATAGCTGGAATATTGCTGAGTGCGGTGTTAAACAACAAACAAACAAACTCTCCTGTGTATGTTTTTAAGTGGTTACAATGTGTTTGACTCACTGAGATACTGCAGCTGCATCACGATGCATCGGTGCACCCATTCAGCCCAGACCGCCAGCAGGTAACCCGAGACATCACCACATGCTCTCTCAGACTCGGCCCAGGTCATCGGGACTCCCAGAACCTGCATACACATCCCACACACGCTATCTACGCATGTTCCAGGGTGAATATCTGTAAACATGTTTAAATAACTTCAGAAAGGAGTCGTCATCATTTGTATGTATAGTCTGGAAGTTAATTAACTCTTTCAACACCGTAGGCCGGTTTTCCGGCCAATAAGCATTGAGTCCCCAGACACCGTAGGCCGGTATACCGGCCAAGCCGTAGTCAGGTCAAA
The DNA here is from genome assembly GCF_023055435.1 of Haliotis rufescens. NCBI lineage: Eukaryota > Metazoa > Mollusca > Gastropoda > Lepetellida > Haliotidae > Haliotis > Haliotis rufescens. Next base: position 34,341,069 of record NW_025963846.1, read on the forward strand.
ATAGTATATATTTTTTATGGACCTACCTGTAATATCATTCATTTATTAAATCTATCACATTTCACATGTCTGATACGGATTCCATTTCAATTTATCATTCTTCATCGATAAATTAAAAAATTATTCACTATTTCCCGCGATGTTATTGAAAATAAAATTCTCGGACACAATTTTCGACAAAGGGTCCACATCGAGCATGTCAAAGAGCAAAATAAAGACGTTTTAAACCAATCTTTAAATATATTATACAAAGTAATAAATAATATCAACAAAAATATATCTAAAAGTAATCAAACTTACATCTAAGTTATTATTTCCATATTTTCGTGCGATCGCGTGTAATGTAAGTCAAAGGACATCTCGGCTTTCGTCGCCTTGAATTCTCGGTTCGAACACGATGTTTAATACAAAAATATATGCATGAAAATCTTTTGTCACAGCTCGTAACCAAGCCCGCGGCCGTAACCAAGTCACGAAGTTCCATATTTTTAATATATATCGTGATTTCCTGCTTAAAACGTTCAGAATAACACGATAACAAAAATAACAAAAATCTTTCGTCAACTTCTGAAAATTATCAAACACGAACTTGGTATCACAGCTGTAATTTGATTGGCTGCCTTAGGTCACGTTCTAAAATTTGACCAATCACGAACCTTGTAGCAGATTTCGGAAAGAAGCGTCATTAGAAACCAATTTCAATCCAATGAAATCGCTTGTTGTATCTACGCAACAAAACCGATGTTAGCGATGTTACGAGCGTGTAGATGAAGGAATATAAGCTTTCCAGCAATGTGCCATATGCCATTCTTCGACGAACGTGTTATTCATACGAAGCCTCGAAAACGGGGGTATTTCTTCATATTACTGAGCGGACAGCCGCTGTTATGGGGAAATGGGTGATGACAGATACTATTTATAATTCTTTTTAAAATGATTTTCCAATTACGTAAACAATGAAATAAAACGAATGAAATAATGAAATCTTATATTTGCCGAAATCGTTAAGTTTTCGCTTCCTTAGTGTGTGTGTGTGTGTGTGTGTGTGTGTGTGTGTGTTAAAGATGTAGCAAAGACAGGCAGCAGTAAATCACATTCATGAGTGGATGCTGATTTTGTGAAACGTTCTCTGATAGGACTATCGATATGTGCTATGGTCCAATCATATTTAGCACAGGAAAGTGGGCTTTATGTGGCAAGGGTGGAAACAAGACGTTGATAAAAAGGCTAGTGGATGCTCTTGCCCCGGGAAGATGGTCTAGACTCGGTTACATATAGCTGACATATTGCTGTGTTCGATGTGAAACAACAAGCACATATTGGCCAAACGTTTCCATAATAGTATTTCACATAATGATTTCACGTCTACTCATCACCATTATTGAACTTGTTATATTACTTGTTATAATTAATGGTGCTTACAGTAACCTACATTTTTAGTAGTATTGATGGTTATTTAATCAGACATATCCTCCGCCACCCGGCTCCATGCGGGCTTTCAGGAACAGAAAGGATGCCACATATTGCCACATCACTGACTAAATACCCTCGCATGGAATCCCTGGATTGTCTGATCCAGACTCGATTATTTACAGACCGACGTCATGCAGCTGGAATATTGCTGAGTGCGGCATTAAACAACAAACAGACATAAAGGCCGGTATAGAGTTTCTGATGACTACACAAACCTTCATTTCTTAAAAAGACCTTCATGTCGGGCATAGGCGTCCAGTCATGTTCCACGTAGTAGTCGACGTTCAGGAGGATGCACAGATCTTCGTCTCCGTCGTAGCCGAAAGCGGTGACGTTTCTGAACAGGCTTTCAGACGCACACGCTAGAACATTATCTAGGACCAGTTCCTCAACCGGTTCAAGGTAGGAGGTGTCATATCCAGAGTCCATCAACTTCCAGTAGTCAGATTTGGACGTAGGCTGTGCCACTGCCTTCACCAGAATTAATAGAATTAATCTTGCTGCGAGGTATTTAATCGTAACCATCTCGAACAAAATCTAACTTATGATGACAGTCGTCAAACACAATTGTACATACCGATTTGTAATGCACCTCCTGACACTCTGTGCAGGGTCATTTTAAGGAGCGAAAAATCACTCAGCAAACATGGCAAACATACACCAGCACGCGCATGTCTTGATATTTGTTGAAGCGGCATTGTGTTTGCTATCCCTGCATGAGAAGTCTTTCATTAGCGACTTATTCTGTTGGACCATTAATCCTGTTAACGACACCTTGTTTATTCACTCCGAAAAGCAATCATGACAAATTAATGAATTACCTCTGATACCCATTTAAAGCACGTTTCTGTTACTCGCATTTCAGCATCAGTTTAAATATGAACTCGACATTTCGAAGCCTCGCGTGTCTTTGTTTGGTTGTATAAACGATCAATGACTGGCATTGTTAGTTTGTATGAAGAATACTTCTGGCAAACTATACGGTAACTAATGACGCGAGTGCAGTTATCGTTCTTGTGTACATTTGCATCACCTTGGTTCCGGGGTAGAATAGGTCTTCAGCAACCCATGCTTGCCGTATAGGTGACTATGGTTGTCGTAAACGGCGACTAACCGGATCGGGTGGTCAGGCTCGCTGACTTGGTTGATGCATGTCATCGATCCCAATTGCGTGGATCGATGCTCGTGATATTTATCACTGGATTGTCTGGTCCAGACTCGATTATTTACAGACCGCCGTCATATAGCTGGAATATTGCTGAGTGCGGCGTTAAACGACAAACCGACGAAAGTAACCAACATCTTCTTGGAGTTGCATCGAAGTACATCGAGTAATCCTGCATGGACAGCACGTCATACACGTGCACACAGAAACCAAAGCATGTGCGCCTAGAGGAACACACCATCACTAATACAACTGAGTTAAGCTCACGCTTAAGAATGCCTCCCACACAATGCTGAAATATTTGCGAAAGCGGCGCGAAACCCCACCCACTCTCTACCCCACTCCTTTTTGAAAAATGAATTGTATGTTTTGGAGAAGTTACAGAATCAGAATCAGTTTATTCTCAAAAACCACAAAAGGTTGCACAAGAGAACATCACAATAAATAATTATGTATATGTACAAATAGCAGAGAAAATGGCAATAAATAACATGTGATTACCTAGCATTTTTAATACTAATGGACATTTTTACAATGAATCTCGATAAGTTCTTTAGATCCTGTGTTTTTTGTTGTTGATACGAGTTTTACAAATTTTATAATATTTGGTCATTCAGTATAATATGATGATAGAAATGTTTGCCTCTCTCTTTTAAAATACATCTGTATAAGTAGTGAAATTCATCAGCAATAGATGGAGAATTACATAATTAACAGGTTTTATTTTCCTTTGGATTTTTTTTCCATCCGCCAGTCTCATTAGGTAAATTATGATTACAGGTTCGAAATCGTAGTATTGGAATTGCTATTCGTTTTGGCAATAAAAGATATGTATCGAGAACTGGAGTGTCCTTTAACTGTTTATAACACAATCCTTTACAACTAGAGACCGCTTCCGTGGTCTAGTGGTAGAGCGTCCGCCCGGAGAGCGGAAGGTCCGGGGTTCGATCCCGGCCGCGTCATACCAAAAGACGTTAAAAGATGGTACTTGTTGTTACTCTGTCTGGCGCTCGGCATTAAGGGGCTAAAACAAGGACTGGTCGGCTCGGAGTCAGTAGTTGGGTATTAATGTTGAACTGCGGCATGGTATCTCAGTGTGCTAGCACTATAAATCGGCATCAGTCCGGACTAGTACAAGCAGCCACACACATGCACACGTCAATGCACGTCGCTATATAAGTGCAATAATCTTCGACGCGACGTTAAACTCAATTTCACCTCACCTCACCTCACCTTACAACTAGAATTAACGTCACTTCTCCATTTCTGAAAAAAATGATCTTTAAGTATTTGCTCTACTTTTGACACTAGCCACTTTGTTGGGCAAATTATATACAAAATTAATATATACAAATTATATACTAAATACATAATATAACCCAATACTGTCTTGTATATCCGTAACACATCTAACCCAGAGACTTGTTGATGCAATAGTCTTGTTCCTGTTAAGTGACAAATATTGATATAACAGCTGTGAAAGTTGATACACACCAGTTTGATATGTTAATTTGTGCCGGAAAGATATCATTCGTTTACAAATTATTATTCTTAATTGCAGCCTACCTCATTCGCCATATATCATATAAAAAGGAGATGAATTTCTGAATCCTGTGAACAATTTGAGGAATTTGAGGTGTATTCTTTTTTGTAATAAGTTTTCAAAGCCCCAGATTTCTGAACCATAAGTTAATATTGGCAATACCATCGTATCAAAAGCTGATAATACACTGTCCAAGAGTAAATTTATATTTCTTGATATTTGATCAGACAAAACATTGCTTTCGATGCACTATCACTAAGAGACTTAAGACTAGTTTTCTATTCCTGTGAAGTTCAATTCCTAAATACGTATAATTGTCGACAATATCTAGGCTTTTATCAGAATAGTGAAATTTAAGTTTCGAATTTTTCAATTGGCCACCACCGAAAATCACAATTTTTGTTTTATTTATATTTACATGTAGTTTCCACTCTTCACAATATTCATTAAAAGAGTCTACGGCTTTCTGTAAACCTTCTGGTGATTCATCAAATAATACAACATCATCTGCATACAATAAAATTATAAATTGGATCCATACAATTAAGTCTTTATCTTCATCGTAGTTGAGATCGACTCCTCCACACCTCGAGGAAAGCAAAAAGGTTTCCACGTCATTTATGAAAATAATAATAGAGGGGGTAAGTTTTCTCCCTGTCAGACACCTATATTACAGAAACAACATTCCGTCTCCAACAACAAAACAACAGTAGTCGACCACGTGATGTGTCACACCAAGGATTGACTTCATTCTTTGACAATCAGACAAATAGTTGTGAGTTAGAGTGACATCTAATCTCATATAAAACATGATTTTTTTCACTCACATACATACGTATGCTTGATGATCTTACAATTCCTCCATAAGAGGTCGGGTAAACTTTCTAATGAGCCAATCAGCGCGGAGGTTTCTAAATCTTGCTGAGAGCAGGCGAAGCATTCCGAAAAGCAGACCTGATTTCTGCCCTTCGAGTGAGAGTACTTTTCTTACGCCGTTTTCAGCAATAATCCAGCAATATCACGGTGGGGGACACAAGAAATGGGCTGCACACATTGTACCAATGTCGACGTGACGAGCGAACGCTTTAACCACCAGACTACGCGACCGCCCCTCCTCGAAAGCGAACATAAACGGACAGTCCTTAGCCTAACACAGCGAATTGTGGCATCAAAGACTGGGTGATCTTAGCGCTAAGACGATCGTAACTTCCAGACTTACGACAGTCGTAGCGCTGAGGTCGCTTTGTGGAACGGGCCCCCGTAGATATTGGATAGTAAAAACGGATCCATCCATAGCAACGAATGTGGGGAATCGAGCCCGGTCCTTCGGCGTGACGAGCTAACACTTTTACCACTCTGCTACCCCCAGCATCTGCCTGGTAACTGAAATAAATAGTTGGGTTCTGAAACAAAATGAATGGATTAAGATGTCAGCTTACCGAACGTACATGTTTAGATGGGGCGGTGGGGTGTCCTACTGGTTAAAGCGTTCGCTCGTCATGCCGAAGACCCGGGTTCGATTCTCCATATGGTTACAATGCATGAAACCCATTTATAGTGTACCCCCCGTGATATTGCTGAAATATTTCAAAGCGGCGTTAATTAAGAATTGACCTTCCCTTTGTGTGAGTTCATTGGAGTATGAACCTTCATAGAGTGAGGGCCAAACTGTATGAACGTCGGAGCTTGCGACTATGCTTGTCGTAAAAGGTGACTAACGGGATCGGGTGGTCAGGCTCGCTGACTTAAAACATGTCATCGATCCCAATTGCGTGGATCGATGCTCATGATATCAATCACTGGATTGTCTGGTCCAGACTCGATTATTTACAGACCGCCGTCATATAGCTGGAATATTGCTGGAGTGCGGCGTTAAACAACCAACCAACCCACCTCATTTTCACTCTATACAATGTGATGTGTTTGATATAACCGAAAATAAGAACAAGGCGAAATTCGTAGCTTGCACCAAGAGGTAAACGTCTCTGACATACAACATTTCAGGCTGTCTACGTAATTAAGTTGCGCGTGAAGAACCCGGTTCAGTTGTCTTCAGCAACCTATGCTTGTCGCAAAATCACTGGATTGTCTGGTCCAGACTCGATTATTTACATATCGACGTCACACAGCTGGAATGTTGCTGTGTGCGGCGTAAAACAACAAACAAACAAAGAAACCACTCACCGACTGAAATCAGTTTCTTTTTTTGACAAATCAGCGTCAAACCCGACTCACCCACGCACACACTACTGCTATCAATGGTGTAACCTTGTAGCTGATTCTACGTTGTAAGGGAAAATACCTACCTCGTTGTTCATTAAAATCATGAACACTATTTCGAAAATAATCAATGAATCCATGCTTCGAGGTCGAGCTCCAGTTTATATCGCGGCGTCATTCGTCACCACTCGCCCCTTTCCGTAACCTGCAAGAAGACCCGTCCCCCTATCGATGAATGTTATGCGCGAAAATACGACAAACCAATCAGAATGCGCGTATGACTTCAAGTTCTTCGTCAAAGAATCCCTCAGAAATAATTTTTGATTTTACATATGTTTTGCATCTAAAAATATACCAAAGACACCGTTAAATGTGTTCTACCATACTGTATAATTCCGCACATCCCGATGTGCTTTAAATTGCATCTGAAATATATATAATATATGGGGAAATATATGTGAACCATTACGCAACGAGTTGACAATTGTTTTGGGTATGCCCGTTTGCGCTTAGACGGAACCCGGCCGCATAAATGGACACGAGAGGGGCACGAGTCGCTATTCGGCTTGTCCCGGAATAACACGAGTTGGTCACGAATGATCGCGGCGTGTCAGCTTAAAGTGGGAGGAACGCCGGAAGTGATGCAGGTCTTAGACGTTTTTAACTTCTGTGAAACCAACGAGCACGGGAATGGCGCTGACAAACCTAGAAACATTATCAGGGCGAACCGGGATTCGAACCCACAATCATATATATAGCCCAGTGTCCAAGGGACGCAACTCTGCACAGCGAATCGCGGCGCCTTAGACGAATGGGCCACCCGTGCCCCTCCTAGATAAGACGCCACTCGTGGTGATTCCGGGTTGAACTGACCCCGAGCAGCCTATACTAGTTTATGGAGGGGGTGGTCAGACTCGGTTACTGGAGTAGATGTTCAGGTCCAGATGTATATACTTTACAGGCCGCCGTTATAAATACCGTTATATTGCGCGGTTCAAAAACAAAGGAATTAACGAATACGCATACAGCTGGAATATTGCTGAAATCGACGTAAACAATAAACAACCATGATAAGATAGGGCGGTTTATTGACAATCTTTTAATAACATCATTAAACGAGAAACTAGGTGCAAAAGCATATTTCAAGCGATAAATCATTTGTTAAAACATTTCCAAATTTCTGTGATTCGAACCTATGTAACGAGATCATGTTGGAGATCAGTTAGAAAAGAGTAGTATAGCACAGTTACTTCCCTTGGCAGATGAACTCATCGAAGTTCAAGAAGACGAAGTCATTTCCTGTTTGGTGATGACGCCTTTATTGGGCAAGTGAACTGTGACGAGTCGATGTTCATGGGTTGTGCGACATGGACAGCAAGGAAGTGATTCACTTTCCTATGAACTAATATTTGACAGGTAACGGACGTGAACAAGGGATACAATGACCGAAATTCGTGTTGTTCTATTTTTAGAATTTCGCTGTCAACAGACGAGCTGTCAAGACTTAGTGTCAAACATTGCGGAATATACGAAGCATTTGGAGTTGTCTTTTTAATAGCGATAAAACTCAAGGACAACTATCAACATGGCTGGGGCGGTGAGTATTCCATGATTTTTTAGTACGCATGTGTACCTAATTTATACAGACCAGCTTGTAACATAAGACTTATAAGTTATATTCATTTAAGCATTTTTCACAAAATTGATTTGAGTCGGTGAGCGTCTTGTGTGTTTGTTTGTTATTTTAACGCCACACTCAGCAAAATTCCACTTATATGATGGGGGTCTGTATATACCGGAGTCTGGACCAAACATTCCAGTGATTGCATCATGCATGAGCATCGATCCACGCAACTGGGATACGATGACGTGCATCAACCAAGTCAGCGAGCCTGACCACCCGATCCTGTAATTCGCCTCTTACGACAAGCATAGCTGCCTTTTACGGGCTGCTGAAGACCTTTTGTAGCCCGGATCTTCACGAGTGAGTCAGTGAGTGAGGAGATTTTACACCACCCAACCACCATTGCCCCCATGTTATGGTGGAGGGACACATACATGGGCTACCCAAGAAGACCCGACCCTGGCGTGCTCTAATATGTACCAAAACGCCTATGTCCATTTGAATGAATTTGGTATTAAGTTTAATTGCACCTTTTCTCATCACTGTTCTGAAACATCTTGCGGTGTAATCGACAGCTAACATGTTGTTATCAGAACAGAAGGGCTATAGCTATATAGCGAGTATTCAGATATAACCTCTCAGATGTAACCACCGGCAGCCCAAAAGATATTTCACCCACCCTCACGTGCATGAATTACAGAGAGCCGACCAACCGCTGGCAATATTTCATTTTTACTTAGGGGGCAAGGATGGCCCAGTCGTCTAAGGCGCCGCGATTCGCTGTGCAGAGTTGCGTCCCTTGGGCACGCCAGAAACCTATGATTGTGGGTTGGAATCCTGGTTCGCCCATATTATGTTTCTAGGTTTGTCAGCGCCATTCCCGTGCTCGTGGGTTTCACCGAAGTGGTAAACTTCTGAGACCTGCATCACTTCGGGCTTTCCTCCCACATTAAGGTGACACGCCGCGAATAACTGGAATACTGTTTAAAGCGGTGTTAAATCCAACTCACTCACTCACTGACGGCCGTACGACGGGGCATTATTTTCTGAGTGTCAGATTCCTTTCCTTGTGAATTTTGTTGGTGTTAATACACAAACATTTGATCAGTCCTGCAATGTTCACCCAGCACCACGTGGTTGTTAGTACGGCAGATATTTTCACGTTATTTTTCTTCAGGATCATACAGATGCATGCAACATTGATGATTTGCACGTGCATTGTGCTTTGTTGTGTTTTCGATAATAGTTTTACACTATGAAACACCAGACAAAACACATCAATGAAAAGCCAAATTTCAAACTTGTATACTTTCGTTTTTCGTTGAGTATGTTGATATTATTAAATTCCACATGTGAGTAAGGTTTTTACCCCGCATTTAGCAATATTCCAGCAATATCAGGGCGGGGCAAACCTGAAATGGGCTTCACATACTGTACCCATGTGGGGAATCGAACCAGACGTTTGGCGACCAGACACTTTGACCACGAGGCTAACCCACCGCCCGTTTGAAGTATAGTGTGTTTGTAATCAGCTTTTATATTCCAGCAATATCACCCAAAACATTTCTTTAGACAAGTGAGCATCTGCCTAGCTGTGGATGCCAACCCTCACGCCCTGAAACCCGAATACCGTCTAATTTTTAACTCTGAAATAACATGAAGGATCTTTAACGTTCACCATTTTTTTTTTATAAATGTTGAATCTGCGTACCAAATACGAATTTATTTGCGTCCCGTGTACCACACTGCTAACTCCTGAATACTCTCTAAAAGACCCCATATCCCGCGCACCAAAAGAGGGTTGGCAGCCTCCTAGCTTTCCTTACACCATTAAGTTCACGATCGATATTCCGAGTACAGCTTCTCGTTCGACATGACGAACGAACACTTCAACCACAAAGCTAACAACTATCGCCCCCAAGTGGGCTGCATTTCATATGAGTAGCCTCCCATGTACATATGCCTAAGATTTCTGGCGGGAAATTTTTATAATCAATACTGTGTTCGGTTAAAGTTTATTTCATTTTCTGTATTTCCCGACTCACCGGTCATTATTTTTCACAATAAACCGAAAGGTAAAAATAAATTTTAGTGTTTCTAAACTGCGTGATTATACATATCTAACAACCATTTACAGGAACCAATCCCCGAGGCTACAGAAGGCTACCCCCGGGACCAGATCCTGGCGACTCTGTACGGTCAGGCTGTGGGGGATGCTATTGGGCTGTTGACAGAGTTCCTCACAAAGCGAGAGGCAGGGGTGGTGAGTGTGCAGAAATGTCAGCTGCTAACAATACTCAACAAGAGTTTGCCACTAACGTGGCTATATATCCCCCGTCCCTGTTGCAAAATTTATGACATAATTAAATCTAAACAAACCCTAACCTTTTTTAACCGAGGTGGAACTTGTCATGGAAATTGTAAAAAAAAGAAGTGTTTGAAACCTAAGTCCATCTTGTTGCCATGGAAACGTAAAAATAAAAATTTCTAAAATTTCTAAATAGCAAAAGGCACCAGTTCAGCATGTACCTGACAAACCTGCAAAATTTCATGAAAAAGTATTGAAAGGTTTATGACTTATGCTCCGGAAACGAACCCTACCCTTACAGAACCTAAGTCCATCTTGTTGCCATGGAAACATAAAAAAATAATTTTTTTTTAAATTTCTAAATAGCAAAAGGCACCAGTTCAGCATGTACTTGACAGACCTGCAAAGTTTGATGAAAACATATTGAACGGTTACTGATTTATGCTCCGGAAATGAAACGTGACGGACGGACGGACGGACGGAGCCTGTTTCTATATCCCCTGCCAATTTGTTTGTCATCGGAGGCGACCTGATGGAACGTGTCGACAGATTCGGTGATCTTTTGAGTGAGTGTCATCGTGACCTGACTGAGGCGGTCGTTGTTTGTAGTTTAATGCTGCTCTTATCAATATCTGATTTAAACTAAATACCCCTTGACACATTATACATGATACAATTAATACATCAGTGGACGTCAATGTAAACATTGTATTCATGACTCGTTTGTATATAAATCAACTTGTTCTCGTCGCTGTATGGCTGAAATAATGCCGATGCGACGTTAAATTTTAACTCGCTCACTCACTCAATGTAAACAACAACAATTCTACCATGACTTTGTTTGATACATGATTTCTATTGGTAAATTAGAGGTATCAAATCACAATTAGCCCTGTACTTTTCAAATTCAATTTAGTATGGTTAAGTCAACAGGTAACTTAGCTCTTCATTGAAAACACAGTAGGTATTTTTCCTAAATATACAATTCAAGCTAGATGTGTATATATGATAAATATACTTGCCCTTTGTATTAATCAATTCATTTACTTAATTGAAAGGCTGCCAGTTTTTAAAATGAAGTTTTAGACAGAATATAACATTTGGATTTGATCTTCCTCACTCAAATACTAATTTCGGTATAGCACTGTTTGTAAAGAGTAACCATGTTGATAAAAATACATTTCATTTTGAAGAATGTTGTAACTTGTAAATGTAAAGCATCTTCGGTATGATATCCCCAGGAACAAATTTTAGTATCCGAAATATATCTAATTTGCCGATCTGTGGCGGAGACTTGACATAACCTTCTATCCCAGCATTATCATTTTGCCACTTTTGTGAACAATATATTCACGTATATCGCTAGCTATTCCGTGAAACAACCAACAAATCCAACCGTAAACGCATCCAAGCTTGAAAGCTGGCTGCTACCGACGTATCGACCGATACAATTTCAATTACTCGTGGGAGCTCCGAGGTGTTATCATGTGCGGATCTGTTTGTGTTTTGGCAGATTCACAGAGAAAACTATGGGAATAAATTACAAATACACCAATCCTGAGTAAGGAGTAAATATTTGTTTTCTATTTAAATGCAATTTCATTTTTTCATATCACGGCTGACAAAAGTGACTGAAACGGACATACAATATTTACAAAAACAAACCTTAATACATAAACTATTTCCAATGTGGCCCCGTTGACAGAGAGGTTGTGCAGTGGTTTGACAGTCAACAGGTGCAGAGTTACAAGCCAGGGGTTTAAATTTATATGTTCTTCGATTTTGGTTTAAATTCTGGAAATGTAGGACATCTTTGACGTCAATAATATTACTTTTGGGAACGTGTAGGTGCATTGTATACCCAAACTTATGTTTATTTGTTGTTTAACGCCACACAGAGCTATATTCCAGCTATATGACGGCGGTCTGTAAATAATTGAATCTGAACCAGACAATATAGTGATTGACATCATGAACATCGATCTACACACCTTGTATACTCTGACATTCGTCAACGAGCCTGACCACCCGATTCTGTTAATCGCCTCTTATGACAACCTTCTCTTCCAAGTCAAAGGAAAAGTGTATTTACAAGACGAAGTACTACGGTTAATACAAAATAAACCATGGCAACAAGACCGGGAACTGTGATATGTCATAATGATCCGGTGTACCACAAGACCAATATGTGATTTACTTGTGTCGTAATTGTATATAGTTGTTTATTCCTTTGTTTTCGAGAGATTAGTTTAATAAACTGGAGAAGCCTGTGAGTAAGTGATGGTCATTCAATGTGTTCATAGTTTATTTGATTCAATTGGATTAACATACAATAGTGGTATAAAGGGGGGTATAAAAGTTGGTATATTTTATTCTCATCATGAGTTTGAAACGAAAACGCCATGCTTACGTTGATGAAATCAAACTGTGAGTCTTCGCTCTAGCTGATATATTTTCTAACGGGTTGATAATTCTATATACACCGATTCACAAAATGGCGCTTCGTTGTTGATGGCAACATATAACTATCATTATGAGATTAAAAAAAGACAAGAGAAATAGCTTCCCACATCATGAAAGTGGATGATTGTTAAATCTTTATTAGAAATAATAATGACTTTTTCAATATAATTAAAACGTTTTTCATCTTATGTTTTTGAATATCTGCGAGTACCGGCACATGTCTTGCAGTCCGATTTCGCAGTGTTTTTTGCCTTTCATTTCCTGGTTCGGCTTATCTGCGGGTCATATAATTTTATTTCGTATTTCAATGGTCAAGTTAACACCTCGGCTTATCTTCGGGGTCGGTTTATCCGCGGTCATATACGGTACGTAAAATCAGAAATAGGGATGATGAGGATTGCTCTGTGTGTGTCAGCTGAAAAACATCCTAAGGTGAAATATTCCTGTAGTAGAATCACGCAATTTACAAAGTTTGATGTACATGGCTGGAGGGCTGGGACGAGTCCAAATTTACTACCTGGGTACCCTCCACCCTATTACCCAACCCTACCCAGGTACCCGTTGTAGATATTTAGAGACAGCTACACACTGTCCGATTTGGAAAAGTTTGACCGCAGCCCAGGCAAAATGTATTTAGATACATGTGTAAAACGATCTGGTCATGCATACACTGAAGTTTACTTTATTCAAACATATAAATGTCAGATGGAATGGGTGCATTGTCAGAAAGAAATGGGAACATTGGTGACTTGTAGTGTAACCATAGAGTTTTGGATAATTTTGTCATTTAACAATATATCAAGTGACTAACCACTGGTCCGGGTAGTCCTGTGGGTACCAGAGTCCTCTTTAGGACCCACCCAACCCGGGTACCCGAGTTCCCCGTCCCAGCCCTACGTGGCAGAATGTACCACGATGGCCTGCTGTCCGACACCTTCGTGAAATGTCCTTCCCTTCTTCCAGTATTTCGGTAAGGTGTCAAAACAGCTGGAGCTGGAACACAAACAGCTGTGTCCAGACATGCACAGAACACGATGGGAGGAGGGAGACTGGACGGATGACACGGACCAGATGATACTCATTCTACAGTCTCTTATAGATAATGATGGACAGGTGAGATATTTTCCCTCTACAGTCTCTTATAGATAATGATGGACAGGTGAGAGATTTTCCCTCTACAGTCTCTTATAGATAATGATGGACAGGTGAGAGATTTTCCCTCTACAGTCTCTTATAGATAATGATAGACAGGAGAGATATTTTCCCTCTACAGTCTCTTATAGATAATGATAGACAGGAGAGATATTTTCCCTCTACAGTCTCTTATAGATAATGATAGACAGGAGAGATATTTTCCCTCTACAGTCTCTTATAGATAATGATAGACAGGAGAGATATTTTCCCTCTACAGTCTCTTATAGATAATGATAGACAGGAGAGATATTTTCCCTCTACAGTCTCTTATAGATAATGATAGACAGGAGAGATATTTTCCCTCTACAGTCTCTTATAGATAATGATGGACAGGTGAGAGATTTTCCCTCTACAGTCTCTTATAGATAATGATGGACAGGTGAGAGATTTTCCCTCTACAGTCTCTTATAGATAATGATAGACAGGAGAGATATTTTCCCTCTACAGTATTATATAGATAATGATAGACATGTGAGATATTTTCCCTCTACAGTATCTTATAGATAATGATAGACAGTTGAGCTATGTTCCCTCTACAGTCTCTTATAGATGATGGACAGGTGAGATATTTTCCCTCTACAGCATCTTATAGATAATGATAGGAAGGTGAGATATTTTCCCTCTACAGTCTCTTAAAGATAATGATAGACAGGTGAGCTACTTTCACTCTTCAGTCTCTTATAGATAATGATAGACAGGTGAGATATTTTCCCTCTACAGCATCTTATAGATAATGATAGGAAGGTGAGATATTTTCCCTCTACAGTCTCTTATAGATAATGATAGACAGGTGAGATATTTTCACTCCACAGTCTCTTATAGATAATGATAGACAGGTGAGCAATTGTTCCCTCTACAGTCTCTTATAGATAATGATAGACAGGTGAGCTATTTTCACTCTTCAGTCTCTTATAGATAATGATAGACAGGTGAGATATTTTCCCTCTACAGTATTGTATACATAATGATAGACAGGAGAGATATTTTCCCTCTACAGTCTCTTATAGATAATGATAGACCGGTGAGCTATTTTCCCTTTCAGTATGGTATAGCTATTTTCCCTCTACAGTCTCTTATAGATAATGATAGACAGGTGACATATTTTTACTCTACAGTATCATATAGATAATGAAGGACAGGTGAGACAGGTGAGGTGAGACAGGTGAGATATATCCCCTCTATGTTATGGATACTGATAAACAGCTAATATCTATGTTACGACCTCCTACCTATACACACAGGTAGAGCCGGTTGACTTCGGCGGGAAATTAAAGAAATGGTCCATGTTTGGCTTCGAGGAGCTGTCTGATATTGGTGGCATGGGCATCGGCGCAACCACCTGTGAGGTCATCAACCACTTCGACTACCCAAAAGAGGCGCATGCAGTGAGTATAGTATCAAGGATTGATCCCCAATAACAAATGCTCGCGCTTCAAGGTCCCGTGGACAAACGCGCAATTGGTTGGGCAGAGCAACAGCGAACAGCTGATACGAATCCATGATTCGCTCAGAGGATGAACCTTGGCTTGTCAGCACCGGTACCAATATTCATGTGTTTCACCAAAGTGGTAAACTTTGATCTGCGACACTTTGCGACACATGCTGGAATGCCATTCGCTCCCTCACATCATATGTTATGATACGGTGACTTTTGTTTGTTCGTTGTTTAACGTTGCACTCAGCAATATTACAGCTGTATGACGGCGGTCTGGAAATAATCAAGTCTGGACCAGACAGTCCAGTGATTGACATCATGCGCATCGATCCACACAATTGGGATCGATGACATGCATCAACCAAGTCAGCGAGCCTGAACACCCGATCCTGTTAGTTGCCTCTTACGACAAGCATAGTCGCCTTTTATGGCATGCATGGGTTGCTGAAGACCTATTCTACCCCGGATCTTCACGGGTCCCATTCAGTCTTATGTTTCAACAATGTACATAAAAAAGTTATAATAAAATGGAAATATAATACACTGGATAATCGAGGATGATACATGTGCAGCAGTGCTCTTGATAAGCTTTTGGTAATTTGCGTATTTTACCCAGGGGTTTAATTTGGATTGGGTATCCACACGTTTTAGATGGTATTCAAATTTTTTGATCCACCTGTTTCTTCAATTAGTAAGTGAATTTCACGATCGGCTGATACACAATCATTTTATCTAACAGTTGTGATATGGGCAATCATTTTATCTGATGGTTGTAATATACGCATTAATAGTATTTTCGTAGCGTATTTGTAGTGTTTGCTGCGTATTTGATACGCTATAATTTGATCTGTCTGCGTGTTTCAGTTTTTTTAATGCGTATTTTACGCAGATATCTCGAGCTCTGCTCAGTGTATATTGTTTTCAGCTAATTTGTAACTTACATATTGTTTACTTCATGGATCCCTTGTGACACAATTCTGCATTATCATGATGATAAGTGAGTGAGTGAGTTGAGTTTTAGGCCACTTTCACTATTATTCCGGCAATAGCACAGCGGGGGACAGCAGAAATGGTCTTCACACATTGTCCCCATATGGCGTATCGAACCCAGGCCTTAAGCTAGACGAACGGACGCTTTTACCTCAAGGATCCCCACCGCCCCGATGATGATATGGTTTGATAATGTTTTGGGAACATTTTTTAACATGTCAAATTATGTAGTGTTCTTTACTCTCTCCAGGTGGCGCAACGTGTATGGGTGCAACGTGGAAAAGACATTGCCCCTAATGGCGCCGTCATGAGGACGTCAATTCTGGGGATACACCAGTACTGGGACACTGATGCCGTGGCTGATAATGCCATTGCCATATGTAAGACGACCCATTACGATCCAAGGTTAGTTCATGCTTAGATCGGTGCTCCTCCATCACAGTTTTCAATGAAGTTCTCTTCAATACGATTGTTTGTATATTCATAGTAAGTTTTGAAATCTGTATGGGTCAACTTATGTTAGTTTCTTGTACGATTGTTGGTCAAATAAAACAGTTAAAATCTTTGGAATAACTATTCATACTCGTATGTCAATTGAAAACCCACAGAAAGAAACCAAACATTCTCATTTGAATAAGATGTTCTACTGAGATACTATGCGTGAAGATCTAACACACCTCCAGGAGCTCATGTCAGGTGATTTTCTTATAGGCCAGTCAGCGTTCAGGCTTCTAAATTCTTGGTACAAGTTCGCGAAGCATCTTAGAGAAGCATATTGAAACGAATAAAACCGGACTGATACGAATGCCAAGACATGATGCGCGCTATTTCAGTGTTGTTTAGACATCCTGTCGTTTCTGAGCGCCACAGCATCTGCACCCGAACTTTTGAGGGTACTATGTTTCCGTTCTATGGCGGTTTATTTTTGACTGAAATTTTTAAATCAAGGTGATAATGGAAATGAAGCAAAATCTTTTTAAGAAACCAATGCATTCTTCAGATAGATTTGGGGTCATAGCTGGCTCAGGGTTCACCTGATGTGATCTTCGTGTCGGAATGAAAGATCTGAGTAAAGTGGGATTGTAAACCAATTAGTATGGGAGCAACATATGCATCGATACATGCACTCAAGACTGACGACTTTCATCGAACGACTTCTTAATCTTTTGGTTGAGGGACGTTTAGCGGCCAAAGGTTACACACCTCACTGTCTGGCATTGCTTACCTTTGTAGTGTCAGGATCCGGTGGGCAAGAGCGTCGGTCATGATGTAACAGCCAAGTGGCGACAAAGTTAAATTAATTGCTTACTTCCATGTGATAGGCCGTATGGTCATTCTCATCACAAATTGAATTTCCGATATCAATGATATTTTCAGTTTTTGACTGACAGTCTGCATTGACATGTTTCTATTTTGGAGAGAGTATATTCACGTCGAATGGCCAACGTTTCAGTTGTGGTTTGGCTTTGTTAGATGCCAGGCGTCAGTCGTCGCTGTGTCCGCCGCGATCAGTATGATGCTGAAGAGAGAACCACAACACATGAAGAAGAACGGCAAGTACAAAGTCCAGCAGATCATAGAAGACTGCTTCCAGATTGCGTCCAAATGTTTGGAGACAGATGACCAGGTGAGTGACGTGTCCAGGTCATGCGTGAGTGAGTTTAACGTGGCTTTGAACAGTGTTCAGTTAAATCAAGGCGTGTCAGTTTGATGTGGGAGGAAATCCCGAAGTGATGTTAGTCGTAAACATTGACCATGTACGTTTTGTTCGTTTGTTTGTTGTTTAATGCCGCTATATGACGGGGTCTGTAAATTATCTAGTCTGGACCAGACAACCCAGTGATTGGCATCATGAGCATCGATCCACGCTATTGGGATACGATGACATGCATCAACCACGTCAGCGAGCCTGACCACCCAATTCCGTTAGTCGCCTCTTACGACAAGCACAGTCGCCTACCATATACGTGAAACCAAGGAGCAGGGTTAAGGTAATGACATTTTATAGACGTGGCTAATTCTGGATTCGAAACCCCCCTCTCCCCCATGTCGTGTTAAGGTGGGTTTTTTATAGTACCCCGATTATGACCCCTTGAACTTTGCATAAAGACATCTTCCCGAGGCAAGAGAGTTAACTGACTATTAAAGTCCAGTTTCCACCCTTGCCAAACTTGGCTGGTATTATGGAGTTACATTTCGGCTGGACTAATGAGTCTATGCATAGTCCAATAAAAATCGCGCAACGAAATCGAAATCCGGTTAGTAAACTGTCGTGCAGATTTCGGTCGATTGCATGATTTGCAAAGCACCTGCTTGCCAACTCGTTGTCAACATATATTTTCCGAGTCTTTTCACGTTTTTGATTAAGGTGCTCACGTGATTTGATGCCCTTCGCGAGGTAAGACCCGTTTTATCCTAATATAGATCTTGAATATAGATCAGATCGTCTTGACTGTGTCAAATAAATGCAAGTGATACTAGAGATGGAATCTGATTGGTTCATAGGAGAGGCTTATAAGGTACATAACTCGTAATAACCACTCGTGGCGCTACGATTGAGCCCAGGAATTCCAGCCTAGTTCCGCAAGGGTGGAAACTGAACTTTTAAAGTCAGTTAACTCCCTTGCCTCAGGAAGATGACATAAAGATGACTCATGGGGAATGCAGTTTTGAACTAAGACTAACAATGGTATGCAACATATGGTTAAATTAATCTCACTGTGTGCAGTATTTACTTTAAGTGTTCACTTTACCGTTAGAATTTACGTTGTGCTATTGAATAGTGTTTCACTCTATAGAAACAGATGCTGAAGACGTATCTGGAATGTGAGAAGATTAAGAACCTACATCTTGATGAACGTCGAAAGATCGGCTACACCTACAAGTGTCTGGGCTGCGGGTTCTGGGCACTGAAACAGAAGGACTTCAGGAATGCACTGCAGACAATTGTTATGGAGGTTGGTATAAGTGGGTATAACAGGCTTTAGTCCGGACCATTACACGTACACACACAGACACACAGAGACAGACACACAGACAGACAGACACACAGACAGACAGACACACAGACAGACAGACACACAGACAGACAGATAGACAGACATACAGACACACACACACACACACACACAGACACACACACACACACTAAATGATAAATAATAAATTTTACCGAGTTTTTGATAACTTTGACTGAGGCTGAAAATTGCGGTAATGCTCGTTCCCGAGCAGATCTTGAAAACTGTACAATATGTTTTCACCAAATACGTCTAGTATTGAACTGGTGCCTTTTGATATTTTGGCATTAAAACAAATATATTTCTAGTTGCCATCGCAACAGCTTTGGCTTTTGAATGGCATTAGATCTCGTTTCCTGAGCAGATCTTGAAAACTGTAAATATTTCTTCACCAAATTTAGTACATTAATAGGCCTAGTTGGGAACTGGTGCCTTTTGACAAGTTTGGGATTTTTTGAAAGGATCTAGGCTGTAAATGGTGGTAGTCGTCGTTTCCGGTGCTAACCTTGAAAACGTTACAAAATGGCTTTACAAAACTTGGCACAGAGACAGGTCTAATTGTGAATTTGTTCCTTTTGATGGTTTGGGATTTTTTAAATGATAATTTCTGTTTTCATGGCAACATGTTTCATATATACACCTCGTCAAAATTTGTTTGATTGTAAACTTGATTTGTTCAGAGTTCAGGGGACATTAAATGTCCAAGGGTACCAAGATACCATATTGAACAGTTTTATTGAGCTTCATTTTGATAACCATGCACTTGCCACCCGTCCTGTCTTCATGGACAACACTGTCCGAGCACGAGCTGTGACTGACTATCTCCAGAACAACGTTATTGAGACCCTGCCTTATCCTTCTCGATGCCCTGACCTGAATCAAATGGAGCATCTCTGGGATCAGCTGGGATGTAGGGTTAGAGCCAGGGACACCCCCAGTACAGAATCCCCCTGGAATTGACCCATGCATTGCATCAGGAATGGCAACACATCCTCAACATCTGTATATTATTTATTCAACTGTGACATGGGTACAACGTTACTGACATCTTTTTGAAATCAAGTAACACTTTTGGTTGCTTTTGTTTCGCTTTTCTCTTTTCTCATTATCAAAACATCTTGGTGGTGTGATACGTTGTCGAGGTGTATATTATTCACGATAATTATTTACCATTGCGTGGGATATTGATGACTTTGTCCTCTTGTTGAAACTCCTCTGAAACTACAAGGGCAATGGAGCTGGAACTTTGCATGAATTGTCCCAGCTATGCTGTCTCAAAACATTGCTCTCAAAATACTAAGCCATTTTCAAACATGGTCACCTCAATGCCACATTTAGAAACCCTTAATGGCTATTAATTGGCCATCTTTTTTCAAAATGTCTTGCAAGTTAGTATTGGTGTAATTAATAGTGAGGTGTAACTTTATTTTCAATATTAGTAAATTTTATGAATGTTGCCCTTAAAAATAAAAGTAGCTGTAAAATCAGACACCCACATCTTAGACGTCACCGCAAACTAGCCTGCCTCCATGTTTCATCAAATATTCTGCATACATACAGTAGGTTTTGGCATATATTTGCCAGGGAAACCAAAAAAAAGGAAAAGAAATTGTTCGAGCAACATTGGGGGAGGATGACCCAGAGACCATCCTACACCTTTGGATATACAGGAAAATAGCAAAACAAGTTCATCAAGGCTCAAACTATCGGGTTTTTTACCAATTTTACTTGTGTGTCAGTTACCCCTTGCCTGATTTTATTTTGAAGTTTCAAATTAAATTTTGCAAACAGATCTTGTTCCTAGGAACCACTTGGTACAGGGTTTAAACTGGTGTGTATATAATGACCAAAAGAAGATCCTAGTTAGTTCAAGGCATCACTATTTGCACCATACATCATTGTCCTAAACGATGTTGCAGAATACTTTATTTCCATTTTCACAGAATCTTTCGCTCCAAATTATTTTAACGTCAACATAGATATTTTTGTACCAATGAAGGCTGGAGTGCCTACAAGTCAATGGAGATAGAGGGCCATTTGGCTCTATTTTTAACTGTCCGATCGGGACATTAGTTGCCCAGAAGTCTAAGGCGCCGAAACTCCGAATACAGATTTACGGGAACTGCATCCGCTTGTCATAGTTTCTAATTTCCCCACGATTATCATCCTTAGTCTCTCGGGTTTCCGAAAATGCCCGTTTTTACCTCTATGAGTCGTGTCATTTTGGTTTATCCTCCCACGTTTATCCACTAAAGTACCATTCTAAACTGCCTTTAACAGTACCCCGATGATGCATCTTTAACTAATCTATAATGCTTCTTATTATTTCATCTCTATAGGGAGGTGATGCTGACACAAATGGCGCTGTAGCCGGAGCTCTCCTGGGCTGTAAGTTGGGAATGTCTGGGCTTCCGGTTTCGTGGGTGTCAAAGCTGAAGCACAAAGCCTGGCTAGATGAGAAAATAGAAAGGTAAATTACATGTTCCAACGAATTAATTAATGAGCGTTTTCGTAAACAGTTTCTATTATCTATCTTTTTGTTGGAAAATATCAACTCTAAACATTGAAAGTGATTACAGCTTAATAAGATGAATTTTTATTGCCTAAAAGAAAACCGCCGCCATGTATATACTCATTCTCCAATCATTTTGCAGATACCTGAACGTGTTGCAAAATATGAAAGGAAGCACTTCAAATGGAAAGAACATCTCATCACAAATACCATCAATTACAATAACAAGTTGATTTCTGCCTATTTATCCCTGTACTCATCTGAGGCTAGTATTCTAAGCACTACTTAGCTTTGTTTATTCGGAAATCTATGACTTATTCCAGTTGTTGGATTCCCTTTGGACTTGATGTGTTTATGTGAGGTGCACATTTTAGGATACCTACTTAACCTTGTATCCCGGTTAGGGGCAGACCATTGGAAATGCCTCACATGCCTCCTGCATTCCAGTTGACAAAATACTTGTTGTCCTTGTACGTTGATGTGGTGTATATGTTATTTAAGTTCGGTTTTTGTTGTTTACATTTTTAGTGGATAATGTATGTATGAAGGTGTGTACCTCATTAGATTCTTGTTCAATTATGTACATTTATATTACAATATTTGTTGTTTTCGTTTCATGATTTTATTTTAAAGTTGTCTTTTCAGGGATGTTGGATTAATTCATTTATATTCTTTTGTAACTTTTAAATATTTTTTAAGTTTCTATGTTATATATAGATAGCATATAAGGTATATGTCATAGATGTGTGTAACTGAAAATGCATAAGGACAGTAAATACAGTGTTATATGTGCCAAAACTGATTGTCAGCTATGCTAACCACTACTTTTGTATTTTCGACCCTTAATTTAAGCTTTTTTCAAAGTTGAATTATGACAGCTTGCAGTTTTGTCTGTGATATATTACTAGAATATTACAATTTACATGCTTTCTTCGAATCCTGTATTTGTTGTTCTTTATTCTGTACAGATATGTTTTACCTACTGTAACGGATGGCTCTGATTTCTCAGAAACAATGGGTTGGGGATTGTCTGGTTAAATGTCCAGAGAAACAGCGGGTTCAGGTTTGTGAGAAGAGTTGGGAGTATATTCAGAGTAACTACCGCTCAGGGTTTGTGAGAAAGAGTTGGGGTTTAATGGGGAGAAACGACGGATACGGGTTTGTGAGAAACGGATTCCCTTCAGAGAGAAACGACAGGGCGTTCTGTTAAAACGGAGAAACGGCGGGTCATTGTTCGTGAGAAACAGCGGGTTGAGGATAGAACTAAAACGCGGGTTCTGTTTAGGGAGTAACGTCGGCCTAGGTTTGTCAACACCTAATGCTGGGTAGACAGCAGCAGTGGGTCTAGATTTGTCTTGTAAAAGATGTAGAGAAGCAGTGAAACATGTTTTTAGACAGGTGGTCCAATTTCGAGCATTGGTTCCTTCGTTTTTGGATAGTGTAAGTCAAAGAACGACAGAAATTCACCGTCACAGTGGAATTGTTTGGCGATTATCTCCTATGAACAAAATGCCAACACGATACAACAAAGAGAGATACAACAAAGATACAACTGTGTGAGTGAGTTACGAAATAACGTCGCATCTGCATTATTTCAGCCATATTTGCCTTCCGAAGGATGAGGATATATTGATGATACTTAATGGTGATTGACAAAAACCTTACGTTTTTGGATTAGAATTGATTTGTTTTCACTGGTGGCGTAGAAAATTATCAAATCCTACGCCATTTGACAACCATCGTTGAATATTCTATTTATTATATAATTCAAGCTATTTTGCGAGAATTTTATTCTCCAACTAACTGCTCGAACCGTTAACCGTAGGGACAAACACCCCATATAGTGAGCAACATAGTTCCATCTTCGGAGATGAACGGCACATAGTAACGAATTTATTATTATGTTTTCAATAGAACCAAACTGAAACCAAACACATTCTCAACTTATTAAACTTATATTTAACTTGCTGGAATGGTGTGTAATGCTTGAGAAAGTATATGCATTTCGCTACTCTGTCAGACCTGGCGTACATTCAAAACAGGTGTCTATTCAAGAATTTACGGTTGGCGAGTCTCTGGGCCAACTAAATGTGATCTTACTTTCACTCAATACGGGTGCTGGAGGTAAGGCACGGGACACTCTTACCCTGCACTGAGTGTGATCACTGGATGTTTAAATTGTTTCGTGAGTAGCGGCTGTGGATATTTTAAATGTTTTTTGTTTTGTTTGTTTGTTGTTTAACGCCGCACTCAGAAATGTTCCAGGCTATATGACGGCGGTCTGTAAAAAATCGAATCTGTACCAGACAATCCATTGATTGACATCATGAACATCGATCCACGCAATTGGGATACAATGACATGCATCAACCAAGTCAAAGAGTCTGGCCACCCCATCCCGTTAGTCGCCTCTTAACGGTTAAGATTGTGTTTGTTTGTTGAAAGCCGCACTCAGCAATATTCGAGCTATATTATGGCGGTCTGTAAATAATCGAGTCTGGACCAAACAATCCAGTGATTGATATCATGAGCATCGATCCACGCATTTTGGATAATATGATCTGCATCAACCAAGTCAGCAAGCCTGACCACCCGTAACGGTTAAGAGTGCTGGCTCGTCGCTCTAACGACAAGGGATCGATTCTCTATGAGTACCATGTGTAAAACCCTTTTGCTAGTTTTACGGACCGTGATAAGTGAGGCTGGAATTCTTCTAAAAGCGGACAGCCTCCGTGGTCTAGTGGTAGAGCGTCCGCCCGGAGAGGGGAAGGTACGGAGTTCGATCCCCGGCCGCGTCATACCAAAAGACGATAAAAGATGGTACTTGTAGTTACCCTGTCTGGCGCTCGGCATTAAGTGGCTGGTCGGCTCGGAGTCAGTATACTGTGTCTGAGTGGGGTATTCATGTTAAACTGCGGTATGGTATCTCAGTGGGCTAGCACTATAAATCGGCATCAGTCCGGTCTAGTACAAGCAGCCACATACACACAGGTGCATGCACGTCGCTATATAAGTGCAATCAACCCAATTTCACCTCACCTCACCTCACCTCCCCTCTTCTAAAAGCGGCGTAAAAATAACTACTTACTAGTGAGTATGGATTCTTTTCTAGCGGTTCCTCTATAATTACACGGTTTAAAACGGATATGCAGTTTTATGATGTAATCGGGAGTTTTTGGATGCGGGGCTCCTTGTAAGGGTGCAGCATGTCTTTGCTTAAACTTAATCTAAGTGTTGGGCTCAGTCTGCTCACTTCAAATGTGAAGCCGCCATATGTGACGTAGATGTAACTAAATGCCAATAAGCATTATGGAATCAACCACATAACCAAATCTTTAGCCGGAGGGAGACTTCTATAAACTGTCACTTGTCTCCTTTGGTAAATAAAATGTGTTTAAAAAAGAACGCTAAAAATCAGACAACGGCTCTGAGAACTTTTCAGTGAAAAGCGATAGGCCAACATAGCTGTAATCAAAATGCCTTGCACTGATCTAACGCAATTCCCCGGGACTGGTTGTTGCCTTTGTTATTCTTATTTCCCAGTGAGTACCCGGATGTATAGCAGAAATCTAGACTAGTTCACGACCTCTGCTGCGCCATTCGTAAGCGCATTAGTCACTTTTATGGGTAGTAATAAGGGCGTATGGTCACATTGGTCAACAAAATGAAATACAATTTTCGAGATAATAAGGAAATGTAGGTATATTTGTGGGTAGCATTGGTAATGGTGACGAAGTTTTGATAAGTCACTTGCTTGGTAATTTTGCGATTTTCGTTTACACTATTTCGACTTGCAACACAAAGTAAATATTTCACCTGAGCATTCCTTTTTATATAGTGTGTATATTTTTTTACTGTCAAAATGTGTAAGAAATTTATTAAACGTCTAAATAATCAGTTATGTTACAAAGTGACTGAAAAACATTTCCATCTATTATTATGATAACGAATTGCAAACATTTTGATGTTTAATGTCATCACCAAGAGACTGAAAATGTTACGTTGAAAAGTACATTTCTATGTTGTTTGGCTTCTCATCCTACATAATAATCTTTTGTGATGTTTTTAGGCCCTTTTGATCTTCTTAATCAATCTGGACAGATTATTTAGTCAAAATGACTGAAATATTTACACATTTTATAAATTGCCTGAGAGAATCACATTTTACATATTGACGGTGATATATACACGCTTACAAAGGAAAAGACCTGTGAAAACAACGTCTATCGCGCATTGAAGAATTTCCCAACCAAGACGTAGGGAAACAAGAACGAATTATCGGTTCAAATGAAGGAAAACAAAATGCAAATACCATAATTACAACCTACCAAGTTTATGTGTATAAATTTTAGACAGCTTCCTTGTTCGAGGAATGTATCCGTGAATATCCACACAAAGGAACAATATCCCACTCGTCTGCAGCTGTACAAAGAAACATATTCGATGTCACGTGTCTCTGTAACAATCAAATATTTTAAAAGATATATATCGTTTCGGGATATTATAACCCGTGTTCGTTTCTCAACTGATCACTTGGATTGTTTCAGGTGTTTCACATAGGTGTCAAGTCTCATGGGTCGGCTGAGAAAGCCCACGTGACAAATATTTTCATAACGTCCACGGTTCCTAAAAAATCCATTGAGTGATTGATAACAACGATCAATCAATCAACGTATTATCAGTTAACCCTTTGAACAATGTATGTTTTTACATCGGCACTTCACGCCATGATATGTGTGTATACTCTTTGTTTTAGTAAACCTAGACATGTAAACACTCACTTTTGACATATCCACTGTGCAAGATAACAGTGATTAATCAATCAAAGTATTTTCTGTTAATCCTTTGATGACTAGGAACGATCCGTTGATTTACACAAAAAAGTAAATCAACTGATCATTCATCTCTTGCTGGGCTGCCACGTGCATCTTACATAACACACATTTCACCTCACTTCAAACCTGGATTTAGATTGAATAATTACCCCAGACACAATAAATGCCAAATGGGAACCTTTGTCAGGTAATCTAAGTGGTGCTACCACTAATTGTACCTGTAATAAATTCATTAACTGAGCATCAAGTGAATGGCGACAAATACACAAGTGTAAGGTTATACGAGAAAACGTGAATGACAACAAGGGAGTAGTAATCGTATTATCGACGCAATCCGAAATCCGAAAATGCTTTCACTGCATGGATACTTTTTTAGTATTAAACTATAACCATCTGGGGTATTTCCAAATGACGCTTCCGATGAGCTCCGCCGTTCTTTCTGTCTGTTTGTTTAGGCTTAAGAAATTAATTAACATGCGCCCTTTGTCGAAATCTTTATAGATCACAGTTAACCAATCAGTGTTTATGCAAAAATGCGTAAAACAACTATTGCCTCCAGCCTCCAAGTTTATTTAGCTGTCCTTGCAGACGGTAGCCCAGTCTCTTGTCACGCTCAGTTGCGTTGCGTATCATCCGGGTACTCACGGGGAAAAAAACAATAACAAAGGCAACAACCAGTCCGGGGAATTGCGTTAGATCAGTGCCCCTTTAACTATACGTGATTAACACAACTGCAAACGAGCAGGTTGTTCTACGTCTTAAAAATTAAAGTTAACGCCCACTCACTCATT
Organism: Haliotis rufescens; assembly: GCF_023055435.1. Lineage (NCBI taxonomy): Eukaryota > Metazoa > Mollusca > Gastropoda > Lepetellida > Haliotidae > Haliotis > Haliotis rufescens. The sequence goes on from NW_025963846.1 coordinate 34,368,639, forward strand.
CAATGCTCATGGTAATGTATGTACGAGACACTGTAGGCTGGGGCGATATTTTATGAGAAAATGCAAACACAACCACAAAAAGAAATGTGCCTGTTTTTTTTATTCAGGTTACAGATTCAAGAACACGAATTCAAGAACTTGACTTGGTATCCTGCAAAATAAAGAAAACATGTATGAGGTAATAAGTCCTACTCTTCATGCAACAGCGGTGACGGATCACCCAATCAGTCAATTCCCTAGTACCCCCTTTACCCATGTCACAACTATGCACTGATTCAGAGCGCAGACACATGACTCTCTAGAACTACAGGTGTTTTCAATTACTTGCAAATACAGAAACGGACGCTTCTTAACTACCATTCACTAAATGCTCCCAAACTCGTATCATGCCATGTACTTCCTATCCGAAAACATAATTTCCAAATCGTGATCTTATTTAAGACAACTTCGTGAGCGCAACAGAAACTGGAACAGAAGGAACCGTGTTTTGGAAGAGCATCAAAGATGACCTTGACCTTAGAAAGGTACATGGTCGTTATGACTTGACCTGTAATGGAATGACCTCAGATCTTTGGGTAGCTTTAATTAGAGTGGGTTGCCTGCGAGCTATTCTAATCTGGACTCCCAAGGGGGCTGCCAGCAAGTACCCATTTGGACACTCCTTTTGCCATGCCAGAAAACCATCGAGGTGGGTTCTATTCTCTGAAGTTCCTGATTGTGTTTCTGGGTGTGACAACACCATGCCCATGAACGTGTTGTTTTGACTAATGTGGTAAATGTCGAAGACCTGCATCACCTCGGGCTAATATGTCGCGATATAACTGACACAGTATTCGAAACAGCGGTAAAAGAAAACTTACTTACTCAGGTTTACACAGAAGAACATGCCCTTCCTAGTTCCCCTTCTTCGCGGCTTCCACTTCGTTGCAGTATTTTATGTGACTAACTGCCAACTGCAAAAGGGTCAAAGACAAATAATAATCTGGAATATTCCAAGGGTCGGGTTATATAAAAAGACAATAATTTTGTTTCCTTTGTTTGATGTTTAACTTCACAACCAGCAATATTCCCGCTGTAAGTCTTGCCTGGTTGTTGGGCGCGGTATGAATAAATTAATGAATAAATTAATTAACTAGTAAATATAAATACTATTAAGACCTTTATTACCCAATATTATGGACCTTCGGTTCAGGTAAACTGCCACCCAAGGCATTTTACTCCGAAAAGACGCTAACAGATATTAGACGAGTGCACAACCTTGACGTGAACCTACCATTTGCAGAACAGTTTCCATTGCTGCTTCGGTATTTGTCTCTTTCTGAAAAGGAAAAGAAGAGGGGTGGGTGTACTGAAAATCAATTCCTATCTAGTAAAACCTACCAACATATGATAAGCCCAACATTAATATTTCTGTTCCGTTGGAATATAAAGTTAAGACCAAAAAAAAACCCAAAACAAATCCATACATAATAGTCTTCCCATAAATGTCTCTCCAGCTTTCTTCAAAATTTAATGTAATACTTCTTTGTGTTTCTTTGTTGTCTATTTGAACGTGGCACCCAGTAAGATATACCGATCACTTTCAGAGAGCAGTTCTGATGAGTTCTACAACCTATTGCTAGAGTCCAATCTGATAGGAACCTGTAGAAAGGAGTTTTGGAAATTGTTTGTTTATTAATTGTTGAGCGACACACTAACCAATATTCCAGCTACAGGGGTTTGTAAAGTTAGCAGCTTCAATATATATAGCCAATACCAGTATCATAGTACAACATTGAAGAAAAGGGATGTACTGAAGTCAACATACCAAGTTATGTGAGGACGAATTCATCAATTTTCACTATATATACCTGTGTAAAACTATACACTAATCTCAAGTCAATCTCAGGGCAGGTGTTTTCCATTTTTTCTTAAACCCGTCATCATTGATATACTGCCCCTGGACCAAGGAAATACAAATACAATTTTCAAAACGCGGTGTTAACTCAAACCGTTCAGTTTAATGAAGTCCTGCTGCAATGCAGTCCAGAAAGTATCAACGTGTTGGCAGACATGCTAAAGGCTGGGGTTGTGTACTCACGTATTCTAAAAAAAAGATACAACAATTACATATATATATATGTATATTTAGACATTCATTGCTGGGGATTTATTGCTTGTTACAAGAGGTGAGGTGAGGTGAGGTGAAATTGGGTTTAACGTCCCGCCCAAGATTATTGCACTTACATAGCGACGTGCATGCACCTGTGTGTATGGCTACTTGTACTAGTCCGGACTGATGCCGATTTATAGTGCTAGCACACTGAGATACCATGCCGCAGTTTAACACGAATACCCCACTCAGACACAGTATACTGACTCTGAGCCGACCAGTTTTAGCCCCTTAATGCCGCGCGCCAGACAGGGTAACAACAAGTACCTTCCGCTCTCCGCGAGGACGCTCTACCCCTCGACCACGGAGGCGGTCTTGTTATAAGAGTTCATTCGCTATTTATTAAAGTCTGAACTATATGTTTATCAGTGGTTATAGTAAATCTTTACATCAGTATATATATATATAGCATTCAAATATGAAAATCGAATCTTGACCAAACAATCCAGTGAATGTTTTTTGCAAGCAACGATCAGTTGGTTTTACTATAACGATCAACCAAGTGCCAGGGTCTGACCAACCTATCCATTCAGCCGCCTCGTACGACCTGTATATGTTGCTATAACCACGAATAGATGGCTATATCATCCAATACAGGATAGAGCGTTACAAACAACTGCAATTATATACACCTGGGAAAAGGTTAGGCACAGCTTTGTAGATTTTACCAAATAATGTAGTACCTTTGGAAATCGTATCCTTTTTAAATGTTAGGATAAAACACATTTACTTTTGCTTACAAGGTTACATACAAATGCTGAAATACAGTAACAAAATTTGATTCTCTGATGACATGTATTGTAAATGATCCACGACAATAGTTATTTAACGACTCTTTCATTTGCTTATTGTCTGCACCAGGTGCACCAGGTGCACCAGGTGTCTGTGGTTAGGATTACAATGAGCGAGTGAGTATGGTTTTACGCCGCTTTTAGCAATATTCCAGCAATATCACCGCGGGGGACACCAGAAATGGGCTTCACACATTGTACCCATGTCGGGAATCGAACCCGGGTCTACGGCGTGACGAGCGAACGCTTTAACCACTAGGCTACCCGGCCGCCCCTCGGTTTTCAATGAGATCAATGTGACATGTAGATATATCCAAAAAATATATGGAAGTTCTGGATATATGAAAATAAAGGATTGGTGGCGCTTAATTTAATTTGTTTCCAGGTGTAAAATATATGATGTATAATCCTTACTTCCGAGTGCGTTCACTGCATCCTTCAGTGTCTTTTCTGCCTTGGAATACTGCAACAGTGGGGTCGTTTAAATCATTGATGTATCGACGTCGACGAGCCAACACTACTTTTGTCATCGACAATTTCAAAAGGGAAGTTTAAATAATCATGCGATGTAATTCTGAATCATAACTTATAAAACAATGCCAACGCCTTTAAATTATCGTCAAGTGATATTGTTTAGGGCTTAGCAAAGTGTAGTAAAATAACCCAAATGTCATTATAAAATTAAACTGATACGTTTCCATCTACATGAGATGTTTTGTTTGTTTGTTTGTTTGTTTGTTGTTTAACGCCGCACTCAGCAATTTTCCAGCTATATGACGGCGGTCTGTAAATAATCAAGTCTGGACCAGACAATCCAGTGATTGATACCATAAGAATCGATCCACGCAAGTGGGATACGATGACATGCATCAGCCAAGTCAGCGAGCCTGAACACCCGATCCCGTTAGTCGCCTTTTACGACAAGCATAGTTGCCTTTTCAACGCCACACTAAAATTTAGCAATATTCTAGATATATGACGGTTGCCTGTGACAGTAGACACACTTGTAGTTGCTACCATGAACAACGACCCACAGCGTTGAGTATATTATTGACTCACAAACAACCAATTCACCAAACCTTGTCAATTGAAATGCCTCGTACCGACCAGTATACGATGTTTGGGACATATTCTAACCCAGAATACCATCGGGGGTTCAAATGTAAACGCAGTCTGTTTTAAGTTAAGAGTAAGACTGCACTATTGATGTTACTTTTGCATGTATGGACGAAAAACTACACGTCGAGCAATGAGTGAGTGAGGGAGTATGGTTTTACTCCGTTTTTAGCAATATTTCAGCAATATCACTGCGGGGGACACCAGAAACTGACTTCACACATTGTACCCATGTCGGGAATCGAACCCGGGTCTTCGGCGTGATGGGCGAACGCTTTAACCACGAGGCTACCCGACCGCCAAATCGAGCAAAGCGTGAACATAACGTACAATGTACAATGTGCAGGTATAGGGACGAATAGAAATACGTATATTTTCTGAAGAATAAACATATCAAATTAACAGCCTTAAAACTAATCTGAACTATAAGATACACGAAATAGAAAATGTTACAGCGATGGATATTTCAACCACGTCAGTGCTTTCTTGTAGAACCGTACTCAAAGCTCCATCGGGGGCACGGATGGCCCAGTCGTCTAAGGCGCCGCGATTCGCTGTGCAGAGTTGCGTCCCTTGGGCACGCCAGAAACCTATGATTGTGGGTTCTAATCCCGGTTCGCCCCGATTATGTTTCTAGGTTTGTCAGCACCATACCCGTGATCGTGGGTTTCACCGAAGCGGTAAACGTCTTAGACCTGCATCGCTTCGAGCTTTCCTCCCACATTAAGCTGACACGCCGCGATATAACTGGAATACTGTTAAAAGCGGCGTTAAATCCAACTCACTCACTATAAGATACACATGTACTGGCAAAATAATATCACGTGTACTTACGCCCATGTCATTAACCGTCTTGCAAAAGTGGACGAGAGGAAACGTCGACTGAAATATAGTGCATACATCTTATTAACGTGAAACTAGTGCGATGCTTACAAATATACATTTAAATCGGAAAGACAAATTCCAGGTTTCATTAAACTCGGTCCGATATTTTGTCAAAAAAGATGAATCCAGTAAACATCTAATTTGCATCCTAAACTCGCGGAAGGGCAAATGCCTTGATTTTGTTTGTTTTTTTGTTTGGTTTTGTTGTTTTACGCCGCACTCAGCAATATTCCAGCAATATGACGGCGGTCTGTGAATAATCGACAATCCAGTGATTGATATCATAAACATCGATCCACGCAAGTGGGATCGATGACATGCATCAACCAAGTCAGCGAGCCTGACCACCCGATCCTGTTAGTTGCCTTTTACGACAAGCTTAGTCACCTTTTACGGCAAGCATGGGTTGCTAAAGACCTATTCTACCCCGGAATCTTCACCGGTCGCAAATGCCTTCATCCTACCTTGCCCGTCTGTAAAGCATCTTCCTCCCCGGATGGCGCCTACAAACACAGAGGGAATTGTTTGCAGCTACACCGTTTACAGTCAATTTATGGATAAATAATAGAATATAAGTTCCACATTTTTTGGTAAAGATTAAGCTATGTAATTCAAAGATCCGAATGTCCTGAAAGCGAATTTAAAATGTGAAAAAAAACCGACCAGAGGGAGTTGTTTATCTTACAATAAAACACAACAGGGAGGATAAACCACGAGGGGTGTTTTTGTATACGATAACTAACGACGACGAGTCGTCTATTTCGCATATTAGATGTCAACATTATGTACAGCCTCTTTGAGGATGTTGATAAATTTCACAAGCTTTAAAAATATTTTCCTGTATTAAATAATGGTCACACCCTGAATACAATCCGATCGCGGCAATGTCGGACAAGTCAGGATGGTTAAGTTTAGTATTTTCTGAATATTCTCGATCAACTGACGACCACTATGTGTACATTTTCTCCCATTACAGATTGCCATATCTCGCATACTTTTTGGATTCGATCGTGAGGTCATTGCCTTTATCTGCCTTGTCCATCTACCTCTAATGGGAACAATTCACTACCCTCTACAAAATAGCGTCGTCCAATTTTCGACGTCATCGAATTGCGACCATATGATCGAAGCTCCAGATATGACGTAATGTTAGAACAATGGTTTATCGTGAAATAAACCACGCATCCTTCTTCATTGTTCTTTGCGATTAATGGCGTTGCTATCTTATATAAAGGAAATAAAAAAATATAATTTATCCCAACATAACTAGAACAGGCGATGACAGTCAGTTACATTTTGCTACAAACCATTGTTGCTTCTCCGATGAGAAAGGCGAACGCAACAGCAATGTAAATAGCACTGAAATTCATTGTTTACGGTCTTGATTTTGGTGACTGAAAATAAAACATTCACATTTTATGGCCAGGATTACGCAATATGATAAGTGCAGTTCATTATTACATAATATTAAAAACATAACATTATTCACAGCATTCTAATTACACGAATATAATGTTGTGCAGGCAGCAGTGTTTCAGCAAGAATGTTAATCTGTTTCAATGTATTTTATACAACAGGCGATGCAATACAATACGAACAGTCAAAGGGCAAAATATTGTTTTCTATGTGCCAATAAAGTGTGATGAAAAATAAACAACAACAAAAAAACACACACACAACAAAAGCATGAAGAGCAACGAGTATCACATGAATAAGATTTATAGATACGCACGTTCTGTTGTACTTATATTGATTACATCTAGTACCTACAAACCTGCACATGCAACCATTACTTGCACTAAACAGCGATGTGTAAGGACGAACATATGATCAACGAGCATACGAACATTCACAGTCTGAGCAAACATGGACAATCAAATAATACTTAATAATAATAATAATAATTGATTTGTAAAGCGCCTAATATCCATCGACAGTTGCTCACTGGCGCTGTGACAAGGTTAAAAGGTAATATCTATGTACATATGCCTACTATCAGGAGATCTATTTAAAAACTGAGGTGAAGAAGTGGGTTTTGAGGAGAGACTTAAATGTTTCCTTAGAAGCAGAGTTTCTCAGATTCAAAGGCAAAGCGTTCCATAACTGTGGACTGCAAAATATACTTACTCGTTTTCCTTGTCTGTCGTGATTTTGATGTAATTTGGTTCCTTATATATACTGCAAATGCAGATGTCGGCTCAATTTAAAAATGATAGAAAATCTATAAATTATAATAAGATGCAAGGTTACTGTAATATATATGTAATGTATATGTATCGTATGTGGTATATCCATCTGTCGCATCAGTGCCACGTGTTTGCCTGTTCTGTTCTTTAGTGTTAGGTTGCGCATGGAACCTTGAAACTGTCATTTCTTCAAAGTTGATGAAGTTATAAAATGATGCTGTTGTTCAACTGCAATAAGGTATTATTACTAATATAATATACTGAACAGCAAAAGAAACGTCACCCCAAGTAATATTGCATGAAAAGTTGTCATTTAAATATCTGGGTAATTTTTGTCAAAGTTTCTAAATTTTAACATTGCTGACAATAAAACCGATTGCCCAAACGCATCAGGGCAACGGCCATGATAACCCGATGTACGTGAGTTCTTTGCAAATTAAAATGCACATGCGTTCCCCAATTTCTTGGCCTATTAAAATCCACCCAGATCGGATAACATTCATTCGTTTGATGATTGTGAAATATGAGGCCTAGGAATTTTGCCTCCTCTACTACCTTGATAGGAGTACCATCTAAAAATAAATCTGGATCCGTATGTGGTTTGTATTTACGACAAAAGTGAATACAGTTTGCTTTGGATTTTGGGAATTTGACAAGAAACCATCGACACCAAGCCCTGGGACGATTGCAAGCTGGACAAACCACCCGGCAAGCAGCCAATGCATTTCAAGTCCACGTAAGGACCATATACAGGCTCTCCAGTAACGGTATCTGACCACCAACACTACAGATGAGCGACCACGTAGTGGAAGACCAAGGGTCACCACCCGACGTCAGGATCGTCAGATTGTGCGACAGCATCTTCAAGATCGCTTTGTTGCTGCTGCGGAAATTGCTCGACAGACCATGGGGACACACCAGCAACACATTAGTGCTGTCGACGATTGATGAGCAGAGACCTCCACTGTCACAGGCCACACCGAGGACCCATTCTTACGCCACGTCATCGCCGGGACTGTCTTCAGTGGGCAACACAGCACCAGCATTGGCGCCACCAGCGGTGGAGAAGAGATGATGAAGACGGTAAGGAGATATTATATTTAGATCAATTTTAGCTGCAGTGATGTGTGGTTGAATTCTGATTCCAAGTGGTGGAACAAGGTTTGATAGATTTTGAAACAGGTTTTCATACTGAGGGTGGAAAACACAATTGTATGCTGGATTTGATGTATTTGAGTGCAATTTAGTGATGTATTGCAGTGCAAGTTTAATGTGGCGCAGTTCGAGTGAAGGTTCATAGACCTCCACATACAAACTGTCCACGGGAGAGGTCCTAAAAGCCCCAAGACAGAGCCTTAGGCCCTGATGGTGTACAGTGTCCATTTTTTTCTAAATTGCTTTTGCAGGCTCCACCATAGACAATGGAACCACAGTCTAGTTTGGAGCGTATTAACGGTTTGTAAAGTGAAGGAGGGTGGTCTGATCCCCTCCCCACTCGGAATTGGAAACGACGTTTAACAAGTTGTGAGCCTTCAGGCACTTTGCCTTGAGATATTTGATGTGTGGTAAGAATATGAGATGACGGTCAAATATGAGGCCCATAAATTTGACCTCCTCTACTACCTTGATAGGAGTACCTAGGAAAACTAAATCGGGATCCTTGTCAGGTTTGTATTACGACAAAAGTGGATACAGTTTGTTTTCGATTTGGGGAATTTGAAGCCGTCTTCGTTCGCCCATTTTTGAATTTTGTTAAGACAGAGCTGTAGCTGTCTTTCTATTGTATTCATATTCTTACCACGACAAGAAATGTTCAAATCGTCCACAAAAAGTGAACCATCAACGCTATTAGTTAATACTTTAGTGAGACTATTAATTTTGATGCTGAAAAGGGTGACTGATAGTATGCTGCCTTGAGGGACGCCCTGATCCTGATCGAAATGGATGTTGTCCGCTCCTGTGGAAGTGTCATGAGATTGCCCTAGGGCAGTATATAATTCATGGAGAGAAAAAAGAACTATGACAAGCCTGTGCATTTACAACAATTAACTGCATTAATTCGTTCAGTTGAATGAGTTATGGCAAACCTACAACAGTACAAAGTTAATTCTGACGTGACCTGTAATGGGATATCCGCGGCGATAGCGAGAACCTGTATCTGATTGTAATGAGACTGAGGTAATCGAAGCATGTTTTCTTTATTTAAAGCATTAATTGTTTATTGTTAAGCAAGTTTATCTCTGCAGCCGATGTAATATGCAGCTACCAGCCGACTCGTCTCGCATCAAAACATGGGCTGTGTAACTTCTTTGATAGGCATTTAGAAGTTGGATTACTAAGTAAGGATAAGAATCAATGGATGAACAACTTCTTTATTACAATTAAGAGCGACGTTTCGGTGTAGGTTTCTAACACCGTGTAGGTTTCGCACACCGTAATAAAGACGTTGTTCATCAATTGATTCTTATCCTTACTTTAGGTCTTTGTACTCGCTGGCAGATGACCATGGAGTTCGCTGATCGCTGTGTCGGATTAACGGGACTGATTAATGAGTGATTTCGGTAATTCGTTGCAAATTAGATGTGTCGGAGTCAGAGTGCGAGCCTGTCGGATTAACGGGTCTTAATAGCACTGATTTTAATGGTTTGATTTAATAAGTGTCGAATAAAGCCGATTGTCGGATTAACGAGTGTCGGATTAACCGTACGTGACTGTTGTTTGTTATAGGGACTTATATGTCGGTCTTATTACATCTCTGGAACCTTTTATTTGTTACATTGACCGAAACACAAAGGTACGTAGTTTCAAACCTAAAGGGGGGCGGTCGGGTAGCCTAGTTGTTAAGGCGTTCGCTCGTCACGCCGGAGACCCGGGTTCGATTCCCGACATGGGTACAATGTGTGAAGCCCATTTCTGGTGTCCCCCGCCGTGATATTGCTGGAATATTGCTAAAAGCGGCGTAAAACCATACTCACTCAAACCTAAAGGGGGGCACGGGTGGCCCAGTCGTCTAAGGCGCCGCAATTCGCTGTGCAGAGTTGCGTCCCTTGGGCACGCAAGAAACCTATGATTGTGGGTTCGAATCCCGGTTCGCCCTGATTATGTTTCTAGGTTTGTCAGCACCATACCCGTGCTCGTGTGTTTCACCGAAGTGGTAAACGTCTGACACCTGCATCACTTCGGGCTTTCCTCCCACATTAAGCTGACTCGACGCGATATAACTGGAATACTGTTAAAAGTGGCGTTAAACCCAACGCACACACACACATGAATGCTGAATTCAGATTTAACTTTAAACGGTAATGTTCCGAATAACACGATCAACTGAATTTAAATGTGTCTCTTCATGTAAAGTCAAGCATATTCGATCATGTTTTCTATGCAGACGTTGTATGACCCGTGAAGATCCGGGGAAGAATAGGTCTTCAGAAACCCATGCTTGCCGTAAAAGGCGACTATGATTGTCGTAAGAGGCGAATAACGGGATCGGGTGGTCAGGCTCGCTGACTTGGTTGATGTATGTCATCGTATCCCAAGGTCGATGCTCATGATGTCAATCACTGGATTGTCTGGTTGAGACTTGATTATTTACAGACCGCCGTCATATAGCTGGAATATTGCTGAATGCGGCGTTAAACAACAGACAAACAAACAAACAAACAAACAAACAAACAAGTATATGATCATGGCTACAACAAAGCTTTCGAAACGTTTTTTGACAGACATGTGGAGTAAATTTCTAGATATTTTGCATCAGTGACATAAATAATGTCTGATCTAATTTCCTATTTTGACTTGTATCAAACGTTATAGTCCATTGCTTTTTTCAGGTGAACAGTTGACCTGCCTTTGCATGTGTTTGTAAAACATGTCACGGTTAGGCAAGAACACCATTTTGATAGTGATTGATAAACAATGGACTCTGCTTTAGCAGAAATTTCTTATTGCTATGGAAATGTTTGGTCGCTTCCAACGAGCCAGACACACACACACACAGACACAGACACACACTAAATGATAAATAATAAATTTTACCGAGTTTTTGATAACTTTGACTGAGGCTGAAAATTGCGGTAATGCTCGTTCCTGAGCAGATCTTGAAAACTGTACAATATGTTTTCACCAAATACGTCTAGTATGGAACTGGTGCCTTTTGATATTTTGGCATTAAAACAAATATATTTCAAGTTGCTATCGCAACAGCTTTGGCTTTTGAATGGCATTAGATCTCGTTTCCTGAGCAGATCTTGAAAACTCTAAATATTTCTTCACCAAATTTAGTACATTAATAGGCCTAGTGGGGACTGGTGCCTTTTGACAAGTTTGGGATTTTTTTAAAGGATCTAGGCTGTAAATGGTGGTAGTCCTCGTTTCCGGTGCTAACCTTGAAAACGTTACAAAATCGCTTTACAAAACTTGGCACAGAGACAGGTCTAATTGTGAATTGGTTCCTTTTGATGGTTTGGGATTTTTTAAATGATAATTTCTGTTTTCATGGCAACATGTTTCATATATACACCTCGTCAAAATTTGTTTGGTTGTAAACTTGATTTGTTCACAGTTCAGGGGACATTAAATGTCCAAGGGTACCAAGATACCATATTGAACAGTTTTGTAGAGCTTCATTTCGATAACCATGCACTTGCGACACGTCCTGTCTTCATGGACGACACTGTCCGAGCACGAGCTGTGACTGACCATCTCCAGAACAACGTCATTGAGACCCTGCCTTATCCTTCTCGATGCCCAGACCTGAATCAAATGGAGCATCTCTGGGATCAGCTGGGATGTAGGGTTAGAGCCAGGGACACCCCCAGTACAGAATCCCCCTGGAATTGACCCATGCATTGCATCAGGAATGGCAACACATCCTCAACATCTGATTTTCAGCATGAGGAGACGTCTTGCGGATGTGATCTGTGTATAGGGTGGCTACGCATATATTGACTTATATTGTTTATATATTTTATATATTATTTATTCAACTGTGACATGGGTACAACGTTACTGACATCTTTTTGAAATCAAGTAACTCTTTTGGTTGCTTTTGTTTCGCTTTTCTCTTTTCTCTTTATCAAAACATCTTGGTGGTGTGATACGTTGTCGAGGTGTATATTATTCACGATAATTATTTACCATTGCGTGGGATATTGATGACTTTGTCCTCTTGTTGAAACTCCTCTGAAACTACAAGGCCACTGGAGATGGAACTTTGCATGAATGGTCCCAGCTATGCTGTCTCAAAACATTGCTCTCAAAATACTAAGCCATTTTCAAACATGGTCACCTTAATGCCATATTAAGAAACCCTTAATGGCTATCAATCGGCCGTCTGTTTTCAAAATGTGTTGCAAGTTAGTATTGGTGTAATTAATAGTGAGGCGTAACTTTTTTTTCAATATTAGTAAATTTTATGAATGTTGCCCTTAAAAATAAAAGTAGGTGTAAAATCAGACACCCACATCTTAGACGCCACCGCAAACTATCCTGCCTCCATGTTTCATCAAATATTCTGCATACATACAGTAGGTTTTGGCATACATTTGCCAGGAAACCAAAAAAGAGGAAAAGAAATTGTTCGAGCAACATTGGGGGAGGATGACCCAGAGACCATCCTACACCTTTGGATATACAGGAAAATAGCAAAACAAGTTCATCAAGGCTCAAACTGTCGGTTTTTTTTACCAATTTTACTTGTGTGTCAGTTACCCCTTGCCTGATTTTATTTTGAAGTTTCAAATTAAATTTTGCAAACAGATCTTGTTCTTAGGAACCACTGGGTACAGGGTTCAAACTGGTGTGTATATAATGACCAAAAGAAGATCCTAGTTAGTTCAAGGCATCACTATTTGCACCATACATCATTGTCCTAAACAATGTTGCAGAATACATTATTTCCATTTTCACAGAATCTTTCACTCCAAATTATTTTAACGTCAACATAGATATTTTTGTACCAATGAAGGCTGGAGTGCCTACAAGTCAATGGAGATACAGGGCCATTTGGCTCTATTTTTAACTGTCCGATCGGGACATTAGTTGCCCAGAAGTCTCAGGCGCCGAAACTCCGAATACAGATTTACGGGAACTGCATCCACTTGTCGTAGTTTCTAATTTCCCCGCGATTATCATCCTTAGTCTCTCGGGTTTCCGAAAATGCCCGTTTTTACCTCTACGAGTCGTGTCATTTTGGTTTATCCTCCCACGTTTATCCGCTTAAGTGCCGTTCTAAACTGCCTTTAACAGTACCCCGATGATGCATCTTTAACTAATCTATAATGCTTCTTATTATTTCATCTCTAATTAATGAGCGTTTTCGTAAACAGTTCCTATTATCTATCTTTTTGTTGGAAAATATCAACTCTAAACATTGAAAGTGATTACAGCTTAATAAGATGAATTTTTATTGCCTAAAACAAATCTGCCGCCATATATATACTCATCCTCCAATCATGTTGCAGATACCTGAACGTGTTGCAAAATATGAAAGGAAGCACTTCAAATGGAAAGAACATCTCATCACAAATACCATCAATTACAATAACAAGTTGATTTCTGCCTATTTATCCCTGTACTCATCTGAGGCTAGTATTCTAAGCACTACTTAGCTTTGTTTATTCGGAAATATATGACTTATTCCAGTTGTTGGATTCCCTTTGAACTTGATGTGTTTATGTGAGGTGCACATTTAAGGATACCTACTTAACCTCGTATCCTGGTTAGGGGCAGACCATTGGAAATGCCTCACATGCCTTCTGCATTCAAGTTGACAAAATACTTGTTGTCCTTGTACGTTGATGTGGTGAATATGTTCTTTAAGTTCGGTTTTTGTTGTTTACATTTTTAGTGGATAATGTATGTATGAAGGTGTGTACCTCATTAGATTCTTGTTCAATTATGTACATTTATATTACAATATTTGTTGTTTTCGTTTCATGATTTTATTTTAAAGTTGTCTTTTCAGGGATGTTGGATTAATTCATTTATATTCTTTTGTAACTTTTAAATATTTTTTAAGTTTCTATGTTATATATAGATAGCATATAAGGTATATGTCATAGATGTGTGTAACTGAAAATGCATAAGGACAGTAAATACAGTGTTATATGTGCCAAAACTGATTGTCAGCTATGCTAACCACTACTTCTTCTTTTTTCGACCCTTAATTTAAGCTTTTTTCAAATTTGAATTATGACAGCTTGCAGTTTTGTCTGTGATATATTACTAGAATATTACAATTTACATGCTTTCTTCGAATCCTGTATTTGTTGTTCTTTAATCTGTACAGATATGTTTTACCTACTGTAACGGATGGCTCTGATTTCTCAGAAACAATGGGTTGGGGATTGTCTGGTTAAATGTCCAGAGAAACAGCGGGTTCAGGTTTGTGAGAAGAGTTGGGACTTTATTCAGAGTAACTACCGCTCAGGGTTTGTGAAAAAGAGTTGGAGTTAAATGGGGAGAAACGACGGATACGGGTTTGTGAGAAACGGATTCCCTTCAGAGAGAAACGACAGGGCGTTCTGTTAGAACGGAGAAACGGCGGGTCATTGTTCGTGAGAAACAGGGCATTCTGTTAGAACGGAGAAACGGCTGTTCTTTGTTTGTGAGAAATAGAGTGTTCTGTTAGAACGGAGAAACGGCTGTTCTTTGTTTGTGAGAAATAGAGTGTTCTGTTAGAACGGAGAAACGGCTGTTTTTTTGTTTGTGAGAAATAGGGTGTTCTGTTAGAATGGAGAAACGGCTGGTCATGGTTTGTGAGAAACAGCGGGTTGAGGATAGAACTAAAACGCGGGTTCTGTTTAGGGAGTAACGTCGGCCTAGGTTTGTCAACACCTAATGCTGGGTAGACAGCAGCAGTGGGTCTAGATTTGCCTTGTAAAAGATGTAGAGAAGCAGTGAAACATGTTTTTAGACAGGTGGTCCAATTTCGAGCATTGGTTCCTTCGTTTTTGGATAGTGTAAGTCAAAGAACGACAGAAATTCACCGTCACAGTGGAATTGTTGGGCGATTATCTCCTATGAACAAAATGCCAACACGATACAACAAAGAGAGATACAACAAAGATACAACTGTGTGAGTGAGTTACGAAATAACGTCGCATCTGCATTATTTCAGCCATATTTGCCTTCCGAAGGATGAGGATATATTGACGATACTTAATGGTGATTGACAAAAACCTTACGTTTTTGGATTAGAATTGATTTGTTTTCACTGGTGGCGTAGAAAATTATCAAATCCTACGCCATTTGACAACCATCGTTGAATATTCTATTTATTATATAAGTCAAGCTATTTTGCGAGAATTTTATTCTCCAACTAACTGCTCGAACCGTTAACCGTAGGGACAAACACCCCATATAGTGAGCAACATAGTTCCATCTTCGGAGATGAACGGCACATAGTAACAAATTTATTATTATGTTTTCGATACAACCAAACTGAAACCAAACACATTCTCAACTTATTAAACTTATATTTAACTTGCTAGAATGGTGTGTAATGCTTGAGAAAGTATATGCATTTTGCGACTCTGTCAGACCTGGCGTACATTCAAAACAGGTGTCTATTCAAGAATTTACGGTTGGCGAGTCTCTGGGCCAACTAAATGTGATCTGACTTTCACTCAATACGGGTGCTGGAGGTAAGGCACGGGACACTCTTACCCTGCACTGAGTGTGATCACTGCATGTTTAAATTGTTTCGTGAGTGTAGCGGCTGTGGATATTTTAAATGTTTTTTGTTTTGTTTGTTTGTTGTTTAACGCCGCACTCAGAAATGTGTTCCAGGCTATATGACGGCGGTCTGTAAATAATCGAATGAGTACCAGACAATCCAGTGATTGACATCATGAACATTGATCCACGCAATTGGGATACAATGACATGCATCAACCAAGTCAAAGAGTCTGGCCACCCCATCCCGTTAGTTGCCTCTTAACGGTTAAGATTGTGTTTGTTTGTTGAAAGCCGCACTCAGCAATATTGAGCTATATTATGGCGGTCTGTAAATAATCAAGTCTGGACCAAACAATCCAGTGATTGATATCATGAGCATCGATCCACGCAATTGGGATAATACGATCTGCATCAACCAAGTCAGCAAGCCTGACCACCCATAACGGTTAAGAGTGCTGACTCGTCGCTCTAACGACAAGGGATCGATTCTCTATGAGTACCATGTGTAAAACCCTTTTGCTAGTTTTACGGACCGTGATAAGTGAGGCTGGAATCCTTCTAAAAGCGGACAGCCTTCGTGGTCTAGTGGTAGAGCGTCCGCCCGGAGAGGGGAAGGTACGGAGTTCGATCCCCGGCCGCGTCATACCAAAAGACGATAAAAGATGGTACTTGTAGTTACCCTGTCTGGCGCTCGGCATTAAGTGGCTGGTCGGCTCGGAGTCAGTATACTGTGTCTGAGTGGGGTATTCATGTTAAACTGCGGGATGGTATCTCAGTGGGCTAGCACTATAAATCGGCATCAGTCCGATCTAGTACAAGCAGCCACATACACACAGGTGCATGCACGTCGCTATATAAGTGCAATAAACCCAATTTCACCTCACCTCACCTCACCTCACCTCACCTCTTCTAAAAGCGACGTAAAACTAACTACTTACTAGTGAGTATGGATTCTTTTCTAGCGGTTCCTCTATAATTACACGGTTTAAAACGGATATGCAGTTTTATGATGTAATCAGACAGTGTTTGGATGCGGGGCTCCTTGTAAGGGTGCAGCATGTCTTTGTTTAACTTAATCTAAGTGTTGGGCTCAGTCTGCTCACTTCAAATGTGAAGCCGCCATATGTTACGTAGATGTAACTAAATGCCAATAAGCATTATGGAATCAACCACATAACCAAATCTTTAGCCGGAGGGAGACTTCTATAAACTGTCACTTGTCTCCTTTGGTAAATAAAATGTGTTTAAAAAAGATCGCTAAAAATCAGACAACGGCTCTGAGAACTTTTCAGTGAAAAGCGATAGGCCAACATAGCTGTAATCAAAATGCCTTAACTGTACGTGATTAACACAAGTGCAAACGAGCAGGTTGTTCTACGTCTTAACAAGTAAAGTTAACGCCCAATCACTCATTCAATGCTCATGTAAATGTATGTACGAGACACTGTAGGCTGGGGCGATATTTTATGAGAAAATACAAACACAACCACAAAAAGAAATGTGCCTGGTTTTTTTATTCAGGTTACAGATTCAAGAACACGAATTCAAGAACTTGACTTGGTATCCTGCAAAATAAAGAAAACATGTATGAGGTAATAAGTCCTACTCTTCATGCAACAGCGGTGACGGAACACCCAATCAGTCAATTCCCTAGTACCCCCTTTACCCATGTCACAACTATGCACTGATTCAGAACGCAGACACATGACTCTCTAGAACTACAGGTGTTTTCAATTACTTGCAAATACAGAAACGGACGCTTCTTAACTACCATTCACTAAATGCTCCCAAACTCGTATCATGCCATGTACTTCCTATCCGAAAACATAATTTCCAAATCGTGATCTTATTTAAGACAACTTCGTGAGCGCAACAGAAACTGGAACAGAAGCAACCGTGTTTTGTAAGAGCATCAAAGATGACCTTGACCTTGGAAAGATACATGGTCGTTATGACTTGACCTGTAATGGAATGTCCTCAGATCTTTGGGTAGCTTTAATTAGAGTGGGTTGCCTGCGAGCTATTCTAATCTGGACTCCCAAGGGGGCTGCCAGCAAGTACCCATTTGGACACTCCTTTTGCCATGCCAGAAAACCATCGAGGTGGGTTCTATTCTCTGAAGTTCCTGATTGTGTTTCTGGGTGTGACAACACTATGCCCATGAACGTGTTGTTTTGACTAATGTGGTAAATGTCGAAGACCTGCATCACCTCGGGCTAATATGTCGCGATATAACTGACACAGTATTCGAAACAGCGGTAAAAGAAAACTTACTTACTCGGGTTTACACAGAAGAACATGCCCTTCCTAGTTCCCCTTCTTCGCGGCTTCCACTTCGTTGCAGTATTTTATGTGACTAACTGCCAACTGCAAAAGGGTCAAAGACAAATAATAATCTGGAATATTCCCAGGATCGGGTTATATAAAAAGACAATAAATTTGTTTCCTTTGTTTGATGTTTAACTTCACAACCAGCAATATTCCCGCTGTAAGTCTTGCCATGTTGTTGGGCGCGGTATGAATAAATTAATGAATAAATTAATTAACTAGTAAATATAAATACTATTTAGACCTTTATTACCCAATATTATGGACCTTCGGTTCAGGTAAACTGCCACCCAAGGCATTTTACTCCGAAAAGACGCTAACAGACATTAGACGAGTGCACAACCTTGACGTGAACCTACCATTTGCAGAACAGTTTCCATTGCTGCTTCGGTATTTGTCTCTTTCTGAAAAGGAAAAGAAGAGGGGTGTACTGAAAATCAATTCCTATCTAGTAAAACCTACCAACATATGATAAGCCCAACATTAATATTTCTGTTCCGTTGGAATATAAAGTTAAGACAAAAAAAACCCCAAAACAAATCCATACATAATAGTCTTCCCATAAATGTCTCTCCAGCTTTCTTCAAAATTTAATGTAATACTTCTTTGTGTTTCTTTGTTGTCTATTTGAACGTGGCACCCAGTAAGATATACCGATCACTTTCAGAGAGCAGTTCTGATGAGTTCTACAACCTATTGCTATAGTCCAATCTGATAGGAACCTGTAGAAAGGAGTTTTGGAAATTGTTTGTTTATTAATTGTTGAGCGACACACTAACCAATATTCCAGCTACAGGGGATTGTAAAGTTAGCAGCTTCAATATATATAGCCAATACCAGTATCATAGTACAACATTGAAGAAAAGGGATGTACTGAAGTCAACATACCAAGTTATGTGAGGACGAATTCATCAATTTTCACTATATATACCTGTGTAAAACTATACACTAATCTCAAGTCAATCTTAGTGCAGGTGTTTACCATTTTTTCTTAAACCCGTCATCATTGATATACTGCCCCTGGACCAAGGAAATACAAATACAATTTTCAAAACGCGGTGTTAACTCAAACCGTTCAGTTTAATGAAGTCCTGCTGCAATGCAGTCCAGAAAGTATCAACGTGTTGGCAGACATGCTAAAGGCTGGGGTTGTGTACTCACGTATTCTAAAAAAAAGATACAACAATTACATATATATGCGTATATTTAGACATTTTCTAAGTATAAACACTGAAATCATTGCTGGGGATTTATTGCTTCTTACTAGAGGTGAGGTGAGGTGAGGTGAGGTGAGGTGAAATGGGGTTTAACGTCCCGCCCAAGATTATTGCACTTATATAGCGACGTGCATGCACGTGTGTGTGTGGCTACTTGTACCAGTCCGAGTGATGCCGATTTATAGTGCTAGCTCACTGAGATACCATGCTGCAGTTTAACATGAATACCCCACTGAGACACAGTATACTGACTCCGAGCCGACCAGTTTTAGCCCCTTAATGCCGAGCGCCAGACAGGGTAACAACAAGTACCTTCCGCTCTCCGCGAGGACGCTCTACCCCTCGACCACGGAGGCGGTCTTGTTATAAGAGTTCATTCGCTATTTATTAAAGTCTGAACTATATGTTTATCAGTGGTTATAGTAAATCTTTACATCAGTATATATATATAGCATTCAAATATGAAAATCGAATCTTGACCAAACAATCCAGTGAATGTTTTTTGCAAGCAACGATCAGTTGGTTTTACTATAACGATCAACGAAGTGCCAGGGTCTGACCAACCTATCCATTCAGCCGCCTCGTACGACCTGTATATGTTGCTATAACCACGAATAGATGGCTATATCATCCAATACAGGATAGAGCGCTACAAACAACTGCAATTATATACACCTGGGAAAAGGTTAGGCACAGCTTTGTAGATTTTACCAAATAATGTAGTACCTTTTGAAATCGTATCCTTTTTAAATGTTAGGATAAAACACATTTACTTTTGCTTACAAGGTTACATACCAATGCTGAAATACAGTAACAAAATTTGATTCTCTGATGACATGTATTGTAAATGATCCACGACAATAGTTATTTAACGACTCTTTCATTTGCTTATTGTCTGTCTTTATATCCCAGAATACCATCGCGGGTTCAAATGTAAACGCAGTCTGTTTTAAGTTAAGAGTAAGACTGCAGTATTGATGTTACTTTTGCATGTATGGACGAAAAACTACACGTCGAGCAATGAGTGAGTGAGGGAGTATGGTTTTACGCCGCTTTTAGCAATATTCCAGCAATATCACGGCGGGGGACACCAGAAATGGGCTTCACACATTGTACCCATGTCGGGAATCGAACCCGGGTCTACGGCGTGACGAGCGAACGCTTTAACCACTAGGCTACCCGACCGCCCCTCGGTTTTCAATGAGATCAATGTGCCATGTAGATATATCCAAAAAATATATGGAAGTTCTGGATATATGAAAATAAAGGATTGGTGGCGCTTAATTTAATTTGTTTCCAGGTGTAAAATATATGATGTATAATCCTTACTTCCGAGTGCGTTCACTGCATCCTTTAGTGTCTTTTCTGCCTTGGAATACTGCAACAGTGGGGTCGTTTAAATCATTGATGTATCGACGTCGACGAGCCAACACTACTTTTGTCATC
Source organism: Haliotis rufescens (assembly GCF_023055435.1). Classification (NCBI taxonomy): domain Eukaryota; kingdom Metazoa; phylum Mollusca; class Gastropoda; order Lepetellida; family Haliotidae; genus Haliotis; species Haliotis rufescens. Next base: position 34,389,439 of record NW_025963846.1, read on the forward strand.
GACAATTTCAAAAGGGAAGTTTAAATAATCATGCGATGTAATTCTGAATCATAACTTATAAAACAATGCCAACGCCTTTAAATTATCGTCAAGTGATATTGTTTAGGGCTTAGCAAAGTGTAGTAAAATAACCCAAATGTCATTATAAAATTAAACTGATACGTTTCCATCTACAAGAGATGTTTTGTTTGTTTGCTTGTTTGTGTGTTGTTTAACGCAGCCCTCGGCAATATTCCAGCTATATGACGGCGGTCTGTAAATAATCAAGTCTGGACCAGACAATCCAGTGATTGATACCATAAGAATCGATCCATGCAAGTGGGATACGATGACATGCATCAACCAAGTCAGCGAGCCTGAACACCCGATCCCGTTAGTCGCCTTTTACGACAAGCATAGTTGCCTTTTTAACGCCACACTAAAATTTAGCAATATTCTAGATATATGACGGTTGCCTGTGACAGTAGTTGCTACCATGAACAACGACCCACAGCGTTGAGTATATTATTGACTCACAAACAACAATTCACCAAACCTTGTCAATTAAAATGCCTCGTACCGACCAGTATACGATGTTTGGGACATATTCTAACCCAGAATACCATCGGGGGTTCAAATGTAAACGCAGTCTGTTTTAAGTTAAGAGTAAGACTGCACTATTGATGTTGCTTTTGCATGTATGGACGAAAAACTACACGTCGAGCAAATAGTGAGTGAGGGAGTATGGTTTTACTCCGTTTTTAGCAATATTTCAGCAATATCACGGCGGGGGACACCAGAAATTGACTTCACACATTGTACCCATGTCGGGAATCGAACCCGGGTCTTTGGCGTGACGGGCGAACGCTTTAACCACGAGGCTTCCCGACCGCCAAATCGAGCAAAGCGTGTACAAAACGTACAATGTACAATGTGCATGTATAGGGACGAATAGAAATACGTACATTTTCTGAAGAATAAACATATCAAATTAACAGCCTTAAAACTAATCTGAACTATAAGATACACGAAATAGAAAATGTTACAGCGATGGATATTTCAACCACGTCAGTGCTTTCTTGTAGAACCGTACTCAAAGCTCCATCGGGGGCACGGGTGGCCCAGTCGTCTAAGGCGCCGCGATTCGCTGTGCAGAGTTGCGTCCCTTGGGCACGCCAGAAACCTATGATTGTGGGTTCGAATCCCGGTTCGCCCCGATTATGTTTCTAGGTTTGTCAGCACCATACCCGTGCTCGTGGGTTTTACCGAAGCGGTAAACGTCTTAGACCTGCATCGCTTCGAGCTTTCCTCCCACATTAAGCTGACACGCCGCGATATAACTGGAATACTGTTAAAAGCGGCGTTAAATCCAACTCACTCACTATAAGATACACATGTACTGGCAAAATAATATCACGTGTACTTACGCCCATGTCATTAACCGTCTTGCAAAAGTGGACGAGAGGAAACGTCGACTGAAATATAGTGCATACATCTTATTAACGTGAAACTAGTGCGATGCTTACAAATATACATTTAAATCGAAAAGACAAATACCAGGTTTCATTAAACTCGGTCCGATATTTTGTCAGAAAAGATGAATCCAGTAAACATCTAATTTGCATCCTAAACTCGCGGAAGGGCAAATGCCTTGATTTTGTTTGGTTTTGTTGTTTTACGCCGCACTCAGCAATATTCCAGCTATATGACGGCGGTCTGTGAATAATCGAGTCTGGACCAGACAATCCAGTGATTGATATCATAAACATCGATCCACGCAAGTGGGATCGATGACATGCATCAACCAAGTCAGCGAGCCTGACCACCCGATCCCGTTAGTTGCCTTTTACGACAAGCTTAGTCACCTTTTACGGCAAGCATGGGTTGCTAAAGACCTATTCTACCCCGGAATCTTCACCGGTCGCAAATGCCTTCATCCTACCTTGCCCGTCTGTAAAGCATCTTCCTCCCCGGATGGCGCCTACAAACACAGAGGGAATTGTTTGCAGCTACACCGTTTACAGTCAATTTATGGATAAATAATAGAATATAAGTTCCACATTTTTTGGTCAAGATTAAGCTATGTAATTCAAAGATCCGAATGTCCTGAAAGCGAATTTAAAATGTGAAAAAAAAACGACCAGAGGGAGTTGTTTATCTTACAATAAAACACAACAGGGAGGATAAACCACGAGGGGTGTTTTTGTATACGATAACTAACGACGACGAGTCGTCTATTTCGCATATTAGATGTCAACATTATGTACAGCCTCTTTGAGGATGTTGATAAATTTCACAAGGTTTAAAAATATTTCCTGTATTAAATAACGGTCACTCCCTGAATACGATCCGTACGCGGCAATGTCGGACAAGTCAGGATGGTTAAGTTTAGTATTTTCTGAATATTCTCACGAATACAAAACCAACTGACGACCACTATGTGTACATTTTCTCCCATTACAGATTGCCATATCTCGCATACTTTTTGGATTCGATCGTTAGGTCATTGCCTTTATCTGCCTTGTCCATCTACCTCTAATGGGAACAATTCACTACCCTCTACAAAACAGCGTCGTCCAATTTTCGACGTCATCGAATTGCGACCGTATGATCGAAGCTCCAGATATGACGTCATGTTAGAACAATGGTTTATCGTGAAATAAACCACGCCTCCTTCTTCATTGTTCTTTGCGATTAATGGCGTTGCTATCTTATATAAAGGAAATAAAAAAATATAATTTATCCCAACATAACTAGAACAGGCGATGACAGTCAGTTACATTTTGCTACAAACCATTGTTGCTTCTCCGATGAGAAAGGCGAACGCAACAGCAATGTAAATAGCACTGAAATTCATTGTTTACGGTCTTGATTTTGGTGACTGAAAATATAACATTCACATTTTATGGCCAGGATTACGCAATATGATAAGTGCAGTTCATTATTACATAATATTAAAAACATAACATTATTCACAGCATTCTAATTACACGAATATAATGTTATGCAGGCAGCAGTGTTTCAGCAAGAATGTTAATCTGTTTCAATGTATTTTATACAACAGGCGATGCAATACAATACGAACAGTCAAAGGGCAAAATATTGTTTTCTATGTGCCAATAAAGTGTGATGAAAAAACAAAACAAAAAAAAACAACACACACAACAAAAGCATGAAGAGCAACGAGTATCACATGAATAAGATTTATAGATACGCACGTTCTGTTGTGCTTATATTGATTACATCTAGTACCTACAAACCTGCACATGCAACCATTCCTTGCACTAAACAGTGATATGTAAGGACGAACATATGATCAACGAGCATACGAACATTCACAGTCTGAGCAAACATGGACAATCAAATAATACTTACTCGTTTTCCTCGTCTGTCGTGATTTTGATGTAATTTAGTTCCTTATATATACTGCAAATGCAGATGTCGGCGCAATTTGAAAATGATAGAAAATCTATAAATTATAATAAGATGCAAGGCTACTGTAATATATATGTATCGTATGTGGTATATCCATCTGTCGCATCAGTGCCACGTGTTTGCCTGTTCTGCCTAACTTTAGTGTTAGGTTGCGCATGGAACCTTGAAACTGTCATTTCTTCAAAGTTGATGATGTTATTAAATGATGCTGTTGTTTAACTGCAATAAGGTATTATTACTAATATAATATACTGAACAGCAAAAGAAACGTCACCCCAAGTAATATTGCATGAAAAGTTGTCATTTAAATATCTGGGTAATTTTTGTCAAAGTTTCTAAATTTTAACATTGCTGACAATAAAACCCAAACGCATCACGGCAACGGCCATGGTAACCCGATGTACGTGAGTTCTTTGCAAATTGAAATGCACATGCATTCCCCCATTTCTTGGCCTATTAAAATCCACCCAGATCGGATAACATTCATTCGTTTGATGATGGTCAAATATGAGGCCTAGGAATTTGGCCTCATCTACTACCTTGATAGGAGTACCATCTAAAAATAAATCTGGATCCGTATGTGGTTTGTATTTACGACAAAAGTGAATACAGTTTGCTTTGGATTTTGGGAATTTGACAAGAAACCATCGACACCAAGCCCTGGGACGATTGCAAGCTGGACAAACCACCCGGCAAGCAGCCAATGCATTTCAAGTCCACGTAAGGACCATATACAGGCTCTCCAGTAACGCTACCAGATTACCAATACAACAGATGAGCGACCACGTAGTGGAAGACTAAGGGTTACCACCCGACGTCAGGATCGTCAGATTGTGCGACAGCATCTTCAAGATCGCTTTGTTGCTGCTGTGGAAATTGCTCGACAGACCATGGGGACACACCAGCGACACATTAGTGCTGTCGACGATTGACGAGCAGAGACCTCCACTGTCACAGGCCACACCGAGGACCCATTCTTACACCACGTCATCGCCGGGACTGTCTTCAGTGGGCAACACAGCACCAGCATTGGCGCCACCAGCAGTGGAGAAGAGATGATGAAGACGGTAAGGAGATATTATATTTAGATCAATTTTAGCTGCAGTGATGTGTGGTTGAATTCTGATTCCAAGTGGTGGAACAAGGTTTGATAGATTTTGAAACAGGTTTTCATACTGAGGGTGGAAAACACAATTGTATGCTGGATTTGATGTATTTGAGTGCAATTTAGTGATGTATTGCAGTGCAAGTTTAATGTGGCGCAGTTCGAGTGAAGGTTCATAGACCTCCACATACAAACTGTCCACGGGAGAGGTCCTAAAAGCCCCAAGACAGAGCCTTAGGCCCTGATGGTGTACAGTGTCCATTTTTTTCTAAATTGCTTTTGCAGGCTCCACCATAGACAATGGAACCACAGTCTAGTTTGGAGCGTATTAACGGTTTGTAAAGTGAAGGAGGGTGGTCTGATCCCCTCCCCACTCGGAATTGGAAACGACGTTTAACAAGTTGTGAGCCTTCAGGCACTTTGCCTTGTGATATTTGATGTGTGGTAAGAATATGAGATGACGGTCAAATATGAGGCCCGGGAATTTGACCTCCTCTACTACCTTGATAGGAGTACCTAGGAAAACTAAATCGGGATCCTTGTCAGGTTTGTATTTACGACAAAAGTGAATACAGTTTGTTTTCGATTTGGGGAATTTGAAGCCGTCTTCGTTCGCCCATTTTTGAATTTTGTTAAGACAGAGCTGTAGCTGTCTTTCTATTGTATTCATATTCTTACCACGACAAGAAATGTTCAAATCGTCCACAAAAATGGAACCATCAACGCTATTAGTTAATACTTTAGTGAGACTATTAATTTTGATGCTGAAAAGGGTGACTGATAGTATGCTGCCTTGAGGGACGCCCTGATCCTGATCGAAATGATCTGACAGGGTAGAGCCCACTCGTACTTGAAATTGTCTGTTGTTAAAAAATTGAGATATGAACTGAGGTAATCTGCCCCTCATTCCAAATTCATGCAAATCTTTTAAAATACCATGTTTCCACGTTGTATCATATGCCTTCTCTGGGTCGAAAAAGATTGATAGTATGTTGTTTGTTGACAATGGAATATTCCATAAATGATTCTAAACGCACCAAATGGTTAATGGTACTTCTGGTTTTTCGGAAACCACGCTGGATGTCACTCAGGAGGTTATTGGTCTCTAGGTACCAGATTAATCGATTGTTGACCATGCGCTCCATGGTTTTACAAACACAGCTGGTTGATGATATTGGGCGGTTGGATGGATCTGTATGATCCCGTCCTGGCTTTGGAATAGGGATAATAATAGCATTGTGCCACGAAGGAGGCATATTTTCGGTTGTCCATATTTCATCAAATATATTAAGTAACGTTCCAAACATCAATCGGGCAAGTGTTTCAGGAGCTGAAAGTGGATGTTGTCCGCTCCTGTGGAAGTGTCATGAGATTGCCCTAGGGCAGTATATAATTCATGGAGAGAAAAGAACTATGACAAGCCTGTGCATTTACAACAATTAACTGCATTAATTCGTTCAGTTGAATGAGTTATGGCAAACCTACAACAGTACAAAGTTAATTCTGACGTGACCTGTAATGGGATATCCGCGGCGATAGCGAGAACCTGTATCTGATTGTAATGAGACTGAGGTAATCGAAGCATGTTTTCTTTATTTAAAGCATTAATTGTTTATTGTTAAGCAAGTTAATCTCTGCAGCCGATGTAATATGCAGCTACCAGCCGACTCGTCTCGCATCAAAACATTGGCTGTGTAACTTCTTTGATAGGCATTTAGAAGTTGGATTACTAAGTAAGGATTAGAATCAATGGATGAACAACTTCTTTATTACAATTAAGAGCGACGTTTCGGTGTAGGTTTCTAACACCGTGTAGGTTTCGCACACCGTAATAAAAGCGTTGTTCATCCATTGATTCTTATCCTTACTTTAGGTCTGTGTACTCGCGGACAGATGACCATGGAGTTCGCTGATCGCTGTGTCGGATTAACGGGACTGATTAATGAGTGATTTCGGTAATTCGTGGCAAATTGGATGTGTCGGAGTCGGAGTGCGAGCCTGTCGGATTAACGGGTCTTAATAGCACTGATTTTAATGGTTTGATTTAATTAGTGTGGAATATAAGCCGATTGTCGGATTAACGAGTGTCGGATTAACCGTACATGACTGTAGTTTGTTATAGGGACTTATATGTCGGTCTTATTACATCTCTGGAACCTTTTATTTGTTACATTGACCGAAACACAAAGGTACGTAGTTTCAAACCTAAAGGGGGGCGGTCGGGTAGCCTAGTGGTTAAGGCGTTCGCTCGTCACGCCGGAGACCCGGGTTCGATTCCCGACATAGGTACAATGTGTGAAGCCCATTTCTGGTGTCCCCCGCCGTGATATTGCTGGAATATTGCTAAAAGCGGCGTAAAACCATACTCACTCAAACCTAAAGGGGGGCACGGGTGGCCCAGTCGTCTAAGGCGCCGCAATTCGCTGTGCAGAGTTGCATCCCTTGGGCACGCAAGAAACCTATGATTGTGGGTTCGAATCCCGGTTCGCCCCGATTATGTTTCTAGGTTTGTCAGCACCATACCCGTGCTCGTGTGTTTCATCGAAGTGGTAAACGTCTGAGACCTGCATCACTTCGGGCTTTCCTCCCACATTAAGCTGACTCGACGCGATATAACTGGAATACCGTTAAAAGCGGCGTTAAACCCAACGCACACACACACATGAATGCTGAATTCAGATTTAACTTTAAACGGTAATGTTCCGAATAACACGATCAACTGAATTTAAATGTGTCTCTTCATGTAAAGTCAAGCATATTCGATCATGTTTTCTATGCAGACGTTGTATGACCCGTGAAGATCCGGGGTAGAATAGGTCTTCAGAAACCCATGCTTGCCGTAAAAGGCGACTATGCTTGTCGTAAGAGGCGAATAACGGGATCGGGTGGTCAGGCTCGCTGACTTGGTTGATGCATGTCATCGTATCCCAAGGTCGATGCTCATGATGTCAATCACTGGATTGTCTGGTTGAGACTCGATTATTTACAGACCGCCGTCATATAGCTGGAATATTGCTGAATGCGGCGTTAAACAACAAACATACAAACAAACAAACAAACAAACAAACAAACAAGTATATGATCATGGCTACAACAAAGCTTTCGAAACGTTTTTTGACAGACATGTGGAGTAAATTTCTAGATATTTTCCTATTTTGACTTGTATCAAACGTTATAGTCCATTGCTTTTTTCAGGTGAACAGTTGACCTGCCTTTGCATGTGTTTGTAAAACATGTCATGGTTAGGCAAGAACACCATTTTGATAGTGATTGATAAACAATGGACTCTGCTTTAGCAGAAATTTCTTATTGCTATGGAAATGTTTGGTCGCTTCCAACGAGCCAGTCACACACACACACACACAGACACACACACACACACACACACACACACACTAAATGATAAATAATAAATTTTACCGAGTTTTTGATAACTTTGACTGAGGCTGAAAATTGCGGTAATGCTCGTTCCCGAGCAGATCTTGAAAACTGTACAATATGTTTTCACCAAATACGTCTAGTATAGAACTGGTGCCTTTTGATATTTTGGCATTAAAACAAATATATTTCAAGTTGCTATCGCAACAGCTTTGGCTTTTGAATGGCATTAGATCTCGTTTCCTGAGTAGATCTTGAAAACTGTAAATATTTCTTCACCAAATGTAGTACATTAATAGGCCTAGTGGGGAACTGGTGCCTTTTGACAAGTTTGGGATTTGTTGAAAGGATCTAGGCTGTAAATGGTGGTAGTCCTCGTTTCCGGTGCTAACCTTGAAAACGTTACAAAATCGCTTTACAAAACTTGGCACAGAGACAGGTCTAATTGTGAATTGGTTCCTTTTGATGGTTTGGGATTTTTTAAATGATAATTTCTGTTTTCATGGCAACATGTTTCATATATACACCTCGTCAAAATTTGTTTGATTGTAAACTTGATTTGTTCAGAGTTCAGGGGACATTAAATGTCCAAGGGTACCAAGATACCATATTGAACGGTTTTGTAGAGCTTCATTTTGATAACCATGCACTTGCCACACGTCCTGTCTTCATGGACGACACTGTCCGAGCACGAGCTGTGACTGACCATCTCCAGAACAAAGTCATTGAGACCCTGCCTTATCCTTCTCGATGCCCTGACCTGAATCAAATGGAGCATCTCTGGGATCAGCTGGGATGTAGGGTTAGAGCCAGGGACACCCCCAGTACAGAATCCCCCTGGAATTGACCCATGCATTGCATCAGGAATGGCAACACATCCTCAACATCTGATTTTCAGCATGAGCAGACGTCTTGCGGATGTGATCTGTGTATAGGGTGGCTACGCATATATTGACTTATATTGTTTATATATTTTATATATTATTTATTCAACTGTGACATGGGTACAACGTTACTGACATCTTTTTGAAATCAAGTAACACTTTTGGTTGCTTTTGTTTCGCTTTTCTCTTTTCTCTTTATCAAAACATCTTGGTGGTGTGATACGTTGTCGAGGTGTATATTATTCACGATAATTATTTACCATTGCGTGGGATATTGATGACTTTGTCCTCTTGTTGAAACTCCTCTGAAACTACAAGGCCAATGGAGCTGGAACTTTGCATGAATGGTCCCAGCTATGCTGTCTCAGAACATTGCTCTCTAAATACTAAGCCATTTTCAAACATGGTCACCTCAATGCCACATTTAGAAACCCTTAATGGTTATCAATCGGCCATCTTTTTTCAAAATGTGTTGCAAGTTAGTATTGGTGTAATTAATAGTGAGGCGTAACTACTTTTTCAATATTAGTAAATTTTATGAATGTTGCCCTTAAAAATAAAAGTAGCTGTAAAATCAGACACCCACATCTTAGACGTCACCGCAAACTAGCCTGCCTCCATGTTTCATCAAATATTCTGCATACATACAGTAGGTTTTGGCATATATTTGCCAGGGAAACCAAAAAAAAAGGAAAAGAAATTGTTCGAGCAACATTGGGGGAGGATGACCCAGAGACCATCCTACACCTTTGGATATACAGGAAAATAGCAAAACAAGTTCATCAAGGCTCAAACTGTCGGGTTTTTTACCAATTTTACTTGTGTGTCAGTTACCCCTTGCCTGATTTTATTTTGAAGTTTCAAATTAAATTTTGCAAACAGATCTTGTTCTTAGGAACCACTTGGTACAGGGTTTAAACTGGTGTGTATATAATGACCAAAAGAAGATCCTAGTTAGTTCAAGGCATCACTATTTGCACCATACATCATTGTCCTAAACGATGTTGCAGAATACTTTATTTCCATTTTCACAGAATCTTTCGCTCCAAATTATTTTAACGTCAACATAGATATTTTTGTACCAATGAAGGCTGGAGTGCCTACAAGTCAATGGAGATACAGGGCCATTTGGCTCTATTTTTAACTGTCCGATCGGGACATTAGTTGCCCAGAAGTCTAAGGCGCCGAAACTCCGAATACAGATTTACGGGAACTGCATCCGCTTGTCATAGTTTCTAATTTCCCCACGATTATCATCCTTAGTCTCTCGGGTTTCCGAAAATGCCCGTTTTTACCTCTATGAGTCGTGTCATTTTGGTTTATCCTCCCATGTTTATCCACTAAAGTGCCGTTCTAAACTGCCTTTAACAGTACCCCGATGATGCATTTTTACCGGTAACTAATCTATAATGCTTCTTATTATTTCATCTCTATAGGGAGGTGATGCTGACACCAATGGCGCTGTAGCCGGAGCTCTCTTGGGCTGTAAGTTGGGAATGTCTGGGCTTCCGGTCTCGTGGGTGTCAAAGCTGAAGCACAAAGCCTGGCTAGATGAGAAAATAGAAAGGTAAATTACATGTTCCAACGAATTAATTAATGAGCGTTTTCGTAAACAGTTTCTATTATCTATCTTTTTGATGGAAAATATCAACTCTAAACATTGAAAGTGATTACAGCTTAATAAGATGAATTTTTATTGCCTAAAACAAATCTGCCGCCATGTATATACTTATTCTCCAATCATGTTGCAGATACCTGAACGTGTTGCAAAATATGAAAGGAAGCACTTCAAATGGAAAGAACATCTCATCACAAATACCATCAATTACAATAACAAGTTGATTTCTGCCTATTTATCCCTGTACTCATCTGAGGCTAGTATTCTAAGCACTACTTAGCTTTGTTTATTCGGAAATCTATGACTTATTCCAGTTGTTGGATTCCCTTTGGACTTGATGTGTTTATGTGAGGTGCACATTTTAGGATACCTACTTAACCTCGTATCCCGGTTAGGGGCAGACCATTGGAAATGCCTCACATGCCTCCTGCATTCCAGTTGACAAAATACTTGTTGTCCTTGTACGTTGATGTGGTGTATATGTTATTTAAGTTCGGTTTTTGTTGTTTACATTTTTAGTGGATAATGTATGTATGAAGGTGTGTACCTCATTAGATTCTTGTTCAATTATGTACATTTATATTACAATATTTGTTGTTTTCGTTTCATGATTTTATTTTAAAGTTGTCTTTTCAGGGATGTTGGATTAATTCATTTATATTCTTTTGTAACTTTTAAATATTTTTTAAGTTTCTATGTTATATATAGATAGCATATAAGGTATATGTCATAGATGTGTGTAACTGAAAATGCATAAGGACAGTAAATACAGTCTTATATGTGCCAAAACTGATTGTCAGCTATGCTAACCACTACTTTTGTTTTTTCGACCCTTAATTTAAGCTTTTTTCAAAGTTGAATTATGACAGCTTGCAGTTTTGTCTGTGATATATTACTAGAATATTACAATTTACATGCTTTCTTCGAATCCTGTATTTGTTGTTCTTTAATCTGTACAGAAATGTTTTACCTACTGTAACGGATGGCTCTGATTTCTCAGAAACAATGGGTTGGGGATTGTCTGGTTAAATGTCCAGAGAAACAGCGGGTTCAGGTTTGTGAGAAGAGTTGGGACTATATTCAGAGTAACTACCGCTCAGGGTTTGTGAGAAAGAGTTGGGGTTAAATGGGGAGAAACGACGGATACGGGTTTGTGAGAAACGGATTCCCTTCGGAGAGAAACGACAGGGCGTTCTGTTAGAACGGAGAAACGGCGGGTCATTGTTCATGAGAAACAGGGCATTCTGTTAGAACGGAGAAACGGCTGTTCTTTGTTTGTGAGAAATAGGGTGTTCTGTTAGAACGGAGAAACGGCTGGTCATGGTTTGTGAGAAACAGCGGGTTTAGGATAGAACTAAAACGCGGGTTCTGTTTAGGGAGTAACGTCGGCCTAGGTTTGTCAACACCTAATGCTGGGTAGACAGCAGCAGTGGGTCTAGATTTGCCTTGTAAAAGATGTAGAGAAGCAGCGAAACATGTTTTTAGACAGGTGGTCCAATTTCGAGCATTGGTTCCTTTGTTTTTGGATAGTGTAAGTCAAAGAACGACAGAAATTCACCGTCACAGTGGAATTGTTGGGCGATTATCTCCTATGAACAAAATGCCAACAGGATACAACAAAGAGAGATACAACAAAGATACAACTGTGAGTGAGTTACGATATAACGTCGCATCTGCATTATTTCAGCCATATTTGCCTTCCGAAGGATGAGGATATATTGATGATACTTAATGGTGATTGACAAAAACAATACGTTTTTGGATTAGAATTAATTTGTTTTCACTGGTGGCGTAGAAAATGATCAAATCCTACGCCATTTGACAACCATCGTTGAATATTCTATTTATTTTAAATTCAAGCTATTTTGCGAGAATTTTATTCTCCAACTAACTGCTCACACCGTTAACCATAGGGACAAACACCCCCATATAGTGAGCAACATAGTTCCATCTTCGGAGATGAACGGCACATAGTAACAAATTTATTATTATGTTTTCGATACAACCAAACTGAAACCAAACACATTCTCAACTTATTAAACTTATATTAAACTTGCTAGAATGGTGTGTAATGCTTGAGAAAGTATATGCATTTCGCGACTCTGTCAGACCTGGCGTACATTCAAAACAGGTGTCTATTCAAGAATTTACGGTTGGCGAGTCTCTGGGCCAACTAAATTGATCTGACTTTCACTCAATACGGGTGCTGGAGGTAAGGCACAGGACACTCTTACCCTGCACTGAGTGTGATCACTGCATGTTTAAATTGTTTCGTGAGTGTAGCGGCTGTGGATATTTTAAAGGTTTTTTGTTTTGTTTGTTTGTTGTTTAACGCCGCACTCAGAGATGTTCCAGGCTATATGACGGCGGTCTGTAAAAAATCGAATCAGTACCAGACAATCCAGTGATTGACATCATGAACATCGATCCACGCAATTGGGATCGATGACATGCATCAACCAAGTCAAAGAGTCTGGCCACCCCATCCGGTTAGTCACCTCTTAACAGTTAAGATTGTGTTTGTTTCTTGAAAGCCGCACTCAGCAATATTCGAGCTATATTATGGCGGTCTGTAAATAATCGAGTCTGGACCAAACAATCCAGTTATTGATATCATGAGCATCGATCCACGCAATTGGGATAATATGATCTGCATCAACCAAGTCAGCAAGCCTGACCACCCGTAACGGTTAAGAGTGCTGGCTCGTCGCTCTAACGACAAGGGATCGATTCTCTATGAGTACCATGTGTAAAACCCTTTTGCTAGTTTTACGGACCGTGATAAGTGAGGCTGGAATTCTTCTAAAAGCGGACCGCCTCCGTGGTCTTGTGGTAGAGCGTCCGCCCGGAGAGCGGAAGGTACGGAGTTCGATCCCCGGCCGCGTCATACCAAAAGACGTTAAAAGATGGTACTTGTTGTTACCCTGTCTGGCGCTCGGCATTAAGTGGCTGGTCGGCTCGGAGTCAGTATACTGTGTCTGAGTGGGGTATTCATGTTAAACTGCGGGATGGTATCTCAGTGAGCTAGCACTATAAATCGGCATCAGTCCGGTCTAGTACAAGCAGCCACATACACACAGGTGCATGCACGTCGCTATATAAGTGCAATAAACCCAATTTCACCTCACCTCACCTCACCTCTTCTAAAAGCCACGTAAAATTAACTACTTACTTGTGAGTATGGATTCTTTTCTAGCGGTTCCTCTATAATTACAAGGTTTAAAACGGATATGCAGTTTTATGATGTAATCAGACAGTTTTTGGATGCGGGGCTCCTTGTAAGGGTGCAGCATGTCTTTGCTTAAACTTAATCTAAGTGTTGGGCTCAGTCTGCTCACTTCAAATGTGAAGCCGCCATATGTTACGTAGATGTAACTAAATGCCAATAAGCATTATGGAATCAACCACATAACCAAATCTTTAGCCGGAGGGAGACTTCTATAAACTGTCACTTGTCTCCTTTGGTAAATAAGAGGAAAAAAGAACGCTAAAAATCAGACAACGGCTCTGAGAACTTTTCAGTGAAAAGCGATAGGCCAACATAGCTGTTATCAAAATGCCTTAACTGTACGTGATTAACACAAGTGCAAACGAGCAGGTTGTTCTACGTCTTAACAATTAAAGTTCACGCCCACTCACTCATTCAATGCTCATGGTAATGTATGTACGAGACACTGTAGGCTAGGGCGATATTTTATGAGAAAATGCAAACACAACCACAGAAAGAAATGTGCCTGTTTTTTTTATTCAGGTTACAGATTCAAGAACACGAATTCAAGAACTTGACTTGGTATCCTGCAAAATAAAGAAAACATGTATGAGGTAATAAGTCCTACTCTTCATGCAACAGCGGTGACGGATCACCCAATCAGTCAATTCCCTAGTACCCCCTTTACCCATGTCACAACTATGCACTGATTCAGAGCGCAGACACATGACTGTCTAGAACTACAGGTGTTTTCAATCACTTGCAAAAACAGAAACGGACGCTTCTTAACTACCATTCACTAAATGCTCCCAAACTCGTATCATGCCATGTACTTCCTATCCGAAAACATAATTTCCAGATCGTGATCTTATTTAAGACCACTTCGTGAGCGCAACAGAAACTGGAACAGAAGCAACCGTGTTTTGGAAGAGCATCAAAGATGACCTTGACCTTGGAAAGATACATGGTCGTTATGACTTGACCTGTAATGGAATGTCCTCAGATCTTTGGGTAGCTTTAATTAGAGTGGGTTGCCTGCGAGCTATTCTAATCTGGACTCCCAAGGGGGCTGCCAGCAAGTACCCATGTGGACACTCCTTTTGCCATGCCAGAAAACCATCGAGGTGGGTTCTATTCTCTGAAGTTCCTGATTGTGTTTCTGGGTGTGACAACACCATGCCCATGAACGTGTTGTTTTGACTAATGTGGTAAATGTCGAAGACCTGCATCACCTCGGGCTAATATGTCGCGATATAACTGACACAGTATTCGAAACAGCGGTAAAAGAAAACTTACTTACTCAGGTTTACACAGAAGAACATGCCCTTCCTAGTTCCCCTTCTTCGCGGCTTCCACTTCGTTGCAGTATTTTATGTGACTAACTGCCAACTGCAAAAGGGTCAAAGACAAATAATAATCTGGAATATTCCCAGGATCGGGTTATATAAAAAGACAATAATTTTGTTTCCTTTGTTTGATGTTTAACTTCACAACCAGCAATATTCCCGCTGTAAGTCTTGCCTGGTTGTTGGGCGCGTTATGAATAAATTAATGAATAAATTAATTAACTAGTAAATATAAATACTAATCAGACCTTTATTACCCATTATTATGGACCTTCGGTTCAGGTAAACTGCCACCCAAGGCATTTTACTCCGAAAAGACGCTAACAGACATTAGACGAGTGCACAACCTTGACGTGAACCTACCATTTGCAGAACAGTTTCCATTGCTGCTTCGGTATTTGTCTCTTTCTGTAAAGGAAAAGAAGAGGGGTGTACTGAAAATCAATTCCTATCTAGTAAAACCTACCAACATATGATAGGCTTAACATTAATATTTCTGTTCCGTTGGAATATAAAGTTAAGACAAAAAAAAACCCAAAACAAATCCATACATAATAGTCTTCCCATAAATGTCTCCAGCTTTCTTCAAAAGTTAATGTAATACTTCTTTGTGTTTCTTTGTTGTCTATTTGAACGTGGCACCCAGTAAGATATACCGATCACTTTCAGAGAGCAGTTCTGATGAGTTCTACAACCTATTGCTAGAGTCCCATCTGATAGGAACCCGTAGAAAGGAGTTTTGGAAATTGTTTGTTTATTAATTGTTGAGCGACACACTCACCAATATTCCAGCCACAAGGGTTTGTAAAGTTAGCAGCTACAATATATATAGCCAATACCAGTATCATAGTACAACATTGAAGAAAAGGGATGTACTGAAGTCAACATACAAAGTTATGTGAGGACGAATTCATCAATGTTCACTATATATACCTGTGTAAAACAATACACTAATCTCAAGTAAATCTTAGTGCAGGTGTTTACCATTTTTTCTTAAACCCGTCATCATTGATATACTGCCCCTGGACCAAGGAAATACAAATACAATTTTCAAAACGCGGTGTTAACTCAAACCGTTCAGTTTAATGAAGTCCTACTGCAATGCAGTCCAGAAAGTATCAACGTGTTGGCAGACATGCTAAAGGCTGGGGTTGTGTACTCACGTATTCTAAAAAAAAGATACAACAATTACATATATATATGTATATTTAGACATTCATTGCTGGGGATTTATTGCTTGTTACAAGAGGTGAGGTGAGGTGAGGTGAGGTGAAATTGGGTTTAACGTCCCGCCCAAGATTATTGCACTTACATAGCGACGTGCATGCACCTGTGTGTATGGCTACTTGTACTAGTCCGGACTGATGCCGATTTATAGTGGTAGCACACTGAGATACCATGCCGCAGTTTAACACGAATACCTCACTCAGACACAGTATACTGACTCTGAGCCGACCAGTTTTAGCCCCTTAATGCCGCGCGCCAGACAGGGTAACAACAAGTACCTTCCGCTCTCCGCGAGGATGCTCTACCCCTCGAGCAAGGAGGGGTCTTGTTATAAGAGAGTTCATTCACTATTTATTAAAGTCTGAACTATATGTTTATCAGTGGTTATAGTAAATCTTTACGTCAGTATATATATAGCATTCAAATATAAAAATCGAATCTTGACCAAACAATCCAGTGAATGTTTTTTGCAAGCAACGATCAGTTGTTTAACTATAACGATCAACCAAGTGCCAGGGTCTGACCAACCTATCCATTAAGCCGCCTCGTACGACCTGTATATGTTGCTATAACCACGAATAGATGGCTATATCATCCAATACAGGATAGAGCGTTACAAACAACTGCAATTATATACACCTAGGAAAAGGTTAGGCACAGCTTTGTAGATTTTAACAAATAATGTAGTACCTTTTGAAATCGTTTCCTTTTTAAATGTTAGGACAAAACACATTTACTTTTGCTTACAAGGTTACATACCAATGCTGAAATACAGTAACGAAAATTGATTCTGTGATGACATGTATTGTAAATGATCCACGACAATAGTTATTTAACGACTCTTTCATTTGCTTATTGTCTGTCTTTATATCCTATGATATGATCCCAATATTAATTTTTGCACCCCTCCAGAGTGACATACATTCTCCTACCAACTGCACCAGGTGTCAGTGATGAGGATTACAATGAGCGAGTGAGTATGGTTTTACGCCGCTTTTAGCAATATTCCAGCAATATCACGGCGGGGGACACCAGAAATGGGCTTCACACATTGTACCCATGTCGGGAATCGAACCCGGGTCTACGGCGTGACGAGCGAACGCTTTAACCACTAGGCTACCCGACCGCCCCTCGGTTTTCAATGAGATCAATGTGACATGTAGATATATCCAAAAAATATATGGAAGTTCTGGATATATGAAAATAAAGGATTGGTGGCGCTTAATTTAATTTGTTTCCAGGTGTAAAATATATGATGTATAATCCTTACTTCCGAGTGCGTTTACTGCATCCTTTAGTGTCTTTTCTGCCTTGGAATACTGCAACAGTGGGGTCGTTTAAATCATTGATGTATCGACGTCGACGAGCCAACACTACTTTTGTCATCGACAATTTCAAAAGGGAAGTTTAAATAATCATGCGATGTAATTCTGAATCATAACTTATAAAACAATGCCAACGCCTTTAAATTATCGTCAAGTGATATTGTTTAGGGCTTAGCAAAGTGTAGTAAAATAACCCAAATGTCATTATAAAATTAAACTGATACATTTCCATCTACATGAGATGTTTTGTTTGTTTGTTTGTTTGTTGTTTAACGCCGCACTCAGCAATTTTCCAGCTATATGACGGCGGTCTGTAAATAATCAAGTCTGGACCAGACAATCCAGGGATTGATACCATAAGAATCGATCCACGCAAGGGGATACGATGACATGCATCAACCAAGTCAGCGAGCCTGAACACCCGATCCCGTTAGTCGCCTTTTACGACAAGCATAGTTGCCTTTTTAACGCCACACTAAAATTTAGCAATATTCTAGATATATGACGGTTGCCTGTGACAGTAGACACACTTGTAGTTGCTACCATGAACAACGACCCACAGCGTTGAGTATATTATTGACTCACAAACAACCAATTCACCAAACCTTGTCAATTGAAATGCCTCGTACCGACCAGTATACGATGTTTGGGACATATTCTAACCCAGAATACCATCGGGGGTTCAAATGTAAACGCAGTCTGTTTTAAGTTAAGAGTAAGACTGCACTATTGATGTTACTTTTGCATGTATGGACGAAAAACTACACGTCGAGCAATGAGTGAGTGAGGGAGTATTGGTTTACTCCGTTTTTAGCAATATTTCAGCAATATCACTGCGGGGGACACCAGAAATTGACTTCACACATTGTACCCATGTCGGGAATCGAACCCGGGTCTTCGGCGTGACGCTTTAACCACGAGGCTACCCGACCGCCAAATCGAGCAAAGCGTGTACATAACGTACAATGTACAATGTGCATGTATAGGGACGAATAGAAATACGTATATTTTCTGAAGAATAAACATATCAAATTAACAGCCTTAAAACTAATCTGAACTATAAGATACACGAAATAGAAAATGTTACAGCGATCGATATTTCAACAACGTCAGTGCTTTCTTGTAGAACCGTACTCAAAGCTCCATCGGGGGCACGGGTGGCCCAGTCGTCTAAGGCGCCGCGATTCGCTGTGCAGAGTTGCGTCCCTTGGGTACGCCAGAAACCTATGATTGTGGGTTCGAATCCCGGTTGGCCCCGATTATGTTTCTAGGTTTGTCAGCACCATACCCGTGATCGTGGGTTTCACCGAAGTGGTAAACGTCTTAGACCTGCATCGCTTCGAGCTTTCCTCCCACATTAAGCTAACACGCCGCGATATAACTGGAATACTGTTAAAAGCGGCGTTAAATCCAACTCACTCACTATAAGATACACATGTACTGGCAAAATAATATCACGTGTACTTACGCCCATGTCATTAACCGTCTTGCAAAAGTGGACGAGAGGAAACGTCGACTGAAATATAGTGCATACATCTTATTAACGTGAAACTAGTGCGATGCTTACAAATATACATTTAAATCGGAAAGACAAATACCAGGTTTCATAAAACTCGGTCCGATATTTTGTCAAAAAAGATGAATCCAGTAAACATCTTATTTGCATCCTAAACTCGCGGAAGGGCAAATGCCTTGATTTTGTTTGATTTTTGTTTGGTTTTGTTGTTTTACGCCGCACTCAGCAATATTCCAGCTATATGACGGCGGTCTGTGAATAATCGAGTCTGGACCAGACAATCCAGTGATTGATATCATGAACATCGATCCACGCAAGTGGGATCGATGACATGTATCAACCAAGTCAGCGAGTCTGACCACCCGATCCCGTTAGTTGCCTTTTACGACAAGCTTAGTCACCTTTTACGGCAAGCATGGGTTGCTAAAGACCTATTCTACCCCGGAATCTTCACCGGTCGCAAATGCCTTCATCCTACCTTGCCCGACTGTAAAGCATCTTCCTCCCCGGATGGCGCCTACAAACACAGAGGGAATTGTTTGCAGCTACACCGTTTACAGTCAATTTATGGATAAATAATAGAATATAAGTTCCACATTTTTTGGTAAAGATTAAGCTATGTAATTCAAAGATCCGAATGTCCTGAAAGCGAATTTAAAATGTGAAAAAAAACCGACCAGAGGGAGTAGTTTATCTTACAATAAAACACAACAGGGAGGATAAACCACGAGGGGTGTTTTTGTATACGATAACTAACGACGACGAGTCGTCTATTTCGCATATTAGATGTCAACATTATGTACAGCCTCTTTGAGGATGTTGATAAATTTTACAAGCTTTAAATATATTTTCCTGTATTAAATAATGGTCACACCCTAAATACAATCCGATCGCGGCAATGTCGGACAAGTCAGGGTGGTTAAGTTTAGTATTTTCTGAATATTATCGATCAACTGACGACCACTATGTGTACATTTTCTCCCATTACAGATTGCCATATCTCGCATTCGTTTTGGATTCGATCGTTAGGTCATTGCCTTTATCTGCCTTGTCCATCCACCTCTAAGGGGAACAATTCACTACCCTCTACAAAATAGCGTCGTCCAATTTTCGACGTCATCGAATTGCGACCGTATGATCGAAGCTCCAGATATGACGTCATGTTAGAACAATGGTTTATCGTGAAATAAACCACGCCTCCTTCTTCATTGTTCTTTGCGATTAATGGCGTTGCTATCTTATATAAAGGAAATAAAAAAATATAATTTATCCCAACATAACTAGAACAGGCGATGACAGTCAGTTACATTTTGCTACAAACCATTGTTGCTTCTCCGATGAGAAAGGCGAACGCAACAGCAATGTAAATAGCACTGAAATTCATTGTTTACGGTCTTGATTTTGGTGACTGAAAATATAACATTCACATTTTATGGCCAGGATTACGCAATATGATAAGTGCAGTTCATTATTACATAATATTAAAAACATAACATTATTCACAGCATTCTAATTACACGAATATAATGTTATGCAGGCAGCAGTGTTTCAGCAAGAATGTTAATCTGTTTCAATGTATTTTATACAACAGGCGATGCAATACAATACGAACAGTCAAAGGGCAAAATATTGTTTTCTATGTGCCAATAAAGTGTGATGGAAAATAAACAACAACAAAAAACACACACACAACAAAAGCATGAAGAGCAACGAGTATCACATGAATAAGATTTATAGATACGCACGTTCTGTTGTGCTTATATTGATTACATCTAGTACCTACAAACCTGCACATGCAACCATTCCTTGCACTAAACAGTGATATGTAAGGACGAACATATGATCAACGAGCATACGAACATTCACAGTCTGAGCAAACATGGACAATCAAATAATACTTACTCGTTTTCCTTGTCTGTCGTAATTTTGATGTAATTTAGTTCCTTATATATACTGCAAATGCAGATGTCGGCGCAATTTGAAAATGATAGAAAATCTATAAATTATAATAAGATGCAAGGCTACTGTAATATATATGTATCGTATGTGGTATATCCATCTGTCGCATCAGTGCCGCGTGTTTGCCTGTTCTGCCTAACTTTAGTGTTAGGTTGCGCATGGAACCTTGAAACTGTCATTTCTTCAAAGTTGATGATGTTATTAAATGATGCTGTTGTTTAACTGCAATAAGGTTTTATAAGTAATATAATATACTGAACAGCAAAAGAAACGTCACCCCAAGTAATATTGCATGAAAAGTTGTCATTTAAATATCTGGGTAATTTTTGTCAAAGTTTCTAAATTTTAACATTGCTGACAATACACCACGTCATCGCCGGGACTGTCTTCAGTGGGCAACACATCACCAGCATTGGCGCCACCAGCAGTGGAGAAGAGATGATGAAGACGGTAAGGAGATATTATATTTAGATCAATTTTAGCTGCAGTGATGTGTGGTTGAATTCTAATTCCAAGTGCTGGAACAAGGTTTGATAGATTTCGAAACAGGTTTTCATACTGAGGGTGGAAAAGACAATTGTATGCTGGATTTGATGTATTTGTGTGCAATTTAGTGATGTATTGCAGTGCAAGTTTAATGTGGCGCAGTTCGAGTGAAGGTTCATAGACCTCCACATACAAACTGTCCACGGGAGAGGTCCTGAAAGCCCCAAGACAGAGCCTTAGGCCCTGATGGTGTACAGTGTCCATTTTTTTCTAAATTGCTTTTGCAGGCTCCACCATAGACAATGGAACCACAGTCTAGTTTGGAGCGTATTAACGGTTTGTAAAGTGAAGGAGGGTGGTCTGATCCCCTCCCCACTCGGAATTGGAAACGACGTTTAACAAGTTGTGAGCCTTCAGGCACTTTGCCTTGAGATATTTGATGTGTGGTAAGAATATGAGATGACGGTCAAATATGAGGCCCATGAATTTGACCTCCTCTGCTACCTTGATAGGAGTACCTAGGAAAACTAAATCGGGATCCTTGTCAGGTTTGTATTTACGACAAAAGTGGATACAGTTTGTTTTCGATTTGGGGAATTTGAAGCCGTCTTCGTTCGCCCATTTTTGAATTTTGTTAAGACAGAGCTGTAGCTGTCTTTCTATTGTATTCATATTCTTACCACGACAAGAAATGTTCAAATCGTCCACAAAAAGTGAACCATCAACGCTATTAGTTAATACTTTAGTGAGACTATTAATTTTGATGCTGAAAAGGGTGACTGATAGTATGCTGCCTTGAGGGACGCCCTGATCCTGATCGAAATGATCTGACAGGGTAGAGCCCACTCGTACTTGAAATTGCCTGTTGTTAAAAAATTGAGATATGAACTGAGGTAATCTGCCCCTCATTCCAAATTCATGCAAATCTTTTAAAATACCATGTTTCCACGTTGTATCATATGCCTTCTCTGGGTCGAAAAAGATTGATACAGTATGTTGTTTGTTGACAATGGAATTTTCAATAAATGATTCTAAACGCACCAAATTGTCAATGGTACTTCTGGTTTTTCGGAAACCACACTGGATGTCACTCAGTAGGTTATTGGTCTCCTGGTACCAGACTAATCGATTGTTGACCATTCGCTCCATGGTTTTACAAACACAGCTGGTTGATGATATTGGGCGGTTGGATGGATCTGTATGATCCCGTCCAGGCTTTGGAATAGGGATAATAATAGCATTATTAGGCAAGAACACCATTTTGATAGTGATTGATAAACAATGGACTCTGCTTTAGCAGAAATTTCTTGTTGCTATGGAAATGTTTGGTCGTTTCCAACGAGCCTGGGTATGGTG
This sequence comes from Haliotis rufescens, assembly GCF_023055435.1. Lineage (NCBI taxonomy): Eukaryota > Metazoa > Mollusca > Gastropoda > Lepetellida > Haliotidae > Haliotis > Haliotis rufescens. Next base: position 34,412,261 of record NW_025963846.1, read on the forward strand.
CTGACAAACCTAGAAACATAATCGGGGCCAACCGGGATTCAAACCCACAATTTTCTGGCCCGTCCGAAGGGGCGCAACTCTGCACAGCAAATTGCAGCGCCTTAGACGACTAGGCCACCCGTGTCCCCCGATGGAGCTTTGAGTACGGTTCTACAAGAAGGCACTCACGTGGTTGAAATATCGACCGCTGTAACATTTTCTGTTGCGCAACTTCAAGTGGTTCCAGTAAAGGAATTGGCACAATTCATTGATAGAAATGCATTGGATTCTAGGTTAAAATTAGTTCTGAGTAATCCATGCTTGTCGTTACTGGCATCGAAGAGGATCAGGTGATCAGGACGCGCTGTCCATTAAGTCAACAAAACTGATCACCCCGACGGATATTTGGGTTGCTCATAATATCAATCACTATTTGTTACTGGTTCAGATTCAATTATTAATAGACTGGCGTCATATAGCTGGAATATTGTTTAGTGCAGCGTTAAACAACCACCAAACATTTCATAATTAATCTTTTTCAGTTGTATGTTGAAAACGATCGACGAATTTAATGAAATGAAGTCAGAATATCTCCTCTAGGGATTTCTAGGTGTTTTCTATGTGCTCTTCGTTGAAACATACAGAAAACAATGAAACAACATAACGATAATAATAATGATGATGATGATGATGATGATGATGATGATGATGATGATATGCATATTGTATTTACGCCAAGTCCACACCATAAATCGACCTACCATTATCACGGTTAACAGACCAGTGTGCACTCGATTTCATTCCCAGCTTCCTAGTAAGTATACTATACAACCCAATCTGCTCGTGAGGAGCAATGAGGTTAGCAGTTACATCCTACCGGCTACCGCGTAGCGGATTCTTACAAAAGTTTGCACATTGGTTTTTCGATTCACACCTCAATGAACCTAAAAAAATACACAGTCAATCCTTATAATTAAATTCGACAGCATAAAACATGTTTTATCTACAATAGTTTAACCAAAAACAGTTGTATATATCAAAACAGACAAAAATGGCGAGATTGATAAACATTCCAGGTGTAGGAATACATACTGTGGCGTGACATGAATCAGGTGATTGTTTAATTTATGCACATAAATTGACACGCCTACACTGTCAGTAACCAATCAACGGAGAGCAGGATCAAAACAATGTTCATTGGACCTGTCAGTTAAGACAAGTGGCGAAAAGAACTGCAACAGTCAGACTGTAACGAACTGGAAGAAATATGTCCGAGAGAAGGCGGCTGTTTCAAATTACATGGTCAGTTACCGCCAGATTAAAACATTACCTCCCTGATTACAGTAAAACACAGTTGGAAAAATGCTAGTTAGAAAGGAAACCCGAAGACATGAAAGTTGAACCGAGGCGAGCAGAAAAAAAACAGGCGAGCGAGCCTGCACGTTTGCTGTTTCATTCATTCTCGGCCTTCGGTTTCAAAGGTTTGTTTTGACAATGAATATGCATGAAAGTCGCTAAATGTCCTGTGCATGACGATACACGTGAGCAGAAAGGGATCCCTCGGCTGTAATATTTGGATTCCCCGACATTCCGAAGTAATAAAAGAAGTGCGCCTCGGTGGGCGTGGCTTAATTTTTTTACATTCATTGGGAAATGAATGCAATAACACGTGACCAATTCAGCTAACCAGAATGCAGGAATCTCCATGATCACAACGAAAATTTAATTATTCCTGGGTGAACAAAGGCATATTCCGAATTAGGTCACTTGCCTAAGGAGACACCACGTGTGGTTAGTGCTTCAGTAAGGGTCAGGACCGAAGCCTTGAAGCTGCCGAACGCGGTAACTAATGCAACGTATCTGCGTGACCAACGTTGCTAAACCCAAATACTTTGTGACCTGGTCACTGTACACAAAAGTGAGTGAGTGAGTGAGTTTATGCTTTACGTCACATCGGCAATATTTCAGCCATATCGTGACGAGAAATTATACATTTTTAATATATATATTTTAACTAAATTAAAACTTGTCATCGATGGACAGTAAAATTACTAGAATATCACAGATTAATATTTAAAACTAGCATACAACTATAAAAAGATATCACTATAAATAACGGTACAATATAAAAAAGGCTATAGATCGCCAGCAGCTGAAGGTAGATCACCATGCTAGGGTCCATGGGGACTTAGATGTACGGTACTTTTGCTACCTGCATGGACCCCAGCCGGATTTACATCATCCCCTCAGCTGTTGGCGGCGATTATTGACAATTTTAGCCAGATTAAACGAACACATATCCTACGATTAAAATTGTGGTGGAAAAAAATTACTTCGAATGACGTGGTCTGACGTACCCTCTCTGGCTCTACACAAAAGAAACAGGTGATAATGACAGCCTTTGTAAATATCCATATTCAGTATATTAAAATATTCCACTTAATTTGAGATGAGTGAGTGAGTGATGTTTAGCGCCACAGTATATAACGACCTGTGAATTATCGAGCCAAGGCAAGGTAAACCATTAAACTCAGACTGTGATTCCGTAGTGTTAGTTGCATGTGTTAAACATCTCTGAAACCCGTACTGTTCAAGGCAGCGATGAATCGAACTCCATGTACGTGACCGCCTCCGTGGTCTAGTGGTAGAGCGTCCGCCTGGGGAGCGGAAGGTCCGGGGTTCCAACCCCGGCCGCGTCATACCAAAAGACGTTAAAAGATGGTACTTGTTGTTACCCTGTCTGGCGCTCGGCATTAAGGGGCTAAAACAAGGACTGGTCGGCTCGGAGTCATTATGCTGTGTCTGAGTGGGGTATTCATGTTAAACTGCGGCATGGTATCTCAGTGAGCTAGCACTATAAATCGGCATCAGTCCGGACTAGTACAAGCAGCCACACAAACACACACACGTACATGCACGTCGCTATATAAGTGCAGTAATCTTGGACGTGACGTTAAACCCAATTTCACCTCACCTCACATATCCATATTAATCTATCTACAAGTGACGGTGAACCGATAACGGCCTGGCAATTTACCTTGATGACACCAGTTACATACGTTGCTGCTATACAACATTCCATATGGTTTTACTGTAATAACAAGCGTGCGTAGCTATAAGGCCATAACCCCCAAGGTCCGACATTAACTGCCCCAGTCGTACAGACCGAGTTCTTCTGCAAATGATGACGTCGCGTGATGTCATTCAGTCCAGGCCAACGATTCTGTAAATATCCAATCGAGATAATTTTGTGAGCTATTCCAACGTCAATTTTCAGATTTTGCTGGACATGGATAACAATGATATTGAAATGATTTGACAGTGAAATGATTGACACTGTCACCTATCATGACTCGCGAGGTTCCTGCTTGATCATGCAGGTCAGTAGAGCATGTCGCTATATACGTGCAATAATCTTGGACGCGACGTTAAACCCCATTTCAACTCACCTCACCACGTGGTCTACTGGCATGTATATTGAAATGGTTCAGGTAAAACAATCAAGGATGTTTATAAATAATGAAATAAATAACATAGATCACTACACCTACTTTTGATGGTTAGTTGAGTTAGTGAGTATGGTTTTACGCCGCTTTCAGCAATATTCCAGCACTATCACGGCGGGGGACACCAGAAATGGGCTTCACATATAGTACCCATGTCGGGAATCGAACCCGGGTCTTCGGCGTGACGAGCGAACGCCTTAACCACTAGGCTACCCGACCGGCCCAAGATGGTCAGGCTCTGAATGGTTATGGTTGTAACGTTTTAACTCTTCACGACAACAGATGATGGCTCTGAATGATTGATTCGACTTTAATTAGTTTGGCTACATTTCCTCAAGGAAACAAGGAAACACTTAACAGCTTAACAGAAAACATAAAAGGGTCTGTCTATCTCCCTGTGCCATAGTAACACAGTGCATAATGCTTCTCTGCACAGTTGGCTGAGAACAGGGTGTAGTTCTTCCCAGCATCGAACAGCACGCAGCCTCCAGTAGGCGAACTTGGCTCTCCCGGGGCCCACAGACTTCCAAGAATATTGTCATTAGTAATCCACTTCCACTCGGTGGTGTAATGGCCACCGACCCAGTACAGACTTGAAGTGGGCTTCCCTGTATAAGAAGAGTTTCTAGTCGTGAATGAATGTATGAATGATCTTTATTTCCTCCGCTAATTTCGGAGAGTGATATACATTTGGAATCATGTTAACACAGCATATTTACACGAACATTATGCAGAGAAATTTACAATACTGAATATTTACATGCCGTGGTCCTGGTATGAGATATACTGTCTATAGATAGATCATTGATTGCAGGTTATATCTCGTGATACAGAAGATATGACTTCAGCCCAGCTATCAAGTCTCATATCCTCTACAATAGGGGTTATACCACCTAGTAATGTCACACATTTTACTTCGTCATCTGCACAGTCCTCAATACACATGTATTGTTCGAGGTTTAAAGTGTCAAACAGATGTTCATAGAGGGTGTTCCTTGCATCAGCTAAAGCTGTACAACATAGCAGTTGGTGCTTTATTGTGTCATCGCACTCCTCATCACACATTAAACACTGTCCAGGTGTTATTGGTAGTGCTCCTAGCTTCACAAGTGCTTACATAGGTCTAGTTGGTATATTGTACAAAATACACATATTCCACAGTCCATGAGGTACAAGCTTACAGTGAATTTTAATAAATATGTTTAATTCAGGGTGATCTCGCAGACTCGTGTGCCAATGAGCAGTTTCATGTTCTGTTCAAGGACGAAGTGTTCAAGGACGTTGTAAAATTCTATTTTATTACAGTCTCTGTCAGTTATAGAGTTATTGCATGCATATAAAGTTACAAAATACTATAACAGATTCTGGGTGTTAAAATTAATCATCTTGTTTTACCTCCACAAACTACGGAGAAAAAGGGTCTAAGATAAGTTATCCTGTTACACTATAAATGAAAGTATTAAGATCTCGTTATCATGAACAGTTAAAGTAAAATCTGAAAACAGCATTCATTGAGACATTGATGTTAATGATTATCTTTCTTTAACATTGACGCGTGTTAATGATATAAATTCAACGAACACGCAAGTTTCCTGTTAATATTATTTCAACTCTGTGTTCGTTGACTACACCAAAGTGTGTACCATTGGCTTAAGGTCACATATTGTGACATTAATGAAATACTGTTCAAATCACTCGCTCACTCTGACATGTTCGCAGTAACAACAGTTAGAAAGCTATTATGTAATCATGGATTCGTGCATGCCTGGGTAAATCAAGGGTAGAAAATGTAGATATGCTTTTGATGCCATTCTCACAGAGACTCAAGTATTTTTATATTTCGGACTGGTAAACAGTCATTTACAACGCTTCTGAGCTACAAAAGTATGCATATTTTAAAACCATTTTGGAACAAGAGATATATAATGAAATACTGTTTATACTTTGTAATATGGGTCAAATTTGAGACGAATTCCATATGCTTATAGTTTGTGATTAATTGAAAAGTATAAGACAGAAGTGTATAAATATTGAAAATAGTGGTCCCTCCAGTGTTTCATCACTCTTATGTACAGTAATAATAAAGGTGTGTCATTAATTATTTATTGTGCTTTTACATATTGAAACGTGATGTTGAATACTCTCTGAAGATGATGAGAGCTTGAGCATTTATACAATATAGCTTCGCATATGCGCCATCTATATGTCAAATATGATCTATGTTAAGAGAGAGATTGATTGGTTGGTTGGTTTGTTGTTTAACGCCGTACTCAGCAATATTCCAGCTAGATGACGGCGGTCTGTAAATAATCGAGTCTGGACCAGATAATCCAGTGATTGATATCATGAACATCGCTCCACGCAATTGGGATCGATGACATGCATCAACCAAGTCAGCGAGCCTGACCACCCGAAGAGTGCCTCTTACGACAAGCATAGTCGCCTGTACGGCAAGCATAGTTTGCTGAAGACCTATTCTACCCCGGACCTTCACGGGTCCATAGATTGATTGAAATCAATTACTCGCGTATTCACACAGATGCTCGGAACACTCACGTAGATACTGGAGCTGCATCACGATGCATCTGTACTCGATGAGGTCGTAGTATTCCATCAGGTAGGCCGGGCGACAAGCATCAACAGATTGCGACCACGTCAACAGAGTTTCTACAATCGGCATGCAAAATGGACACCAGGATATACACGGGTGTGGGTCGATATCTGCAAGAATAGCATACACCACGGTACTTATGCAGGATAGTTAATGGAACCACATGACAACTACAACTCACAAATTACCGGTATTTGAAGATGGAACATGAAAAGTTATCTGTAATAAGTCACACGTTAATCTCTTACCAATACTTTGGCACTATTTTCATTTTTCAGACAGCTCGTATTTCAGTAATTGTCGGAGATCAGTAGGAGGGAAAGACCATAAGATTAGTCTCTGGCTTTGGATAAATCTGAAATTTTATATACATTACAGGCAATTACATGTTGGGTAGAACCTAAGTAGATTTGAAAACCGTAGCATCATGTGTATGTGAGAAATAATATCTATCCATCCATCCATCCATCCATCCGTCCATCTATCTATCTATCTATCACCACATCCCTGTCTTAACGATTAACCATATACAATCATTAACACAATTAACGACTGGCTTTCTTTGTATTAACAGATTGATACCATGTGGATTCTCAAAAATTGAAAGGATTTGCTTGACTTTTTGCATTCTCAGATAAGTGCAAAGTTTAATTCTGTCAAAACATTTCATTTTCCAACTTTGTACACCATTGTCACACATCACAATCTCAAGGGAAAACGTCATTCCTTAAACCATGGACACCATAGATACAGTTACACGTCAATCTGACCTGTGAAGTTACAATAGGTCTTCATGATCAGCATCCCATGCTTGCTGTAAAAGACGACTATGCTTGTCGTAAGAGGCGACAATCGTGGTCGGAAGATCAGGCTCGCTGACAGGGTTGGTGCATGTCATCGTATCCCAATTGCATGGATCGATGCTCATGATACTTATCATTGAATTTTCTGGTCCAGACTCGATTTTTTACAGACGGCCGTCATATAGCTGGAATATTGTTGAGTGCGGCGTTAAATAACAAAGAAACAAAAAAACGTCAATCTTCAGAGATTCATGACAATTTGTCAAAATAGAAGCAAATGCCATCCGAAGTTTAATAAGAAGACACTATGTACAAGTTGGGGTTAAGACTTTGAGGCAAGATGAAGGCATCCCCTTGGACACCAATTGTACACCCCTTCTTTCAGATCTGTTTATTCATATAAATAGGAATGCTAATGACCAGCATTAATTTGTTTACAGTTTGTGTGATTATTTCTTTTGTGCGGTAGTCCGTAATAATTGTATTTTAGTTATCTCCCTTGTGTTGGTGAAAATATTATGGAGAGGATTGCATGTCGTTGTGATTTCGTATGCCAGTCACGAAGAAAAACAAAGTAATGATGGGTAAAAAACACAATCACAACTCAATCTCAATCTCAAAGCCCATTTGTGTATTTCTCGTCGATTGCAGCGGAATAAAATATCTAAAGACACTAATACGTCTTTCTATCCCGATGGGCAAAATAAAAAAACAGGTAGATTGGACAAAGAAGTTTAACATATGCTTCAGGTATATCGATGATCTGACATGGTTCAGTAACCATCAAATAGCCAATTCCCTTCCACTGATATACCCACCTGAACTAGAAATAAAGGAGGCCAGTAAGCCCACCTCGTCTGTTTCACAAGTTGGGATGACTTCAACTTTCCATTTGTCAACCTTCCTTTATGTCGAGCAATATTCCAGCAGGTCTACGACTTTGTTTTTTTCGGATGAACAATTGACATGCCTTTGCATGTGTTTGTGACGGGTGCCACCGGTCGGGCAGGATACACTCATCATTTTTTGCAAACACCTCGTATCATCACTATTTGTGAGTGATTAACATGCTCGTGATATAATCGGAGTCGTGCAATCAACGCTGCTTTTGGCAGAGAGTTTTGATGAATATGGAAAAGGGTTTTGTCGCTGTTATTAACAAAATTAATGTTGATTTTGTCCTTAAATATTAAATAATCGGCTAATAAACTGCTCATTCAACAATCTATTTCTGAATAATAAGATTTGATGACACGACATGTAGCCACTCTGATACTTGGTTGGTTGGTTTGTTGTTTAACGCCGCATAATCGAGTCTGGGCCAGACAATCCAGTGATTGATATCATGAGCATCAACCCACGCAATTGGGATTGATGGCCATGCATCAACCAAGTCAGCGAGCCTGACCACCCGATCCCATTAGTTGCCTTTTACGACAAGCATAGTCGCCTTTTACGGCAAGCATGGGTTGCTGAAGACCTATTCTACCCCGGAATCTTCACGGGTCCACTCTGATACTAAGGCCAGAAGTTTGTGAGGACCATCATCGGGAGTCAAGTGCAGAAAGTGTTCATCATCATGTCGGGAATCGAACCCAGGTCTTCGGCGTGACGAGCGAACACTTTAACCACCCCACTACCCCAACGCCCCTCATAACAGAAGACGTCGGTCGTTGTTCATGCCATCAATCACATCTGTTCTAGTTTCGACTTACAAGCCATTATCTTATCTCTGATATATTGCAAACTGCAGCGATAAACATACGTTCATTCAATAGTGAGTGGTATGAAAAAACGACATATACAAATTATTACCTTCGTCTCTAAGAAAGAATGATGTGCCAAGTGGAGGCGTCCAAGGGTGTTCCACGTAGTAGTCAACGTTCAGAAGAAGACAACGTAGCTCGTCCTTTACGTAACCAAAAGCAGTGAAGTTGCTGCTGAGGCCTTTCGCCGCACACGTCGCCCTACTAACACTAACCACTTCTTTAATCAGGTCCAGGTATGACGTGTCGTATCTCGGATCCATTGCCTTCCAATGACCTGATGAAAGTTTGGCTTGGATTGCTGATATTAAGACTACCAAGAACAATTGCACAGCAACCACGACCATGTTGGACCTATTCGAACTAAAGGAATCTAAACTGCTATGAACGCCTTGGTACGCGGTGCTTATATACTAAATGGCTTACTGTGTGTTCTTTTGTAAAAGTAAATAAAAACAAAGGTGAAGTTACCAAGTCAATAAACAATGTTTACCTGGATGGCCGTTCCTGAGGTTAATGGGTCTTTACAACAAAGGTCATTGGTTCTATCAACGCATTAGCCCTGGCCTAATTGACCAACTCATATCGCTTTATTCAAGCACTAATCATTAATTCCAAACAAAACCTTGAACAGAATTGTTTCTTGCAAAAGTTGAGGGTTATGTGTTTATGAGTACAAAGGTTGCTGACAAAATCAATTCAATTTCATGACAATGTTCTATTCCTAGTATATGTCTTTTATATATTTATCAATAGGTAATGGGAGGGAAAAAGGGTTTTGACACCGTATTCAAGATTATTGAACTTATATAGCGTATGGCTGCTTGTAGTATAGCGGAATACTACCGGTTTTATAGTGCCAACAAACTCAGACACTATACTAGAGATTAACATGGTCACTCAACTCATACCGACTCCAAGCCGACTAAGACCGCCTCCGTGGTCTAGTGGTAGAGCGTCCGCCCGGAGAGCGGAAGTTCAGGGGTTCGATCCCTGGCCGCGTCATACCAAAAGACGTTAAAAGATGGTACTTGTTGTTACCCTGTCTGGCGCTCGGCATTAAGGGGCTAAAACAAGGACTGGTCGGCTCGGAGTCAGTATACTGTGTCTGAGTGGGGTATTCATGTTAAACTGCGGCATGGTATCTCAGTGAGCTAGCACTATAAATCGGCATCAGTCCGGACTAGTACAAGCAGCCACACAAACACACACACGTACATGCACGTCGCTATATAAGTGCAATAATCTTGGACGCGACATTAAACCCCATTTCACCTCACCTCACCTCCAAGCCGGCTAGTCCTTCATTTATTCCCATAATGACGAACGCCAGGCAGGGTAGCTACAAGTAATATCTGTTAACGTATTCTGGGATGACGCTGCCAGTGGATCGAACCACCTCTGGCTGAAGGATATATCCAAGGAAGTTGGTTGGTTGGTTGTTTTACGCCGAACTCTGCATTATTCCAGCTATTCCGGTGGTCTGTACATAATCGAGTATGGACCAGACAATCCAGGGATTGATATCATGAGCATCGATCCACGAACTTGGGATCGATGACATGTATCAACCATGTCAGCGAGCCTGACCACCCGATCCCGTTAGTTGCCTCTTGTTATTGTTTTATAATATTGTTGACAGTACCAATGATCTCTTAAGAACAACTGCTAAAAACACCTTTGGTGAATATATAATCAACAAATCACAAACAGGTAAAAATACGAAGAAAATGTAAAACCTTGCTAGGAAGAGGGTGTAAAATATCTCGGAGAAGATATTTTATTCAGCATGTGTGCATATCATTATAACATACCAATTAATGGCGAGCAAGACGGGCACCGAGATGCTAGTAAATCATATACGAAAATGACCTTGAACAATACTTCATTTTCAATTTAACTGGGTCATTGATGACCGCATAAATATCTAACTGACGTTATTCGCATTGCTTTATGCTGATGATACGGTGTCATTAGCTTCTACTAAGTGAGTGAGTTAGTGAGTATGGTTTTACGCCGCTTGTAGCAATATTCCAGCAATATCACGGCTGGGGACACCAGAAATGGGCTTCACACATTGTACCCATATCGGGAATCGAACTCGGGTCTTCGGCGTGACGAGCGAAAACTTTAACCACTAGGCTACCCGACCGCCCCGCTTCTGCTAAGAATTATCTACAGAAAATAATTGATGTAATATACATTTGTTATACATTCGTGACATCCGTTTTTTTGCTTAAAATGGATATACATATGTATACGTTGTAATTTTACTTCTACTCTATGGGAAAAGGGTTCAAAAGCCATAAATCTTATTTTATCCAAAGCTAGGTATTATGATTTGTCATTTAACAGTTATTCAGATCAAACTATTGGAGAATAAGCAAATCCAGTCTGAGGTTATGGCTTAGATACATGGGGATTTGAATATGGTTGAAACATCCACTTAACGTTCATAACCAAAATATTATGTATTAAGAAAAGAACCCCATGTACAGGTTATAGCGTTACCTTGGAGGAAGACCTCTTTGATCTATTTTAGCTGTCTTGTCTTATCTATAAACCCATTTTGAATGCCTTCAGAGATAATAACAAAGAGCAAGAAAACAGATGGAATTGTTGCATCCATTATTCTTTAATCACCAAGTAATTGACTTCGTCATCAAATATACAATGTGCAAACTGTCACACTAATTTCCGTCAATTGTATAGCCTTCGGCCTTAGGGGTCATAGTAACACAGTGCATAATGTTTTTCTGCACAGATGGCTGAGAACAGGGTGTAGTTCTTCCCAGCATCGAACAGCACACAGCCTCCAGTTGGCGATCTTGGCTCTCCCGGGGCCCACAGACTTCCAAGGATGCGCAAACCAGTTATCCACCTCCACTTGGTGGTGTAACGACCACCGACCCAGTACAGATTTGTCGTTGGCTTCCCTGTATATGAAAGGTTTATAGTAGTTTATACGACCTGAACTAGTCTTGACATGACATCTAGATAATTGTGTGTTTTAAGTCTATGGAACGAAGATGTAACGGGCGTCTTGTGTTCTGTTGTACAATTACGTTGGTTGGTTTGTTGTTTAACGCCGCACTCAGCAATATTCAAGCTATATGACGGCGGTCTGTAACTAATCGGACCGCATCCGTGGTCTAGTGGCAGAGCGTCCGCCCGGAGAGCGGAAGGTCCGGGGTTCGATCCCCGGCCGCGTCATACCAAAAGACGTTAAAAGATGGTACTTGTTGTTACCCTGTCTGGCGCTCGGCATTAAGGGGCTAAAACAAGGACTGGTCGGCTCGGAGTCAGTATACTGTGTCTGAGTGGGATATTCATGTTAAACTGCGGCTTAGTATCTCAGTGAGCTAGCACTATCAATCGGCATCAGTCCGGACTAGTACAAGCAGCCACACAAACACACACACGTACATGCACGTCGCTATATAAGTGCAATAATCTTGGACGCGACGTTAAACCCCATTTCACCTCACCTGTAAATAATCGAGTCTGGACCAGGCAATCCAGTGATGAATATCATGAGCACCGATCAACGCAATTGGGATCGATGACATGTATCAACCAAGTCAGCGAACCTGACCACCCGATCCCGTTAGTCGCCTTTTACGGCAAGCTTGGGTTGCTGAAGACCTATTCTACCCCGGAATCTTCACGGGTGGCCAAGCTATGGAATGGGTATGATGTCAAGGGCAAGGTCATGCAACGACACGGTGACAGCATTACCTCTTAAACAGTTTGAATTTCAGCGTGTATTCTGTTTCCTATAACTTTTGATTAAATACAATTTAATAAAGTCAGCGAGCCTTACCACCTGATCCCGTTAGTCGCCTTTCACGACAAGCATAGTCGCCTTTTACTGTTCCTAGTCCAAGGCCGTTATTATGAAACTATATATGTATGCAATATGTCCAGAGACTGTAATACGACATAATTTGACAACGGTGTCTAGTACAAGGCCGTTATTATGAAACTATATATGTATGCCATATGTCCAGAGACTGTAATACGACATAATTTGACAACGGTGTCCAGTACAAGGCCGTTATTATGAAACTATATATGTATGCAATATGTCCAGAGACTGTAATACGACATAATTTGACAACGGTGTCTAGTACAAGGCCGTTATTATGAAACTATATATGTATGCAATATGTCCAGAGACTGTAATACGACATAAATTGACAACGGTGTCTAGTACAAGGCCGTTATTATGAAACTATATATGTATGCCATATGTCCAGAGACTGTAATACGACATAATTTGACAACGGTGTCTAGTACAAGGCCGTTATTATGAAACTATATATGTATGCAATATGTCCAGAGACTGTAATACGACATAATTTGACAACGGTGTCTAGTACAAGGCCGTTATTATGAAACTATATATGTATGCAATATGTCCAGAGACTGTAATACGACATAATTTGACAACGGTGTCCAGTACAAGGCCGTTATTATGAAACTATATATGTAATACTATGCAATATGTCCAGAGACTGTAATACGACATAATTTGACAACGGTGTCCAGTACAAGGCCGTTATTATGAAACTATATATGTATGCAATATGTCCAGAGACTGTAATACGACATAATTTCACAACGGTGTCCAGTACAAGGCCGTTATTATGAAACTATATATGTATGCAATATGTCCAGAGTCTGTAATACGACATAATTTCACAACGGTGTCTAGTACAAGGCTGTTGTGAAATTATGTCGTATTACAGACTCCGTAAGTAATGGACTTATTGCACGCATACATATTTTCATAATACTTGGGTGTTGATGCTTAATCACTGTGACCATAACTCCATGTTTACCTCCACAAACAATATGGTCTAAACAATATTTAAACAACAGTCATGCAAAAACATTATTTGTTATAATATCATTCATTAACATCAACATGTGTTAATGATATAATTATTCCATGAACACGCATGTTTGCTATTAAAATCATTTCGCCATTTCGCCCCGTGAAGATCCGGGTTAGAATTTGTTTTCAGGTACGCATGCTGGTCGCATGAGGCGACTAACTGGATCGGATCGGAACTGGGTCAGACTCGCTCTTGGGTGATTCATATCATCGTATCCCAATAGATCGATGCTCATGTTATCAATCTTTGAAATTTCTGACTCGATTATTTACCGATCGTCGTCATTTAGCTGGAATACTGCTGAGCACGGCGTTAAACAACAAACAAGCAAACAAACAACCAAACATAAACATATTGAACCCTGTGTTCGTCGTTTACACGATATTGTAGGCTTTCCTTCCACATTAATTTAGTTGACATATTGTGGCAAAAATGCAATACTGTTCAAATCACACTCACTCTGACATGTTCATGTTAACTACTGTTAGAAAGCTTTTATGTAATCATGGATTCATGTATGCCTGGGTAAATCGAGGGGTAGAAAATGTAGATATTCTTTTGATGCCATTCTCACAGAGACTAAAGTATTCGTTAATATCTGACTGGAATAAAGTTATTAATACAACGTTTCTAAGATAAAAAAGTATGCATATTTTAAGAACATTTTCGAACAGGAGATATAACTATTCGAAGCTCTCTGGTCATATCTATAAACATATTTTTTTATGCAGTTCCCACAGAGACTAAAGGATACCTTTGTTTCTGAATGGTATTCCTTTCCCGTTTTCTTCAAAGCTTCAAAGCTACAAGATAAGGTTCTTTACGAACCAGAGTGATATATATGTTCAGAAATTGTACATAAATATCGGACTGTCTCATGAAACTTCAGATGCGAAGCTTGCCCAACTCAAACTGAGAAGGGTTGGGGCTTACAGTATACCAAGGAATGAAATATTGTTTAAACATTGCACTACAGGACAAATTTAGGATGATTCCCAGTTTCTTATAGTGGCCATACTTTGAAATGTATATGACAGACGTATTTTTCCAGTAAACGCAGACTTAGTTGATGCATGTCATCGATCCAAAGTGCGTGGATCGATGTTCATGTTGTAAATCACTGGATTGTCTGATCGAGACTCGATTATTTACAGACTGCCGTCGTATAGCTGGAATATTGCTGAGTGCGGCGTTAAACAACAAACAAACAAATTAACAAACAAACAGTTAATGCTGGAAAATAGACTATCCAGCGTTTCCTTACTCTCATGTCCAGTGATGAAAAGATGTGATTAAAAGTATATCATTATATACTTATCGGTTTTTATAAATATTTGAATAATGTCTGAACACGTGAACGTAAACGTTTATACACTACGGCTTCGAGTGTGAGTGAGTTTGGTTTAACGCCGCTTTTAACAGTATTCCAGTTATATCGTGGCGTGTCAGCTTAATGTGGGAGGAAAGCCCGAAGTGATGCAGGTCTCAGACGTTTACCACTTCGGTGAAACCCACGAGCACGGGTATGGTGCTGACAAACCTAGAAACATAATCGGGGCGAACCGGGATTCGAACCCACAATCATAAGTTTCTGGCCTGCCTAAGGGACGCAACTCTGCACAGCGATATTCGGCTTCGAATATGGACCATTCATATGTCATGTATAACTTATGTTATGGCCCGGGAGCCCCCATCAACTTGATACAAAGATTGATTGAAATCAGTCACTCACGTATTCACACATATACTGAAGCTGCATCACGATGCATCTGTACTCGACGAGGTCGTAGTATTCCATCAGGTAGGCCGGGCGACAAGCATCAATAGATTGGGACTACGTCATCGGAGTTTCTACAATCGGCATGCAAAATGGACACCAGGATATACACGGGTGTGGGTCGATATCTGCAATAATAGCTTAAATCGCGGTACTTACGCAGCTGTTAATCGAACCACATCACTGCGATAACTCACAACAGACTTACCGATGAGGAAGAGACTATATTGATGATCATGAGCGTCAATCATCTGTTGGGACCCGTGAAGATTCCGGGGTAAAATAGGTCTTCAGCAACCCATGCTTGCCGTTAAAGGCGACTATGCTTGTCGTAAAAGGCGACTAACGGGATCGAGTGGTCAGGCTCGCTGACTTGGTTGATGCATGTCATCGATCCCAATTGCGTGGATCGATGCTCGTGATGTCATTCACTGGATTGTCTGGTCCAGACTCGATTATTTACAGACCGCCGTCATATAGCTGGAACATTGCTGAGTGCGGCGTTAAACAACAAACAAACAATCTGTATAATAACTATGCGACAATCATGGCACCAAACCACTTATGCTTTGCGTTCATGGAATTATGTGTATCGCTCGTGTGCCGATGTATCCTTTGATCTTGGAAAATCCAAGCAGATTCAAATCCAAATGAAAACAGTATATTTTTTATTTGCCCAAATGCTGAGTATGGCGTCGATTAATAACATTAAATATTTCTAATTAGACAAAATGCATCCGTGAAAAGTGATGATATGATAATTAAGCGTCAATTATTGTTTACTTCCACTTCTTGATTCGCATTATATGATATTGTTGTTTTTCAAAGATGAATTATGTAAATGTCAAAAGTATTTTGAGTCTCAACAACGGCTTGTTTCGAACCTATACGTGCATTCACAATGTTCAAAACTGAGCACTTGCGCATTCACATTGGAGGGTCACAGTTATCTCCCTTTGACGAACAATCATCATCGGATATGTCTTGTTTGTTATTCGCCATTTTCAGTATTAACCCTGCGTCGAGTGTGTAGTGTATCATCGTATATACATTGACTCTGTATATGTTGCGGCAAATGTAGAATGGTTAACATTGAAGGAGAACTCCGATGTTGACGCCATGACAAATGTATGCGCAGGAGTGAAACGAGGAAGTTCTATTTTTAGTAACTTAGTATAAATAAGCTCCACGCTGGCAGATCGTCATAAGACGGTTAGTTAGGAAGTCAGCTACAAACATGGCCGAGTCGGTAAGTATTTTGTAATGATCTGCCTGATTGATATATGATATATTGAGAGAATAACCAACGAGCTGCAAGACCTGTAATATTTTTTATTGCCCAAATACTGAGTATGGTGTCGATTAATAACATTAAATATTTCTATTCAGACAAAATGCATCCGTGAAAAGTGATTATATGATAATTTAGCGTCAATCATTGTTTACTTCCACTTCTTGATTCGCATTATATGATATTGTTGTTTTTCAAAGATGTTTATAAAAAGTGAATGATGTAAATGTCAAAAGTATTTTGAGTCTCAACAAGGGTTGTTTCGAACCAATACGTGTATTCACAATGTTCAAAACTGAGCACTTGCGCATTCACATTGGAGGGTCACAGTTATCTCCCTTTGACGAACAATCATCGGATATGTCTTGTTTGTTATTCGCCATTTTCAGTATTAACCCTGGGTCGAGTGTGTAGTGTATCATCGTATATACATTGACTCTGTATATGTTGCGGCAAATGTAGGAATGGTTAACATTGAAGGAGAACTCCGATGTTGACGCCATGACAAATGTATGCGCGGGAGTGAAACGAGGAAGTTTTAGTAACTTAGTATAAATAAGCTCCACGCTGGCAGATCGTCATACGACGGTTAGTTAGGAAGTCGGCAACAAACATGGCCGAGTCGGTAAGTATTTTGTAATGATCTGCCTGATTTTTAAATGATATATTGAGAGAATAACCAACGAGCTGCAAGACCTGTAATATTTTATCCGGAGTTATTGGGGTGCAGGCTAAAACGGCACGTCAGCAAAACGCTATCGATTTCTCGGGCGAAAACGACACCTCATTTGGCGAAAACGGCTACTATTTGTCAGGCGAAAACGGCACCTTCTTAATAACGATAAGAACAATTTATGTAGTAGTATATGTGCTTTATTTACACGCTTTATTATGTTATGTTGCATGTGATTTAGTCATTGTCTTGTCAAGATGATGGTCTTCACTTAATTGTGGATTGTTTGGCAGAAGCTCTAAAAGTTTCTTCAAGACCTTGACGTACACAAGAGGCACCAACTTGAAGTTACTGCCGGCACGCGTGAGTGAGTGAGTGAGTTGGGTTTAACAAATTTTACGGCAAGCGTGGGTTGCTGAAGACCTATTCTACCCGGATATTCACGGGTCGATTTTGGTTCGAATTTCGGTTCGCTCCGATTATGTTTCTAGGTTTGTCAGCACCATACCCGTGCTCGTGGGTTTCACCGAAGTGGTAAACGTCTGAGACCTGCATCACTTAGGGCTTTCCTCCCACATTAAGCTGACACGCCGTGATATAACTGGAATACTGTTAAAAACGGCGTTAAACCCAACTCACTTACTTTCGTCTAACATTTTTTCCTGATGCTGATTTGGCTACAATTGCTTTGATATAATTTTGATTGAACCTTAATCTGGTTTTGTTTTCCTAAAATACATACGTTCCACTGTCATGGTGCAGGAATAACGTTTGTAATTAGACATAACTTAATATTTTCTCTAAATGCATTGATAATAAGATGCCCTAATGTGCTTGTCTGGGTAACGTACCTTTATGAAATTGGATTTTATGTCGAATGTTTTAAATCAAATTTCGAGACGCCGAAATTAGGGCTGGGACGGGTAACTCGGGTACCCGGGTCGGGTGGGTACTGAGTAGGACCCGGGTACCCACAGGACTACCCGGACTCGTGGTCAGTCATTTGAAATATATTTTCATAACAAAACTTTTCTAGAACTCTATGGTAACACTACAAGTCACTAATGTTCGCATTTCTTTCTGACTATGCACCCATTCCTTCTGATTTTTTGTATAGTTGAATAAAGATTTAACTTAAGTCAACTTCAGCGTATGCATGACCAGATCGTTTAATACATTTATCTAAATACGTTTTGCAAGTGCTGTTGTTAAAATAAATTCCCAATCGGACATCTCTTGAGACCTACAGTGGGTACCCGGGTAGGGTCGGGTAATAAGGGGGTGGGTACCCGGGTAATAGATTTGGACTCGTCACAGCCCTGGCCGAAATATTTCAAATGAAATCTCGTCTCGTCTCGACTACATAAAAACAACTCAACTTTACTTTCATGTACAACGTCGATATATTGAACAGAACTCTACCCTCCAATCACGAAATAAGACATGTCCACAAATCTTAGGAACGAATGTCAACGTACTACGCCTTGTAGACATGTAGACAACATATGGCGTCTCAGAAAATATTTTAATTTAAATGTCTTTTACGGTCCTACGGGAGATACACTTTCTGTATGGGCCCCACCCATTTATTCATTGTAACGGAATTGACGTTAATGTATTACAGGAACCCATCCCCGAGGCTACAGAAGGCTACCCCCGGGAACAGATCCTAGCGACGCTATACGGTCAGGCTGTGGGGGATGCTATTGGGCTGTTGACAGAGTTTCTCACAAAACAGGAGGCAAAGGAGGTGAGTACTGATCTGCTTCATTTAGCAGCCGCTTCAACTTTTTCTCAATACAGTAAACTACGGTTATAACGAACACGATTATAACGAACTGGCGGATATAACGAACTGGTTTTGAGGTCCCTGCCATTTGCTATATAGATGCTGTATATATGCTTATAACGAATTACGGCTATAACGAACTCAAATTTGTGGTCCCTTTGAGTTCGCTATAACCGTAGTTTACTGTATTCTCTTACCCGCATTGATACCGCGGGCAGAAATAGCGTTTTGATATTGTATTAAGTCGCTGTAAACTATATACAGTAAACTACGGTTATAACGAACATGCTTATAACGAAGTGGCGGATATAACGAACTGGTTTTTAGGTCTCTGTCATTTGCTGTATATATGCTGTATATATGCTCATAACGAACTACGGTTATAACGAACTAGAATTTGAGTTCGCTATAACCGTAGTTTACTGTACATAACAATCGCCTCCGCATATATATGTAGTTCGTCCAACAAAATTGTTTAAATAGTAAATAAACACTAGGTACACAGTTTGGAATGAGTGAGTGAGTATGGTTTTTCGCCGCTTTTCGCAATAATCCAGCGACACAGAATAGGTCTTCAGCAACCCATACTTGCCAAAAAGGCGACTATTCTTGTCGTAAAAGGCGACTAACGGGATCGGATGGTCAGGCTCGCTGTTCACGATATTGATCACTGGATTGTCTGGTCCAGACTCGATTATTTACAGACCGCCGTCATATAGCTGGAATATTGCTGAATGCGGCGTTAAACAACCAACCAGCCAACCAACCAACCAACCAACCAATAATTCAGCAATATTACGCTTGGGACACCAGAAATGGGTTTCACACATTGTACCCGTCGGTGATATTGTACTGCCTCTAACTAATGAACGGGGAAGGTCTTGTCCATCGAACCTTCATAATTAACCTGAACGCACCTTCTCTATTTTACTTTAAACCGTGAAACACAGTCCTTACATGTAAAAGTCCCCTGTCGTCTAATGGCAATCAGGGGAATGGGTGGCCCAGTCGTCTAGGGCGCCGCGATTCGCTGTGCAGAGTTGCGTCCCTTGGGCACGCCAGAAACCTATGATTGTGGGTTCGAATCCCGGTTCGCCCCGATTATGTTTCTAGGTTTGTCAGCACCATACCCATGATCGTGGATTTCACCGAAGTGGTAAACGTCTGAGACCTGCATCACTTCGAGCTTTCCTCCCACATAAAGCTGACACGCCGCGATATAACTGGAATACTGTTAAAAGCGGCGTTAAACCCAACTCACTCACTCACTCTAATGGCAATCTCATTGTCATAGTTAAAGGCTCTGTAACAGTGACGAGTTACCTATGTATTGAGTTGTAGTTGTAGGCTCAACGACATATTTGTGCGTTGAGAATAATGGTCATGTCTGAAGTGGTTGTGTATCCCTCTAAATGAGAAAATATGAGCCATCGTCTTGGCTTTTATCCACAAATGAACTACTGGTTGCTGTAGCTGACTATTGAAGTCGGATATCCCTGTCATCCCTCTTGCGTTTATAGGTTGATACTGTCTTCAGTGGATTCATTAATGTTACTATTCCACAGAGACCACGAATCCCACGAATTGATAAATTTTAGGATTCGTAGTTGAATCGTAATCAGTCCGTGAAATTCTTAACTGATTCGCATATATTCGTAGTTAGTTCTTACAATTCTTGAGCTATCCGGAATTCGTGGCAAAAGTTTTGAGCTGTTCAAAGTTTTGGCCACGAACTCCCGATTAAAAAATGTCGTAGTTAATTCGTAACAAATTCGTAATGCATTCTTAGGCATCGGAACTGAATCGTAATCGATTCGTAGGCATTCGTAGGTATTCTTAACTCATTCGGGGATTCGTGAATTCGTGGCTTTACGACGAATCGGCTACGAATCTGTCACGAATCCCACGCATACACGCCGAAGCAGGTGCGATCCAATCACGAATCAGCTACGATTGTCGGCAAATTGGGTATATAAGGAAATTAATATTGATAGTAGTGAATTCTTTACAATACTCATGCAATTCCAGACGAATCCCATGAATATTCGTAACTCTATCGTACCTGCATCGTAACTAGATCGTAGAGCGTCACGAATTGAACCAGAATATTTGCTAAATTCCACGAATCCTAAAATTTACAAATCGTGGCGATTCGTGCTCTGTGTGGAAAAGCAGCATTCGTGTTACATGGTTTTTTTTTACTTTCAGCACTTCGGCAAGGTGAAGAAACAGCTGGAGTTGGAGCACAAGGATCTGTGTGTAGACTCGCACAGGAAGTCGTGGGAGGAGGGCGACTGGACGGATGACACGGACCAGATGATACTCATTCTACAGTCTCTTATAGATAATGATGGACAAGTGAGGTA
The DNA here is from genome assembly GCF_023055435.1 of Haliotis rufescens. Classification (NCBI taxonomy): domain Eukaryota; kingdom Metazoa; phylum Mollusca; class Gastropoda; order Lepetellida; family Haliotidae; genus Haliotis; species Haliotis rufescens. Next base: position 34,433,723 of record NW_025963846.1, read on the forward strand.
TACTCCCTCTTGTAAAGTTATATACTCCCTCAACACTCTGTTATAGGTAATGATGGACAGGTGAGATACATACTCCCTCAACACGCTGTTATAGATAATGATGGACAGGTGAGGTATATACTTCCTCAACACTCTCTTATAGATAATGATGGACAGGTGAGATACATACTCCCTCAACACGCTGTTATAGATAATGATGGACAGGTGAGGTATATACTCCCTCAACACTCTCTTATAGATAATGATCGACAGGTGAGATATATTCCCTCTTGTAGATAATACTGGACAGGTGAGATACATACTCCCTCAACACTCTGTTATAGATAATGATAGACAGGTGAGAGATTTTCCCTCTACAGTTTCTGATAGATAATGATGGACAGGTGAGGTATACTACCTCTTGTAGAGTGAGTGAGTGAGTGAGTTCGGTTTTACGCCGCTTTTAACAATATTCCAGCAATATCACGGCGGGTGACACCAGAAATTGGCTTCACACATTGTACCCATGTGGGGAATCGAACCCGGGTCTTCGGGGTGACGAGCTAACGCTTTAACCACTAGGCTACCCGAATTTTTATTATGCCTCAAAGTGAGATTTTGACCAATCAGAGAGCAGAACTACTGACCCCACATAAGCCCGTATACCGTCAGTAACAGCCATCTTGGATTTTTCAACATCCACCTCACAAATTTCACATAAAAATTCTGGTACAGAAATTCGTTATTTGACACTGTTTTGTGTTTTAATATAATTAATGTTGATGTGCAAGGACGTTCATGTTTTTTGGATCACGTTCGTGACTTTAATAAGATTATATAAAGTTAAAATTATCAACAAGGTTTGTCCTCTGATATTTGAAGATTAGTCTTAGGTTGTAAGTGTTAAGTTTTGAGTTTTAAGTTTTGACATGACATGTGCGACAAAAATACCAAATAGCGTAACCTTTTCGGCATAATAAATTCGTTATTGTGTCTTTAGTTGCCGTGTACGGCTGACGCCTCGCCCAATATTTTTCTGCTAACCTAATATGACACCTATACGGCAACTAAAGACTCCATAACTAATAATATTTATTTCCTTATTCAGGTGATACCTGCGGATTTTGGTGGGAAGTTAAAGACTTGGTCAAAGAAAGGTTTTCCTGAACTGAATGATGAGAGGGGCATAGGACTTGGGAGAACCACCAAGGCAGTCCTGTCTCACCCCGAGTACCCCCAAGAGGCACATAAGGTATGTGATGAGAGCGGGCGGCTTCCTTATTCCTCTTTTTACAGGCGGTCGTATTGTAGGATATCTTATTCCTCTTTTTACAGACGGTCGTATTGTAGGATATCTTATCTCTCTTTTTACAGGCGATCGTAGTGTAGGATATCTAATTCCTCTTTTTACAGGCGATCGTAGTGTAGGATATCATATTCCTCTTTTACAGGCGGTCGTATTGTAGGATATCTTATTCCTCTTTTTACAGGCGGTCGTATTGAAGATATCTATTTCCTCTTTTTACAGGCGGTCGTATTGTAGGATATCTTATTCCTCTTTTTACAGGCGGTCGTATTGTAGGATATCTTATTCCTCTTTTTACAGGCGGTCGTATTGTAGGATATCTTATTCCTCTTTTTACAGGCGGTCGTATTGTAGGATATCTTATTTCTCTTTTCACAGGCGGTCGTATTGTAGATATCTTATTCCTCTTTTCACAGGCGGTCGTATTGTAGGATATCTTATTTCTCTTTTTACAGGCGGTCGTATTGTAGGAAATCTTATTCCTCTTTTCACAGGCGGTCGTATTGTAGATATCTTATTCCTCTTTTCACAGGCGGTCGTATTGTAGATATCTTATTCCTCTTTTCACAGGGGGTCGTATTGTAGGATATCTTATTCCTCTTTTTACAGGCGGTCGTATGTAAGGTTTCTTTTGCTGCAGTCGCAATGTAGATCGATCCCCGTGCAAATTCCGGGTTAGAATAGGTCCCCAGCAACCTGTGCGTGATGCACGAAGACCGTGTCAGCGTACCCCGATGTCGTGAATCGTTGACCGTAATATCAATCTCTGGATTGTCTGGTCCATTCCCGATTTTAACAGGCCGGCGTCCTGTAACTGGAATCTTTGGAACAGTATTGTTAAGTGTGACGTTGTACAAAAAACAAACTATCTATGGAACGAGTTATCGAACTGACACTCTTCTTCCCTGTCAGCTTTCATACAAGTCCCTAAGACTTGACTATTTCGAAAGTACCACCAGTGACACTTTCGCGTAGCGTCACAAGCAATGAACATGTGAATGGAATGGCGCATGTCAAATGAACTTATCACCTTACCAACTATAACTATGATCAAATCATTTAATTGCTCGACTGGATACAATTTGTATGTTGGAATATCAGCCTATTGATAATGTCCCTTTGTTTCTTGCTGAGTTTGTGTCGAGATTAAGACATTGTGATGAACAATATGGGCTTTCTTTTATATGTTTGAAAGTTCTAAAAGAAGCTTATGTTCACTGTTTAAACCTTCATTTGGACGTGAATTATATTTCAGCTGCATAACAATTAACAAGTTATGAATTTCTTTATCTCGATTTAGATGTGGGTCACATGATTTGTTGTTTAACGCCGCACTCAGCAATATTCCAGCTAGATGACGGCGGTCTGTAAATAATCGAGTCTGGACCAGACAATCCAGTGATTAAGATCATGAGCATCGATCCACGCAATTGGGATCGATGACATGCTTCAACCAAGTCGGCGAGCCTGACCACCCGATCCCGTTAGTCGCCTTTTACGACAAGCATAGTCCCCTTTTACGGCAAGCATGGGTTGCTGAAGACCTATTCTACCCCGGATCTTCACGGGGGTGGGTCACATGAACTCAGAATTGAAACGGGGCGTTACTGTAAAGAACCAACAGAACAACGGATTTATTATGCTATATTTTGTGACAAATATTGTGTCGAAAATGAATATGATTTTTTACTTGTATGTGAATACTATTGTGAAATCAGAAACAAATATCTTGTTGTTTGTTTGTTGTTTAACGCCACACTCAGCAATATTCCAGCTATATGACGGCGGTCTGTAAATAATCGATCCACGCAATTGGGATACAATGACATGCATCAACCAAGTCAGCGAGCCTGACCACCCGATCCCGTTAGTCGCCTCTTACGACAAGCAAAGTCGCCTTTTACGGCAAGCATGGGTTGCTGAAGACCTATTCTACCCCGGGAAAAGTACTATAAACTACCGTCAATACATTAATTTCAAATGTTAATATCATTCACAAATGTTGATGTTGCACACAACTTGTTGATGTAGATTCATTGTTCAAACTAAACGCCTTACTCCTCATGTGTGACGATTATTGTAATTATAGGCCGTTGGCCCACATTACTTTATGAATAAAATAATTGGATTGAACGAATGTATGACTGACATTTGATAATATTGTCCTGTTTTAGGCAGCGTTTGATGTTTGGGAAGTGAACCGTAGAAATATCGCCCCTAATGGCGCCGTCATGAGGACGTCAATTCTAGGGATACACCAGTACTGGGACACTGACGCCGTGGCTGATAATGCCATTGCCGTATGTAAGACGAGCCATCACGACCCCAGGTCAGTACGCTTAATAGCATATTTAAAATAACGTTTTCCATGACAGTGACGGTAAGCTACAGAAAGTAGTATACTAGATTCATTAGGTTTTGTTTGTTTGTTTGTTGCTTAACGCCGCACTCAGCCATATTCCAGCTATATGACGGCATCAGTACACGGGTTTGTATTCACTGCGTTCCTGCATAATCCGTGAATACATACGGGCGATGTGTGGCGTACTGACGCGTCTGTTTAATGTTAAGTTTTGTTTGTTTGTTTGTTGTTTAACGCCGCACTCTGCCATATTCCAGCTATATGACAGCAGTCTGTAAATAATCGAGTCTGGACCAGACAATCCAGTGATTGGTATCATGACATTGATCCATGCATTTGGAATACGATGACATGCACCAACCAAGTCAGCGAGTCTGACAACCCGATCCCGTTAGTCGCCTCTTACGACATGCATAGTCGCTTTATATGGCAAGCATAATATGCTGAAGACCTATTCTACACGGGATCGTCACGGGTTGATTCATTAATCAATGCCCGAATCGAGAATTCTACATGTCGTCGTGGCATAGGTATACATTGAAGATTCCACTGACACATTCACAATTGGGATCACAGTAGATAAGGCTTCTGAAGTTTTGTTTATGATAACACAACTATTCATAGAGAAGAGTAGTTTGATAGCCGGAAACCCTGGTTCAACTCCCCCCATCTGGGTACCAAGTGTGAAGCCCAGTTGTGTCCCCCGTATGATGTCTCTGAACATTGGACCGCCTCCGTGGTCCAGTGGTAGAGCGTCCGCCCGGAGAGCGAAAGGTCCGGGCTTCGATCCCGGCCGCGTCATATCAAAAGACGTTAAAAGATGGTACGTGTTGTTACCCTGTCTGGCGCTCGGCATTAAGGGGCTAAAACAAGGACTGGTCGGCTCGGAGTCAGTATTCTGTGTCTGAGTGGGGTATTCATGTTAAACTGTGGCATGGTATCTCAGTGAGCTAGCACTATAAATCGGCATCAGTCCGGACTAGTACAAGCAGCCACACAAACACACAGACGTACATGCAGTCGCTATATAGGTGCAATATTCTTGGACGCGACGTTTAACCCCATTTCACCTCACCACTGAACATTGCTAAGTACAACAAATGATGAGTGATGATGCCCACAGACTCACAACGTTTCATAAATAAGTGTGGTGAGGTAGCGTAAGTGTTAAAGCATTGGTTCGTCTAGCCGGAAACCCTGGTTCGATTCCCCACATGGGTACATTGTGTGAAGCTCAGCTGTGTCACCTGCCGTGATCAGTAACTGAATGCTACTTTCATAAAGTGCAATTAGGATCACAAGTCAATAGCTTCCCATGTTTTGTTCCCTGAGGTTATGAATAGGTGATGAATCGTGATACTCATAGAATCACAACTTGTCAAAGATATGTGTGGTTAGGTTAACGGTTTAAGCGTTGGTTGTTCGGGCCGGAAGGCCAAGTTGGTTTCCCTCCTGTGATATCACTGTATATTGCTGAGACGGCGTTAATCCATACTTGTTCATTTCCACAAAGAAGTTTATCCCAAGATACGACATACTTTTTTAATTTTTTAAATATAGACAGTAATATACTACATGCCTACTCAAAGTAAGGACATTATGACTGCTTTCAAGCCATCCCTCTTAGAAGAGACCGATTGGTGGTGGTTTTAATCGGCAGGTTGAAATTGTCTGACACATTAACGAGGTGTACTTGAATACTGAGATCTACATTTCGTTGTAGGTGTCAGGCCTCGACAGTGGCGGTGTCAGTCGCCATCAGTCTGATGTTGAGGAGGCAGGCTCAGCACATCAAGAAGAACGGCAGCTATGACATAGACAAGATTATACAGGAGTGCTTCCAGGTGGCGTCTTCCAAGTGTCTAGAGACAGATGAGCAGGTGATAACAAGTTGTTTCAGTCTTCATTGTGACCAATCAATAGCTATAGCTCCATTATGTTCGTTGCAATATCCTTTGGGTGATATTATGAACAACGATCCACGCTGTTACGGTACGATGAAATGCGATTGAGTGAGTGAGTGAGTTTTTAGTGATTTAAGTGATTTAACGCCGCTTTTAAAAGTATTACAGTTATGTCACGGCATGTCAGCTTAATGTGGGAGGAAAGCCCGAAGTGATGCAGGTCTCAGACGATTATAACTTCGGTGAAACCCACGAGCACGGTATGGCGCTGACAAACCTAGAAACATAATCGTGGCGAACCGGGATTCGAACCCACAATCATAGTTTTCTGGCGCGACCAAGGGAGCAACGGCAATGCAATTAAGACACCGATCACAGACACCCAATACATTAAGTCGTCTATAATTGCTGACCCACTGTGGATTCCGGGAAAGATATATCCACATTGTTCCATGTGTTTAGAAAGAACCACATAGAGAGGATCGGTTGGTCGGTGACAGTGTTGATTGCGTGGGACGTCGCTCATAATATCAATCACAACTTTGACTGACCCAGACTCGATTATCTCCAGACCGCTGACATTTCACTGGAATATTACAGACTGCGGCGTGAAATAACATTCACTCACTATGTCATAGACTTACTGACCATAATTTCCTATTGGTCATATATTAAGAAACCTGTGCATCTCAACAACATTTGTACATATCATTGTTGAACATGTACTTGTGGCTTGTAGTCATTGCCTATGACATAAAACAAAGACCAATTATTGAAAATAATTTAGTTGCCATTTCTAACAAACAAAAGGCATATAAGGATATCTCAAATCAAAACGAACAACGTACACGTTTTTATGTAAATCATACGTGCGTGCGTGCGTGATATTCCATCAATAACAGTTCAAATCTCATTATTATAGTTAGTGGCTTTTCATGGGTATGGATTTCTCAAGATGTGGGAGATCCACAGTTATTTTTATATTCATTTAAGCAAAGACTAAAGGATATATTTAGTCAACAGTGGCACCAAAGTATTTCTGAATCACTTTATCTCAGCAATTACAGCAAAGTAAAATCATCGTTACAAATTGAAAGATATTTAACTTGTTTAAATGATAAAAGTTTAATCAGAGCTTATTGTAAACTTAGAATTTCATTGCATAATTTTAATGTAAATATATGTCGCAGGTCCAAAGACGGTGATATTATGAACTCTATTTGTACAAACTGTTCATCCGGAGAAGTAGAGGATGAATATTATGTCTTACTTACATGTGAAACGTATTCCCATTTATTGTATAAATTTCTCCCCATGTTGCAAGGTACTTTTAAAGTTAAAGTTAATGATAAATCTGCTAAACTCTGAAAATCCTGATATGATCCATGCTGTTTCTGTATTCGTAAAACATGTCTTTAAAATGAGGAATGTGTAACTTGATTTAAAATCTGATCATGTACATCACGTGACAATGTACTATGGGCCTTGATGCCTAAAATACTGAATAAACTGTCTGTCTGTCTGTCTGTTAAATCTCATTAAAATCAGATTTTAGTTCTCACTATCGCTAAGAAAGACCTGAGGACGTCCCATTTCGGGTCACGGCAGAACGTACTTCCATCCGACTAATCAGAGCGTCGCTTGTCAGATCTGGATAGTGGCACTCGGAATGTGCTTTCTATTCGTTCAACGTGGAAAAGGTTAACAACGGGTATTCGGAACGATATTTACAAGCTATACGACCTGATTCGGTCAAAATGATCGTCAATCTCTTGCTTCAATGGGATAGAAATGTGAAACAGAAGAGACTTTACATACCCCGTGTTTAGCACTGCCATGACAATCTAGGCCAGCTATCAGACATTCCAGAATGTTCTTTGCTCAGTTTTCAAATTTTGAATCGATATTTTTCAAAGTGTCGTAAGCACTGGAACTAGCCAGTTTGAAAATTTTGCCGTAGAGCTTGAGAAAGCTACTTATTGATTTGTTAATGTCTACTTCGTGTCAGCCATTTCATTGGTTGGTCAAAGTTAGTGAAACGTCATTCTGGCGTGACCTTCATTGGGGTGTCCTCCGATCTTTGTTTAGCAGTAGGGAACACTAAGATCTGATTTTAATGAGACTGTAACAGTTCGGTCTATTTTATCACACCCAGAAAAAAGAGCTGAAGAAGTACCTACAGTGTGGGAAGATACAAGACCTGAAACTATGTGAGTTGGGAAAGATCGGCTACACCTACAAGTGCCTGGGCTGCGGGTTCTGGGCACTGAAACAGAAGGACTTCAGGAAGGCACTGCAGACAATTGTTATGGAGGTTTGTTGTGGACATAATAGTACTTTCCTTTGAATGCTCATATTATTTAAGTGCATTAAGTGTATTCTACACATCTGAACGTATTTATTGTTTTTTAATACAAATGTTCTGTCTCTAAAGGGGGGTGATGCTGACACCAATGGTGCTGTAGCCGGAGCTCTCCTGGCTTGTAAGTTAGGAATGTCTGCACTTCCGGTGTCATGGGTGTCCAAGCTCAAGCACAAGGATTGGCTGGATGAAAAAATTGAAAGGTAAGGACATTAGATATAAAGCGTCACCATGATGCCATTGAACAACAATATTGAAGCAAGTGATACAGATGTCTGAGTCTACACCGAAACGTCGCCTCAACGGTAATTACGACTTGTGTATCCACAAAAAAAACTGCCTTTGTTTATCACATCAACATCAAAAGCCACTCATGATCAAAGAACTTGAAATGTGAACATCTTTATAAAAGTCCCGAAGTTTATGTGCATGTGCAGAACATTTATCATCCAAAAGTTGCTCCCACAGGAGTGAGTGAGTGAGTGAGTTGGGTTTAACGCCGCTTTTAACAGTATTCCAGTTATATCGCGGCGTGTCAGCTTAATGTGGGAGGAAAGCTCGAAGTGATGCAGGTCCCAGACGTTTACCACTTCGGTGAAACCCACGAGCACGGGTATGGTGCTGACAAACCTAGAAACATAATCGGGGCGAACCGGGATTCGAACCTACAATCATAGGTTTCTGGCGTGCCCAAGGGACGCAACTCTGCACAGCGAATCGCGGCGCCTTAGACGACTGGGCCACCCGTGCCCCCCTGCTCCCACAGGAGATATCGCTTGGGTGAGGTCAAGCGATATCTACACTGTAGATATCGCTGCAATGAAATTGCATCACAATGCTTTGCAGACCATTGTGACTTCATTGGTTACCATGACGTCACAATCAAATGACATCACTAATGGCCCTGCTACTGAAGCTGTTAGCAGTACTTTTTACACTTAAGACATTGCTTATAACTGTCTACAAACTGAAAAGTTGGAAGAATGATATTGGATGATAAATAAAATCTCACCCTCATGTCTTTTGATATCAAATATATCAACACTCGTTGATAAAAGTGGAAAAAATCCTCGGCAAGCCTCGGAGTTTTCCCACTTTTATCAACTCGTGTCGATATATTTGATATCAAAAGACAGTCGGGTGAGATTCTCTATATCTCTGCAACATGTTTGCTTTGAAATTGCAGATTTCTAAACATTTTGGTGCGAATGAAAGACGGCAAAACAACAACATCTCCAGAAGCTGCTGATCAACCAAGTCAGGACCAAGAAGGTTAACACACGAAGATCATGACACTTGTAAATGTCAGTCCTGTCATCAACTTATGGACAAATTAATATCGTATAAAAACACACGTTATCAAATTTGATCTGCATGTTCACTCTGAGAATCACGAATTTGATATGTGTTGATATTTCGTTTTATGCTAACGCTGTGATACTAACTGTAATACTGTTCAGAGCAGAGTAAAAACCAGTTCACTCACTCGTTTTTGTGCTAACCTGATCTTCCCAGTGGGGAAATCTTTGAATATATCAAGTTTCCCTCAGTCTAATTATAATTATGTACTGTGGATATAAGACGTGTATAATATTGTTCGTATATTTATCTGAACATTTCAGTTTCCTGGGTTGAAACATCTGTTTGCTAAAGTGGAAATTCTTTTCTGTTTAGTCAATACGTTTGTTGGACGAAGGAAGTGCTGTGTCATCAATCTTTATTTACAGTTTCGCAGTAGATGTGTAGTTTTTGCAGTTGTATATGATGCATATTAATGTAAATGGCATAGCATATTCTTGTGCACAGTCCATAGATATTACCAGCGGTAGAGGAGAGTAGTGGCGGGTCGTCAGACCGGGTTTGATGTACCTATACAGGTAGGTGAAATGTGTGAGTCTCATTCCTGGTGCCTCCCAGACGTGATATAACTGGCATTCTGAAGCTCACCCATGTTTGAGTTCCTTGAGCAAATTTATCCACTTGACATGAGTGCACATTCATTCATTCTCTGGCACTGCCGTGTTGTATTTACTTAGTTTTTCGCTATTCGTTGCATTGTGCAGTGCAGCATCTTTGCATCATTTTCACCACTGCCATATATATTGTTTCCCTCGCCATTAGTACACGGGTTTGTATTCACTGCGTTCCTGCATAACCCGTAAATACATACGGGCGATGTGTGGCATACTGACGCGTCTGTTTTATGTCAAGTTTTGTTTGTTTGTTTGTTTGTTTGATGTTAAAAGCCGCACTCAGCAAGATTCAATCTATATGACGGCGGTCTGTAAATAATCGAGTCTGGACCAGACAATCCAGTGATTGACATCATTGCCATCGATCAACGCAATCGGGATCAATGACATGCACCAACCAAGTCAGCGAGCCTGACCACCCGATCCCGTTAGTCGCCTCTTACTACAAGCATAGTCGCCTTTTACGGGTTGCTGAAGGTCTTGAAGTCAAGTAATGAATGAGGTCATGTATAATTTAAGGAAGTGAAATGAGCTCTACTCATTGTAGGCGAACTCTTCCTTTGCCTGATATTGAAGCAAGATGGCCGCATGGCTGTAGCACATGTTGCACGTGAAATATTGCTGTTTGTAATGTGAGCGCTGATTGGACACAGTATCCGCTGGTTTCCCTTTGATTCGCTGTGTGAAAATAGCGACGGCACTGCAAAACTGTGATAGAGGACCATAGGATGGTCGAGCCCGTGAAGAATTGACCACGTGTTTCAATCGATCCTGCTAAAAAATGTGTGTAACATCACTCAAAAAGTGTTTATGTCAGAAATGATTCATATATTACAACCCCTGGGGCCCGGGGTTATAACATGTCCCGAACACTCCAGTGCTGGTGGTGACAAAATGAGATTAGGTGGTCAAAATCCGTGGTTTGGTTGAATTGCTAAACAATGGCAGTTCTTTTAACCGAACTGCTAATTATTTATTACATCTGTTTAAGCATGCAACATTTATGTAGACTCAACCCATACCATAATACCGTACAGTATGTGATTATTGCTCAAACTTATTTATTTCTGTGACTTACAGACACCTTGTGTCTAAATGGTGTAACCTCTCACCATGCCAAGAAAATGTTACGCCTATTGTACCAGGGGACACTGTGCTCCAAGAACAGAATTAAAGTCTTATGTCTCTCTTATGTCTTATGGTTGAGACCGCCTCCGTGGTCCAGTGGTAGAGCGTCCGCCCGGAGAGCGGAAGGTCCGGGGTTCGATCCCCGGCCGCGTCATACCAAAAGACTTTAAAAGATGGTACTTGTTGTTACCCTGTCTGGCGCTCGGCATTAAGGGGCTAAAACAAGGACTGGTCGGCTCGGAGTCAGTATACTGTGTCTGAGTGGGGTATTCATGTTAGACTGCGGCATGGTATCTCAGTGAGCTAGCACTATAAATCGGCATCAGTCCGGACTAGTACAAGCAGCCACACAAACATACACGTACATGCACGTCGCTATATAAGTGCAATAATCTTGGACGCGACGTTAAACCCCATTTCACCTCACCTCTTATGGTTGACTGATGGCGTCCATCGGACTTCGAAGTCATGGGAGTAGTTCCTGACTGATTTTCAATAATCCATTCATATCCTTTTCACCGCTATTATGCCTTTTACGCTCAATGGAATCTGATTTGGCGGACAGTCGAGACTTTTCTCTGCTGTTGACACTTTACATTCATAATGTCAACAACTAGTTTGTCTGATCCTGCCTCCTGTCCCTCCTGCCTCCTGTTCCACAAAGCGATGACTGCCGTAATCCTATGAAGACCGCCTCCGTGGTCTAGTGGTAGAGCGTCCGCCCGGAGAGTGGAAGGTCCGGGGTTCGATCCCCGGCCGCGTCATACCAAAAGACGTTAAAAGATGGTACTTGTTGTTACCCTGTCTGGCGCTCGGCATTAAAGGGCTAAAACAAGGACTGGTCGGCTTGGAGTCAGTATACTGTGTCTGAGTGGGGTATTCATGTTAAACTGCGGCATGGTATATACGTGAGCTAGCACTATAAATCGGCATCAGTCCGGACTAGTACAAGCAGCCACACACACACACACACACACACACACACGTACATGCACGTCGCTATATAAGTGCAATAATCTTGGACGCGACGTTAAACCCCATTTCACCTCACCGTTATCCTATGACGATCCCAGCGCAAAGATCGCCTTGTGGAAAGAGACACTGGTTTGAATACGTATAGATGTAGCCTGAATATAAGTTAACAGAAAAGGGGAACTCACAGCCTTGTTGTCAGATTTGGTGTAATGTTTTGCTTTTAAGAAGTTTTTTTTAATATTTTGAGCATGACAGATGGTAATGTTTAAAACAGGTTTTCAACTATTTGATTGTGACATTTTTTGCCAATGTCAAATTTATTATTAGTTTACATCTAATGTCGGGGGCGGTCGGGTAGCCTAGAGGTTAAAGCGTTCGCTTGTCACACCGAAGACCCGGGTTCGATTCCCGACATGGGTACAATGTGTGAAGCCCATTTCTGGTGTCCCCCCCCCCCCCCCCCCCCCGTGATATTGCTGGAATATTGCTAAAAGCGGCGTTAAATCAAACTCACTCACTCACTCACTCACTCATGAGGTTAATCCAGCTTGTGTGGCATGCCCAGTGATGAAAAAATGTTTGTACACATAAAACAAATATTAGAATATTTACGGAAACTGTGAGCGAACAAAATACTGCCTAATATCTGAACGACATAACTACATATCAAATGGGTGATGTATTTTGAATTTTATTCGACTTCAAAGTGGGGGTTGTAGAGGAGGGACATATATGTCCCTGAGGCATCCAGGGGGGTTAAACAACAATCCAACAACAAAACTTGACTACAAACAGACGCGTCACTACACCATGCATCGCCCGTATGTATTCACGGCTGGAATATTGCTGAGTGCGGCGTTAAGCAACAAACAAACTAACAAACAATAAGGAACCGACCATTTGATATTATCTACATTGTTGCGGGGTTTATCTTAAATTCAGGCTCATAGTTTTAAATATAATATCTTGTTGTGTAACTGACAAAATATGATAAAAAATCAGGCAGCAATATCCCGACCTGTAAAATATTGAATCCTGACCAGCGATCCTGATTTACTGCCCGTTCCATTCGTCACCACTCGTCCCTTTCCGTAACCTGCAAGAAGACTCGTCCCCCTATCGATGAATGTTATGTGCGAAAATACGACAAACCAATCAGAATGCGCGTATGATTTCAAGTTCTTCGTCAAAGAATCCCTCAGAAATATTTTTTTTGATGTTACATATGTCTTGCATCTAAAAATATACCAAGACACAGTTAAATGTGTTCAATCATACTGTATAATTCCGCACGTCCCGGTGTGCTTTAAACTGCATCTGAAATATATATAATATATGGGGAAAATGTGTGATCCATTGCGCAACGAGTTGACAATTGTTTTAGGTATGCCCGTTTGCGCTAAGACGCAACCCGGTCGCAAAAATGGCCCGAGATGGGCACGAGTCGCTATTCAGCTTGTCCCGGAATAACACGAGTTGGTCACGAATGCCGAGAGGGGCACGAGTCGCTATTCGGCTTGTCCCGGAATAACACGAGTTGGTCACGAATGTGCCCGTTCCTGTTACGACTCTTGCGAGATGCATTGGTTAGAACACTATATCTTATCAGGGGTCTCAACGGGAGACTTCAATTAGGTTTTATTGATAACAACACCGAACTATAGTAATTGAGGTAAACAATAATCACAATTGCACAGGAATTACATTGCGAGTAGAACCTGTCTCATCTGAAGAGAAAAAAACTGAGCATGACTTTTGGCGTATTGTGAATGACTATTTTCTGCAGGGTTGTCAGATATGAACACGTGACTTACCTCCCTTCCTTAGGTTATACATACATTACATACAACAGTCCGATTTGCAATGTTCTACGTTGTATATGTCAGACTTGTTTCTATTAGGTGTGTCGAAATGGTCAATATTCAATAGCAATTATTTTAAACAATATAAGGGAAGGTTATGCATCAAATGCTGCCCAACTTGAATAAAACGGCGAGAGAACAGAAGCATCACGCTTGTGCAGTAATGACGACCGGGCATCACATCTATTAATAGCAATGGCCGGGGCGGTGAGTGTGTTTCTGCCATGTCGGTCTTCTTGCATGTCGCCTTGAGCAGATATTATTTGTTGCTAATGTAGATATTTAATTAATTTAGGAATGTGAAAATGCTTTAAAAAAGCGCAGACGACAGTCTACTGTTATGTTTTAGTCTCTTTTATTGGGTTACAATCTCAGTGGCACTGTGGTTGGTTGGTTTTAGTTGGTTTGTTGTTTAACGCCGCACTCGGCAATATTCCAGCTACATGACGGCGGTCTGTAAATAATCGTGTCTTGACCAGACAATCCAGTGATCGATATCATGAGCATCGATCCACGCAATTTTGATACGATGACATGCATCAACCAAGTCAGCAGCAGCCTGACCACCCGATCCAGAAGACCTATTCTACCCCGGACCTTCACGGGTCCAGTGGCACTGTGTATTTCGGTACACACGAAACCAGCATAACGCGCTTAAGTTAACTTTCGTCGAAGTGATTTTTTTTGTTAACCCGTACCCATTGTGTGAAAGAAAGAGCAGGAGTTTGACTCTTTAGGAAATGTAACGGTTGCTTTCTTCCATTCGCCACCCCTACTCCAACCCCCGTTCTGTTGTTTTTATGTTGTTGTTTTTTTGTTTGTTTGTTTTTGTTTTTTTGTGTTTTTTTTTTTTGGGGGGGGGGGGGGGGTATTGAAACTAGTCGGGAAGAAGGAAGAAATGTTTTAATTTAATTACACATGCAATTATGAAAGTTTCAATGATCTGATTCGTAAACCAAGTTATAGAACATTCTACATGTAAATCATATTTTGAATTCGAATCCCCAGCGCTGTACATAATAGTGTCCAACATTTTTTATAACGGCAGGGTCACTATACACGTAGGCAAATTAAGTGCTGATAACCCATATTTCATATTATGTGAAATACGACATTGTTTGTACCACAATATACCTTTTGTTTAGGCTTCAACCCCAGGGACTGAATCAGGCTACCGTCGGGATCAGATTCTGGCGACTCTATACGGTCAGGCTGTGGGAGATGCTATTGGCTTGCTCACTGAGTTCCTTACCAAGGAGGAGGCTAAAGAGGTGAAACTTCAATTGTTCAATTGTTTTTCTCTAATCGTTCTTTACTTAATGTCGTAAATTTCTGTCGAAGAAACTGAACTTACCATTACGAAAGCAGTTTATAACTAAGTATGATATTTCGAGTCTAAATTCTTCAACAAATGTGATTACAATCTTGATGTATTCACATTTGATGTTCATTATTTGATTTCGGGATTCCAAAGTGTCTCGTTCTTTAACTCAGAAATATGGCGAAGTTAAAAAACAACTTGAACTAGAACACAAGTGTCTATCACCTGAAGCACACAGAAAACGGTTCAAGGAGGGCGACTGGACGGATGACACGGACCAGATGATACTCATTCTACAGTCTCTCATAGATAATGATGGACAGGTGAGGTATACTCCCTCTTGTAGATAATAATGGACAGGTGAGATATATGCTCCCTCCACACTCTGTTATAGATAATGATGGAAAGGTGAGATATTTTCCCTCTACAGGCTCATAGATAATGATGGACAGGTGAGGTATACACCATCTCCTACCGACAGAAAATAAGGTAACTTCTGAAGTGAAAGTGAAGGTGTACTGACGATTCAAGAAATTTATTTCGGGCGTGTAGATCAATATCTGGTGTGTCCTCCATGTTGGGCGATACTTGCACAACACTTAATGGCATGCTGTTGAATGGTGCTCATGGTTGCCCTTGGTTGCCCTTGGTATTGCTTGCCGTTCTGCTATAAGAGCTACCCAAACTGAGCCATTCTGGTGGGTGATGTGTCTCTTATTGTACGGAATTCTTTATTGATGACAAGAGGGGATTTTAATCTGCTGCGTCGTGCAATTAATGTAATGAGGCGATCTGGCACGCCCGGGTCTCATTGCAATCCCACGTGTTTGACGGTACTTATCCCACGTGTTTGACGGTACTTATCCCACGTGTTTGACGTACTTATCCCACGTGTTTGACTGTACTTATCCCACGTTCGGGAGATTACACTTTTTGATTTGCCAAACATTCGGTGAACTTTGTGTACTGGCGTCCTACCCACAATTCGCCATCTTGTCTGTTCATTCAGATACAGGCTCATAGTCACAGTTTTAAGCGTGTTCTGAGCGTGTTCCCCAAACACTTTGAACCGCCTCCGTGGTCAAGTGGTAGAGCGTCCGCCCTGAGAGCGGAAGGTCCGGGGTTCGATCCCCAAACGCGTCATAACAAAAGACGTTAAAAGATGGTACTTGTTGTTACTCTGTCTGGCGCTCGGCATTAAGGGGCTAAAACAAGGACTGGTCGTCTCGGGGTCAGTATACTGTGTCTGAGTGGGGTATTCATGTTAGACTGTGGCATGGTATCTCAGTGAGCTAGCACTATAAATCGGCATCACTCCGGACTAGAACAAGCAGACACACAAACACACACACGTGCATGCACGTCGCCATATTAGTGCAATAATCTTGGACGCGACGTTAAACCCCATTTCACCTCACCGTGATATTGCTGGAATATTACTAAAAGCGGCGTACAATCATACTCACTCACCAAAAATAGTTACCTTAATTTTAATAATGATGACTCCCTGAAGAGAATCCCGACCTCAGCCTGGTTCTCTGGGTATGCTGCGCTGGCGCTACACTTTAGACGATTGTCTTATCTCTCCCACTTTTTGATGCGATCGTTACCTAGATGCATGTATGGGGATCAACTCACAAGACACCTCCCTCTAAAAAAATAACGTCGTCCAATATATGACGTGGGAGAAACTGTACATTACGTCTTTTCGACCTTACCTGACACGGCATGTTATACATGGAATTCTGTTCAAAGGGGATCAAACCCAGCTCACTCACTCACCCATTCGACGGTTTCGCTGTTCAGAGTTACGTCCCTTGGGCACGCCAAAAACCTGTTATTGTGGGTTCGAATCCAGTTGATTATGTTTTCTGGTCTGCCAGCACATACGTGTACTCATGGGTTTCACCAGAGTCGAAAACGCTCGAGACCTGCGTCATCCCCAAATTAAGCGTGTTATTGTTCAAAGCGGCGTTACGACCCGTGAAGATTCCGGGGTAGAATAGGTCTTCAGCAACCCATACTTGCCGTAAAAGGCGACTAACGGGATCGGATAGTCAGGCTCGCTGACTTGGTTGATACATTTCATCGGTCCCGATAGCGTGGATCGATGCTCATGATATTAATCACTGGATTGTCTGGTCCAGACTCGATTATTTACAGACCGCTATCATATAGCTGGAATATTGCTGAGTGCGGCGTTAAACAACAAACCAACCAATCAAAGCGGGGTTAAACCCAATTCTCTCTTTCACTCAAGGGGCGGTCGGGTAGCCTAGTGGTTAAAGCGTTCGCTCGTCACGCCGAAGACCCGGGTTCGATTCCCGACATGGGTACAATGTATATAGCCCATTTCTGGTGTCCCCCGCCGTGATATTGCTGGAATATTGCTAAAAGCGGCGTAAATCCCATACTCACTCACTCTCACTCAAAATATATTTTGGTTATTATTCCTGTCTGCGGCAAACGGCAACACTCACCAACATTTATTGTACAGTAAACAGTATAGTGTTTACCTGTTGCAGGTGAAACCCGAGGATTTTGCAAAAAGGTTGAAGTTTTGGTCTCGGAATGGCTTTCCTGAACTCGGTGATTTCGTTGGCCACGGGATCGGTACCACAACAGCGAAGGTTATGTCCAACCCCGAGTTTGTCACACAGCCACACAAGGTAAAACATAAAGGAATAATGTATCCTGCGTTTTGCATTACACATCTTCCCGAGGCAAGAGAGTAAACTGACTATAAAAGTCCAGTTTCCACCTTTGCCGAACTAGGCTCGTATTATGGAGTCAAATTTTGTCTGGACTAACGAGTCTATGCATAGTCCAATCAAAATCGCGCACCGAAATCAAAATCCGGTTCGTTAACTGTCGTGCAGATTTCAATTGATTGCAGGATTTGCAAAGCATGTGCACCGCCAACTCGTTGTCAGCAGATATTTTCCAAATCCTTTCATGTTTTTAATCAAGGTGCTCACGTCATTTGATTTATTTCGCGATGTAAGACCCGTTTTATCACAATATAGATCTTGATTATCGATCAGATCGCCCTGACTGGGCGCCACCATTTTGGGTGAAGCAAACGCAAGTGATACGAGAGGTGGAGTCTCATTGGTCCACAGGAGAGGCTTAGAACGGACATAACTGGTAATAGCCATTGATGGCGCAACGGTCGAGCCCAGTAATTCCAGCCTAATTCGGCAAGGGTGGAAACTGGACTTTTTAAGTCAGTTAACTCCCTTGCCTCGGGAAGATGGCATTACATGACCGCAAGAATATTTTTTCAAAAAAACAACATATATGACTGTACAATACATTGTTACATAATCTTGCACCGTTAGACTCTGAAATCAATACTTTTCAGCATGATAACGTCCGCGTGACGTGTCGTCTTACAACTGCTAACATTATACTTTCTCAGGCAGCGTTTGGTCTTTGGGACAGGAACCAGAGGAACATCGCTTCTAATGGCGCCGTCATGAGGACGTCAATTCTGGGGATACACCAGTACTGGGACACTGACGCCGTGGCTGATAATGCCACTGCCATATGTAAGACGACCCATTACGATCCAAGGTTAAAATACTTTATGTTTAATATTATTGCTATGTTTCTGTTTGTTATGAATATATAGAAATATCGGAATGCAGTTGGCAAATTTTTCATGATTTTCTCATGAGCTATTCAGCGAGAGTGTGCTTTATGATCAGGGTGCAAAATGAGGAACATCATAAAATGTCAATGGTACACCTCGTTTCTCTTTGTACTCATGTACTATGAATCACTTCTTTTCATAGAGATTCGTGGTTTGGTAGCCGGAAACCCTGGTTCAACTCCCCACATTGGTACAAAGTATGAAGCCCAATTGTGTCCCCCGTATGAGGGGGCACGGGTTGCCCAGTCGTCGCGATTCGCTGTGCAGAGTTGCGTCTCTTGGGCACGCCAGAAACCTATGATTGTGGGTTCAAATCCCGGTTCGCCCCGATTATGTTTCTAGGTTTTGACAGCACCATACCCGTGCTCGTGGGTTTCACCGAAGTGGTAAACGTCTGAGACCTTCATCACTTCGGGTTTTTCCTCCGACGTAAAGCTGACACGCTGCGATATAACTGGAATACTGTTACAAGCGGCGTTAAACCCAACTCACTCACTCACTCACTCACTCATTCCTCCGTATGATGTCACTGAACATTGCTAAGT
The DNA here is from genome assembly GCF_023055435.1 of Haliotis rufescens. Lineage (NCBI taxonomy): Eukaryota > Metazoa > Mollusca > Gastropoda > Lepetellida > Haliotidae > Haliotis > Haliotis rufescens. The sequence goes on from NW_025963846.1 coordinate 34,453,095, forward strand.
GCAATAGGTGATGAGTGATGATGCTCACTGACTCATTCGTTTCAACGTTTCATAAATAAGTGTGGTTAGGTAGCATAAGCGTTAAAGCATTGGTTCATCGAACCGAAAAACCTGGGTTCGACTCCTCATCTGGGTACAATGTACGTATCCCAATGGTGTCCCCGCTGTGATATTACTGAACATTGCTGAGACGGTGTAAAACGTACTCGCTCATTCACATAGAGTTAAATGGTACACAGTTACGCAGACTGCATACATTGTACCTTCAATAGAAACCTCATTGCAAGACAAGAAACTCGTGTCCATGTCCAAATAGAGCGATTCGGAAGTATTTCATTCTGAAACACGTACTGCAGGTTAAAACGGTATGAGGTGAGGTGAAATGGTGTTTAGCGTCGCGTCCAAGATTAATGCACTTATAGGGACTGCATGTACGTGTGTGTGTTTGTGTGGCTGCTTGTACTAGTCCGGACTGATGCCGATTTATAGTGCTAGCTCACTGAGGTACCATGCCGCAGTTTAACATGAATACCCCACTCAGACACAGTATACTGACTCCGAGCCGACCAGTCCTTGTTTTAGCCCCTTAATGCCGAGCGCCAGACAGGGTAACAACAAGTACCATCTTTTAACGTCTTATGGTATGACGCGGCAGGGGATCGAACTTCAGACCTTCCGCTCTCCGGGCGGACGCTCTACCACTAGACCACGGAGGCGGTCTGAAACGGTATGACACATTATATCAAAGGAGGTGTTAGGCGACTAACGGGATAGGCTAGCAAGGCTCGCTGACTTGGTTGATGTGTCATCGTATCCCATTTGCGTAGATCGATGTTCATGATGTCAATCACTGGATTGTCTGGTCCAGACGCGATTATTTACAGACCGCCCTCATATAGCTGGACCATTTCTGAGTGTGGCGTTAAACAACAAACAAAACAAATTTTTTTCAGATTTGGTAAAAAACATAACTTTGCATTAATGTCACAGGAACTTTTGTTTTCCTGTTATAGAAGAGACCAATTGGGAGGTGTTTTAATCGGCAGGTTGAAATTGTCCGACACATTAACGAGGTGTACTTGAATACTGAAATCTACATTTCGTTGTAGGTGTCAGGCCTCGACAGTGGCGGTGTCAGTCGCCATCAGCCTGATGTTGAGGAGGCAGCCTCGGCACATCAAGAAGAACGGCAGCTATGACATAGACACGATTATACAGGAGTGCTTCCAGGTGGCGTCTTCCAAGTGTCTAGAGACAGATGAGCAGGTTATAACCAATGTTGTTTACGTTGTTTTAGCCCCGATGTAATATAGAACAAATGAGCCAGTGGGTATTCGGGTGGTCGATGAAGGACCTATTAAAGGGAGCTAAGTAAAGAGAATCGGGCTGTCAGGCTCGGTACCTTGGTTGATTGCGTGTCATAGTACCCTACGGAGTTGGACATGGCTCATAATACATAATAGCAGTGTTCGAAATACCTGCCTGCCCGACCGTCCGAGACGGGTTGATTTCAACTCGGGCTGCCAGATTTTCAAATCCCCCTGCCCGACGGTCGGGTTTATATTTCATATGTGACAATATTCTAAATATTTCCCGATGATTATCATTAATTCACATGTAAAGATGAATGATAAAATGCAACCAAAAAGAAACCCCGTTAGCTTATCCTGAGAAACATATGATTATAGTGGGCAGGCAGGTTTTGGTCAGGGCTGGCAAGTATTTCAGCTAGCCAGTCCTGTGGTCTGGCTGAATATTTTGGGAGTTTCATACCCTGATAATAGTGAGTTATACATAATCACTGATTTGACTGGTAAAGATTCTACTCTCTACAGATCGTATACAGACACTATGTACTGTATACATGTGCGGCGTTGTGCGTGTGTCGCATCATTCCATCAATGGCAGTTCAATCTATTTCATAATATCCAGGCAAAAGAGCTGAAGACATACCTCGAGTGTAAGAAAATACACAAACTCAACCTATGTGAGGAGAGAAAGATCGGCTACACCTACAAGTGTCTGGGCTGCGGGTTCTGGGCACTGAAACAGAAGGACTTCAGGAAGGCACTGCAGACAATTGTTATGGAGGTTTGTTGTGGACATAATAGTACTTTCCTTTGAATGCTAATATTACTTAAGTGCATTAAGTGTATTCTACACATCTGAACGTATTTATTCGTTTCTAATACAATTGTTCTGTCTCTAAAGGGGGGTGATGCTGACACCAATGGTGCTGTAGCCGGAGCTCTCCTGGCTTGTAAGTTAGGAATGTCTGCACTTCCGGTGTCATGGGTGTCCAAGCTCAAGCACAAGGATTGGCTGGATGAAAAAATTGAAAGGTAAGGACATTAGATATAAGGCATCACCATGGTTTCCTTTGAACTTTGAATTCATAGCTTAACATTAAACGATGGCAAGTTCCTATGGATAAACAATTTCTTTAGTACAACTGGTGATCCCACTTGATAACAGTGTTAGAACCAACACGGAAACATAATAACGTAACGATTACCGACGCAACTAATTCCAGTATGGCGTTCAAGACAAAATAGTGGTGAAAATTATTGAAAATATTATAAATTTAATGGATCGCTGAAAATCAGTGATGACACAAGGCGTTCGCGAACTAGGGTAAGCATATGGTAATTGTCCGGGAGTATATGAAGTACATATGCAGGTCCTAACTCAAAACATGTTTGCTTTGAAATTTCAGATTTCTAAAGATTTTGGTGCGAATGAAAGACGGCACAGCAACCTCAGAAACTGCTGATGAATCAAGTGAGGACCAAGAAGGTTAACAAACGAAGAACTTGTATATGACAATATGTATGTGAGAAGCACGACCTTGTTTTGTGCTGATCTCTATTCGGTAAAACATATTGCTCCGTGTTTATGGGACCCGTGAAGATTCCGGGGTAGCAACCAATGCTTGCCGTAAAAGGTGACTATGCTTGTCGTAAAAGGCGACTAACGGGATCGGGTGGTCAGGTTCGCTGACTTGGTTGATGCATGTCATCGATCCCAATTGCGTGGATCGATGGGCATTATATCAATCACTGGATTGTCTGGTCCAGACTCGATTATTTACAGACCGCCGTCATATAGCTGGACTATTGCTGAGTGCGGCGTTAAACAACAAACTACTGCCACTACTACAATTCCTCTCAATTTGAATATGTAAAGAGTATGTAAGACATCTCATTTGAGTTTGTTTGTTTGTTTGTTTGTTGTTTAACGTCGCACTCAGCAATATTCCAGCTATATGACGGCGGTCCGTAAATAATCGAGTCTGGACCAGACAATCCAGTGATTGACATCATTAGCATCAATCCACGCCACTAGGATACATTGACATGCATCAACCAAATCAGCGTGCCTGATCACCCGATCCCGTTAGTCGCCTCTTACGACAAGTAACTCGCTATTTACGGAAAGCATGGGTTGCTGCAGACATATTTTACCCCGGTTCCTCACGGGTCCGTGTGTTGATATTGGGTATGGTAAGTACCATATAATAACCTGTTTAGCATATTCCATAACATCAAAATGCCTATATGCAAGTGAATGCAAGACATTTTCGCCTTGTTTGGAGGACATTGTGACGGTAAAGCTCGCCGAGCAGACGACAAAGAAAGGGACGTAACTCTACTCCGCCATGTCTGCCCGACAGTCTGTGAATATTGTTGCTATACACACAATTTATTTCTTGAGGGACAGATAGTCTTTAATTTCGTTCGTGTATGTACCTATATATTTTTTCTGTGAAAAGTGCATGCAACAATTGATGTGTTTATACGCACCAGAGCGTTCATATGAATACTGACCGCCTCCGTGGTCTAGTGGTAGAGCGTCCGCCCAGAGAGCGGAAGGTCTGAGGTTCGGTCCTCGTTCGCGTCATACCAAAAGACGTTAAAAGATGGTACTTCTTGTTACCCTGCCTGGCGCTCGGCATTAAGGGGCTCAAACAAGGACTTGTCAGTTCGGAGTCAGTATACTGTGTCTGAGTGGGGTATTCATGTTTAACTGCGGCATGGTATCTCAGTGTGCTGGCACTATATATCGGCATCAGGCCGGACTAGTACAAGCAGCCACACAAACACAAACACGTACATGAACGTCGCTATATAAGTGCAATAATCTTGGACGCGACGTTAAACCCTATTTCACCTTACCACATATAAATACTGTATTCAGGTGACAAAGGAGCAAGAAAGTAGCTCTGAAATGCCGTTACAAAGAATTAAAAAAGTTGTTATATAAACAAGTGTCATGTATTCATGTTCTTCGAACTTCAGGAGCGGTCGGGTAGCTTAGTGGTTAATGCGTTCGCTCGTCACGCCGAAGACCCGGGCTCGATTCCCGACATGTGTACAATGTGTGAAGCCCATTTCTGGTGTCCCCCGCCGTGATATGACTGGAATACTGTTAAAAGCGGCGTTAAACCCAACTCACTCACTCACTCAAGTACCCCGGTGATGAGAAAACGCCTAAAAGAATATAACAGTATTTATGGCGAAATACTTCATGATTTGCTCTTACTAAAACCAATTATTATGTGGGAATAACCAATTATTATGTGGGAATAAACATAGTTTAAGGGAGTATTACGTATTGCAATGCATCATGAGGGCAGGCAATCAGGGAAAATCATCAAATCATCGAGTATGATATTAAAGATCAACTTCTCACGCAGTTGGACTGCGATCAACGTACAGCCACCGAGCCTAACTATCCGATCGATTTTATTCGACTCTTACAAGACCAATTCTAGCCCTCGTCCCCATATAGGAGCCATTTTGCTTTTTATGATAAGAACGCTACAATATTATAATTACGGGACGGTAAACACTCGCCACATGTTACAGAATTACACTGTTAGTCATACTGAAGTCGTACTTTAGTCCCTCATTTAAAATATGCAAAGTGAACAATCTGATAATATCTGCAAGCAGACAACTGCATCCATTTTCTAAAGGTTTGTCAGATACTCACTTGCAAGTTACCTCCCTTCCCATGGTTATTAATAGTACTTGCCCTATTCGATATATTCATGTAAGACTTGTTGCTGTTTAGAGGTGCAGAAACGGTCATATAGCAATATATAAAGAATAACTGTACAGGGAGGTTATCCACAGTTAACTGCTACCCAACATGCATCAAACGGCGTTAGAACTATCAAGCGCATCGCCTGGAAACAGCAGTTAATATGTATGAAGCAAGGGGAAACAAGCTCGGCCCGAAGAGAACCATCGCGCTTGTTCAGCGATGACGATCTAGGGCGTCCTGTCTATTGATAGCGATGGCCGAAGCGGTGAGTGTGTTTCTGCCATGTCGGTCTTCTTGCATGTCGCCTTGAGCAGATATTATTTGTTGCTAATGTAGATATTTAATTAATTTAGGAATGTGAAAATGCTTTTAAAAAGAGCAGACAAAGTCTACTATTATTTTCTGGTCTCTTTTATTGTGTTACAATCTCAATGGCACCGTGGTTTGTTTGGTTTGTTTGTTTGTTGTTTAACGCCGCACTCGGCAATATTCCAGCTATATGACGCCGGTCTGTAAATAATCGTGTCTTTACCAGACAATCCAGTGATCGATATCATAAGCATCGATCCACGCAGATATTATTTGTTACTAAGGTATATATTTAATTAATAAATTAAATAATAGTAATAATAATACTTATTATTAATATTATCGTTTATTTCCTTTTCACGAATTTGATATATGATTAATTTGAACAGGAACGTAAATAAGCTTTTTAAAAGAGGGACTTTATAAATTGATCTAAATTTAGGGTCACCCATGTGGATATTTGTAAATGAAACTTGCTTAACACTTTTTCGAATTAAATGTACTTGGTCTAGGAACTTCGAAATGTTTCTTTGAGCTTATCGTATCGACATTAAACATATTGCGTGGATCGGCTGACATTAAGAAAAATAAGGTTATCGGGGGAAGTTACTTCTCTCCCCCCCCCCCCCCCCTCCCCCTCCCCCGACATATAAATCATATATGTTTTAATTGAAGCTTTAGATGTGTAGACATAATTCATCATGGTCAAACTGACTGCCTTCCAACCCATATTTCATATTTTGTGAAATACGATACTGTTTGTAACAAAATACTTTTCGTTTAGGCCTCAACCCCAGGGGCTGAATCAGGCTACCCCCGGGATCAGATTCTGGCGACTCTTTACGGTCAGGCTGTGGGGGATGCTATTGGCTTGCTCACTGAGTTCCTTACCAAGGAGGAGGCTAAGGAGGTACAAATATAAAGTATTCAAATATATTTTTCAAACTTCACTGAATATTTCAACTTAACGAGAACGCAAACAGCGTACGTGCTATTGGTAACGTTTATTTTAGTGTCTACCACAAATAAGGCGCCCCGGTTCGCCCCGATTATGTTTCTAGGTTTGTCAGCACCATACCCGTGCTCGTGGGTTTCACCGAAGTGGTAAACGTTTGAGACCTGCATCACCTCGGGCTTTCCTTCCACATTAAGCCGACACGCCGTGATATAACTGGAATACTGTTAAAAGCGGCGTAAAACCCAACTCACTCACTCACTCTTCCACAAATATGACTACAATCTTCATTTATTCGCATTTGATGTTTAGCACTTGAGACGCAGTTTTTGAACTTAAGTTTGTTTCGAGAAATCGGGGCCTGGTTGCTCAACTGTCTGTTTTCCTTTAACCCATACACTTGTTGATTCCAGGAATACGGTGAAGTTAGAAAACAGCTTGAATTAGAACACAAGCATCTATGGCCTGATGTACACAGAACACGGTGGGAGGAGGGCGACTGGACGGATGACACGGACCAGATGATACTCATTCTACAGAGTCTTATAGATAACGATGGACAGGTACTGCCTCTTAAGGATAAGAGTAGTCCAGCTCGGTGTAACAGATATACATGAAAGCCAAATGTATGGTGTAGTGAGTTATCTCCCTTTATATGACGGACGCTTTGTATCTGGGAAGCGTGCGGCCTTTTGCATTTAAGCGGGGTATAAGGGATTTATTCTGCCTCACAGATATCCACTTTCAACCTGCATTGCTTGTGGCGGGGTATAAGACATATATTCCCCCGCTGAGAAATTGATTTCCCTCCAAGGTCATGTTTTGTTTGTTTGTTTGTTTGTTGTTTAACGCCGCACTCAGCAATATTCCAGCTATATGACTGTGGTCTGTAAGTTATCGAGTCTGGAGCAGACAATCCAGTGATTATTATCATGAGCATCGATCCGCAAAATTGGGATTGATGACATGCATCAACCAAGTCAGCGAGCCTGACCACCCGCCTTTTACGACAAGCATAGTCGCCTTTTACGGCAAGCATGGGTTGCTGAAGACATATATACCCCGGATTTTCACGAGTTCCAAGGTCACGTGGTGCAATCAGATTTCATTAATCTGACAAGGAGTAAAAAAATTCTTTATCAAGATCACGTGGACCAATCAAATCTCATTATTCTGACATGGAGGTATGATAATATGTATATGGCGATGGACAAATGAGACAATCTCCATTTAATTAAGGGTCCAGGCGACTGTGCAGAGTTGCGTCCATTAGGTGTGCCAGGATCCTATGACCATTGGTTCGTGATTATGTTTACGGATTGTTCAGCACCGCAGCCGTACTTGTGGTGTTCACTAAAGAAATAAAGCTCTTTTCGACCTTTACTCCCAAGTTAGCTGACATGCCTCTTTGTTACTGAAATACTGCTCAAAACGGAATCAAACCGATTGTCAACTTTCTCATTCGACTGATTCTGCAATTTCTATTCAGTAATCTATTATTCCTGGCAGGGGACACGGGTGGCCCAGTTGCGTCACTTGGGCACGCCAGAAACCTATGATTGTGGGTTCGAATCCAGGTTCGCCCCGATTATGTTTCTAGATTTGTCAGCCCCATACCCGTGCTCGTGGGTTCCACCGAAGTGGTAAACGTCTGAGACCTGCATCACATCGGGCTTTCCTCCCACATTAAACTGACACGCCGTGATATAACTGGAATACTGTTAAAAGCAGCGTTAAACACAACTCACTATTATTCCTGGCTGCGGCAAACGGCAACACACACCCACATTCGCCCACACTTCATTGTACAGTAAACAATATTATGCTACATTACCTGTTACAGGTTAAACCCGAGGATTTTGCAGAAAGGTTGAAGTTTTGGTCTCGAAATGGCTTTCCTGAACTTGGCGATCGCGTCGGCATGGGAATCGGTACTACAACAGCAAAGGTTATTGCCAACCCCGAATTTGTCACACAGCCACACAAGGTAAATTAAGGTGATTAAGGTGTCTTCCATCTTGAATTATGGGATCATCAGAATAGATTTTCAACTAATTGGTCACCTTCCAACACAAGAAACGTGTCATATATTCGAATGTGATCTTGCCATTGCACCCTTCTCAATATGAAAACTGCCGAGGGTGTGTAATGATCGAAATTACGCACACACCAGGGCCCACTTGCACAAAGCGATCTTAGCACTAAGACTATTTTAAGCCTATGTTAAAGTATGGGAGTTAAGATCATCTTAGCGCTAAGATCGCTTTGTGCAAGTGGGTCCTGGTCATGTTCCAAGTAGTGTGCACGGACCTTTTGAAAAAGTAAATGAGTTCGATATCACAATGTAACATACGAGCTACGAGGAATCACGGACTCCGTGTCCTGAGTGAAATTAATGACGTTTATAGTCCCGGGCCTTGGTTCGATCCGAAACTCGTAAATCTTTCAAATGAATCTACGCGAGAAACCTCTCAAATAAAAACACTGTAGGTTTATCTCCTAAGTACACGTCATATTTTCGATGTAAAGAGGATTGTGTCGTAGTGTCATTACTTTAAACTCTGGTCAAGGACATAGCAGAGACCACATATGGTCACTGGACATTGTAATCGCGTGGCTGGTTGTAGGTCTTTGTATGAATGAATGAATGAATGAATGAATGAATGAATGAATGAATGAATGAATGAATGAATGAATGAATGAATGAATGAATGAATGAATGAATGAATGAATGAATGAATGAATGAAAACTTCTCAGCCAATCAAATTACTTAATTTATTATTCAGCACATTGCTAGAAAATAATAATTACTAATAAATTACCAAATGTTTATTACACCTACCCCGCTCCCTTCTGGGTAACAATACTGGTTATTTCGTACAGGCTGCGCGCGAATGGTGGGAAAGTGGGAAAATGGCGGCATCAAACGGAGCTGTGATGAGAACCTCTATTCTGGGCGTTCAGCAGTTTTGGGATACGGAGGCTGTGGCTCACAATGCCCTGGATATATGCAGAACTACGCACTACGACCCCAGGTAATCGTAGCTCTACATAATGTAAATGCATATTCTCTTAAGGCCATGAGTTTGAACTATTTAAAAAAAAAACATCTTGCAAAACTGTATTATTTGTGACAGCATATTATTTTTACAAGCAATTTCTTTAACAATATATATTTTTCGATAAAGTCCCAGTCCCATATTTAATCATATAAAACCAAATGGCCCAAACACCGTTATGCCAGGTAAATTAAATAAATATTGAACAACACAATATTGTACAATTTGTCAACATACCCAAATTTATTGTTTGACAAAAACATCGTCAAATCATAGAATTAAAAGACTTCATCACATACTGTCTGTTATAATGTCGCTGCTTCCTGTCAGTACTGAGCAGAGATCCAGAAGCTCTTGAAGCACTGGCTTCAATACATCTTCCCGAGACAAGGGAGTTAACTGACTTTAAAAGCCCAGTTTCCGAGACTTGCCTCGGGGAGATGGCTTTAAAGGGGAAGTGTACACGCCAAAATCACTTTTTATCTTTTTCTAAACAAAACGCAATTTTAGAATCAATTAGTATCTGTGTTTGAAAATACACACTCATTTTTTTCACAGTGAAAGTAGGAAGCTCACAATAGTGTGAAAATGATATGCCGTTATGAAGCCTTCGTTTTTCGAGCTAATCAGGCCTGAGTTATCCCCCTTAGATTATGACGTAGTTGGTGCCAATTCAACTGGGTCCCTGTCTATTCTCAACGCAAAAGATATCAAGTACCAGTTTGCGGTAAAACAACATGGCCTACGACACACTCCGGCGCAGTGGTGACTCAGCATAACACTAGACTGGCTGGCATCTGAGACGCTAGAATCACACACCTGTACCTACACCACGTGAAGCGGCTCTAACAAAGCATGATGACGTCATAATGTTTATCAATTGGCACCAATGACGTCATATTGCAAGGGGCATAAGCCATGGTGTTTTTGTTGTGGAAATAGAACACTTGGTAAATGTGAAAAATATAAATCGTTTTAATGCGAAAAATATGTTAATTAGTTGTGATATTTTTATATTTTTGTCTATGACACTTCTAGGTTAACACTTTTAATGTGGAAAAAGGAACAAGAAAAATAGGTTCATTTCCGTGTGAACTTGCCCTTTATTATTGACAAATTTTAGATGTATTTCTGAAATATTTTATTCTCGAGTTCCATTATTTTTGTCTGTAGAGGATTAAAGAAGAACACGATATTAAAACACTTTCAAAGGAAACGATCGAGCTATACTCAAAGCCTCAAAGTGACACGAGACCCCCTCACTGAAGATATTTCAGATATTTGAACTATCAAATCGGACAGTGTAGTAAAATCCAGTGATGCTATAAATAGCAAAATAACGAAGCTCGTTCTTTGGCTTCGGTATCTACCGTAAGCCCATTTATCTGGACGGTACCGCCCAAGTAAAAGAGACTGTAGTCAGAGCTCCAGATAAGCTTTTGGTGTTGTGGGTATTTTACCCATGCATTTTAAAATCATTGGGTATCAGTAATTCTATCTGCGTATTCAAATTTCTGTTACCCACTAGTTTTTACACATGTGGGTATTTAAGTTAAATATTTAAAAACACTATTCATCTAGTCCCTGCAAACTGGGGTCGTGTGGGTTCGAGAGCTTTATAGGACTAAAAAATACCACGATACTTCCATACGAAAGTGTGATGGCAAATGATCATGATGTAACTGTCATCGTGGAGTTTGGCAAGGTTGACGGAATGCCCGTTTATAATTTCAAAATAAGTTGCTGATTTGCTAATATTTTTTCACAATATTTTGATTATACGCACAAATTTTATAGCGTATCTGTACTGTTTGTTGCGTATTTGATGGATTATATTTTACTGCGTATTTTTGCATTTCTGATGCGTATTTCACGCAGATACGCAGCTTATCTGGAGCTCTGCTGTTGACGGTTGACAATGATCATCCTTTTGGCGCATTCAGTTATCAGGCGACGTTACCATCAGCGAGGCACTTGCTCAGTACGCTATAAGTTGTAGCAGGATCACGAGGGGTACATGGGGTTTTATGTGTTCCGCGTTTGGTTTTTAAAACCTAACGAGGGATGCATAACCCGAGTAAGGTGAGGTGAAATTGGGTTTAACGTCGCGTCCAAGATTATTGCACTTATATAGCGACGTGCATGCACGTGTATGTGTGTGTGTGGCTGCTTGTACTTGTCCGGACTGATGCCGATTTATAGTGCTAGCTCACTGAGATACCATGCCGCAGTTTAACATGAATACCCCACTCAGACACAGTATACTGACTCCGAACCGACCAGTCCTTGTTTTAGCCCCTTAATGCCGAGCGCCAGACAGGGTAACAACAAGTACCATCTTTTAACGTCTTTTTGTATGACGCGGCCCGGGATCGAACCCTGGACCTTCCGCTCTCCGGGCGGACGCTCTACCACAAGACCACGGAGGCGGTCCATAACCCGAGTGATCCTGCTGCAACGCATCTTATCTTTTAATATGACATTGTAGTTTTAATATGTTCAAATACAGCTGTTCCATTGAGCTGAGGTTAACTTGTGCTGTCACGCGACTTTAATTGACCCGAAGCGAGGTTTAATGGGAAATTTATGTAGTTTATCAAGATCACGTGGACCAATCAGATCTCATCATTCTGACATAGAGGTATGATAAATTGTATTGTACGATGTCTGGCGTACACTTCTCTATATAGCTAGATCGCCTCCGTGGTCTAGTGGTAGAGCGTCCACCCGGAGAGCGGAAGGTCCGGGGTTCGATCCCCGGCCGCGTCATACCAAAAGACGTTAAAAGATGGTACTTGTTGTTACCCTGTCTGGCGCTTGGCATTAAGGGGCTAAACCAAGGACTGGTCGGCTCGGAGTCAGTATACTGTGTCTGAGTGGGGTATTCATGTTTAACTGCGGTATGGTATCTCAGTGAGCTAGCACTATAAATCGGCATCAGTCCGGACTAGTACAAGCAGCCACACAAACACACACGTGTACATGCACGTCGCTATATAAGTGCAATAATCTTGGACGCGACGTTAAACCCCATTTCACCTCACCTCACCTCTATATAGCTGTTATAGTGACTTAAGTGATGTCATGTAAAATATTAACTGAATCTGTCTTCTTTCTGTTGTTTCAGGTGTCAGGCATCGACAGTTGCTGTGTCGGTGGCAATAAGTCTGATGTTGAAGAGAGCGCCACAACACATGAAGCGCAGCGGGAAATACAGGGTGAATGTAATCATACAGGACAGCTTTCACATGGCCGCTGCGTGCCTTCAAACACAGGAAGAGGTAGGCATCCATTGGCAACTTGTCAATAAGTGAGATTGTTGCGGCTTTGACAGTATCTCAGCTTCATCAGGAGGTGTCAGTTTCACGTGGGAGGACTGTCCCATCCTCTATATCTCCAGGGCTAGGATTTCGGTAAACCAACCCCAACCCCGTGGTTCCAGCAATCTTAAATTCACTGCCCTTAATTTTCATTAACATTTAACCGACCAATCATACGTCGAGATAAAGAAATGGACAAGGGAGGTAACTCGTATTGCCTAAATTCGTTTTAAGGGAATACGAGTTACTTCCCTTAGCCAGTTTGAATTGACCTGCAGATATCTTCCCCATCACAACGATTTTTGAGGGTTTTCTTTTGCGTGTCAATCAGTTTTTCAACTTTGAATTTCTCGCAAACACTATCAGTTGGACAGGTCGCAATGTTGTTATATGGCCAACCCAACATTGAGGCTAATTTGTAACTGCATTAGGGGGCGGTCGGGTAGCCTAGTGGTTAAAGCGTTAGCTCGTCACGCCGAAGACCCGGGTTCGATTCCCGACATGGGTACAATGTGTGAAGCCCATCTCTGGTGTCCCCCGCCGTGATATTGCTGGAATATTGCTAAAAGCGGCGTAAAACCTCACTCACTGTAACTGCATTCTTATTGGTACTTTAGACCTAGTACCGTAGCCAATCAAATGGCTAAAGGACTGTCGGACGGGTATGGTGCTGGATGATCCAGCCGTCACAATCAGGACACCCGGCTGGGATTCCAGATTAGAATGGGTCACCAGCAACCAATGCTTGTTATAGGCGATGACTGAATTAATCGGATGGTCAAGCTGTGTGACGTATTGTCGCTTGCGTGTCAACGTACCCCGACGGCTTATCATACCAATCACCGGTTTGTCTGGTCAGCGCCGTATTGCGCGAATATTGCTGTGTGAGGCGTTAAAAACGTTTCAGCATAATCAGGACGAGTATGGGACATCGAACCCTCACCGTTATTGTATTCTGTCGGATAAAATGCTAAAGTCCATTGAATTTGCAGAAAGCTGACGCCGCTTCTATTAGTTCTGAGGATGTTTGAGCTATTTATAAACTAGGCTTTGATGTAGGCTAGTGGACAAAAACGATGAACGAATATATTTTCCTGTTTACAAATTCTCAACTGATTACCAACTCGAATATTGATTCATTGATTTAATGCAATATTTCAATTTATATCATCATACCGGCTTGACCTAAGCCTAAAATGTATCTGGAATATCAGGTATAATCCGACCTTATCCAAACATTATCAGCAACAACGAATGTGAAGTTGGGGGGATTTCCTGAACTGGTGCCTTTTGATAGTTTGGGTTTTCCATGGCAACGAGTTTGATTTAGACTGAAAATGGCGGTAGTCTTCGTTTCCGGAGCAGATCTTGAAAAACGTCCCATATTTCTTCACCAAACTTGGCCCATAGATAGGTCTAGTGGTGAACCGGTGCCTTTTGATAGTTTGGGATTTAAAAAAATATTTTTTTTCGAGTTTCCATTGCAACGACTTTGATTGAGACTGAAAATGGCGGTAGTCCTCGTTTCCGGAGCAGATCTTGAAAACCGTACCATATTTCTTCACCATACTTGGCACATAATGTCATCTCGCAGTAATGAATACATTTCCTTTCTTGTTTGTAAGTTCTGCATTGCTTAGTGTGTATGTTCCTCCTCCAAAAGTGTCATGGAAACGGTTGTTGCATTCACTGACTAACTTCCTGCAGAAACACAACTCATTACAAATACAACAGTGTAACTGATCTTAAACCTACTCAACTGTATAATCACTGCCTCCTATCCTGTATATATTCTTGTCAACCATACTCTGTACTTCACTTGCTTGATAACGGTGTTAGAACCTACACCGAAACCATCGATCCTAATTGTAATATAGAAGTTGTTCGTCCATATGTCTCATCCTTACTCATTACAAATACAGTTACATATTCTATCATAAACTGCAGATGGCAAAACAACACCAGTAACAACTTTTTTTAGTGCTGCAATTAACAAAAAGGCCCAGAGAACATTGTTCACAGGAGCTAATGCATTGCACACAACCGGACATGTCATATTGGCGGGGGATATGAGTATTTCATGCTTGTTTTACTTTAAATATAAAAAAATATGAGAAATAAAATTGAGATGGCCTTAGAAGCACACTTGTATTTACTTTTGACTTGGTCCAGAAAAAGGAACTGAAGTCATTCCTGGAGATGAAGAACATCCGGGACCTGAGGTTGTCGGAGTCCGGCAAGATCGGCTACACCTACAAGTGTCTGGGTGCAGGCTTCTGGGCTCTCAAACAGAAGGACTTCAGGAAGGCACTGCAGAAAATCGTCATGGAGGTGAGACGTTACTACTGGTCATACTATGAGATTAATCTAATTGCGTCTTTGAAATTTGCCGTGGGTGATTATATTCTCATGTATATCATTTGCATTACTGACACAGCATGTTGTATTGAAAGTGGGGTTCTTTGAGGGTGAGACAGATTCTGATACTCATGGGTTTGTTTATGTAGTTACACGCCTATAATTTCGAACATTATTCCATGTTTATCGCATAGTCTTCTCTTGGGTACATCTCTAAAACACTAGGGGGCACGGGCTGCCCAGTCGTCTAAGGCGCCGCGATTCGCTGTGCAGAGTTGCGTCCCTTGGGCATGCCAGAAACCTATGATTGTGGGTTCGAATCCTGGTTCGCCCCAATTATGTTTCTAGGTTTGTCAGCACCATACCCGTGCTCGTGGGTTTCACCGAAGTGGTAAACGTCTGAGACCTGCATCACTTCGAGCTTTCCTCCCACATTAAGCTGACACGCCGCGATATAACTGAAATACTGTTAAAAGCGGCGTTAAACCCAACTCACTCACTCACTCTAAAACACTAAACTAAATGCATAGTCCAATCAAACGAACGAGACACGGTTCGTAAACAACATGGATTTCAACGTGCAGATATTGATCGACTGATCGATGTATTTTCAAAACATGTGTTCCGTCAACTGGGTGTCGCAGATATTTTGCAAATCTTTTCCTGTTTTTAATCAAGATGTTCAGGTGATTTGATGCGCTTTGCGGGTTAAGTCCCGTTTTATTACACATAAAGTTCTTAATTATCGATCAGATTGAGACCGCCTCCGTTGTCTTGTGGTAGAGCGTCCGCCCGGAGAGCGGAAGGTCAAGGGTTCGATCCCGGGCCGCGTCATACAAAAACAAGTAAAAGATTGTACTTGTTGTTACCCTGTCTGGCGCTCGGCATTAAGGGGCTAAACCAAGGACTGGTCGGCTCGGAGTCAGTATACTGTGTCTGAGTGGGGTATTAATGTTAAACTGCGGCATGGTATCTCAGTGAGCTAGCACTATAAATCGGCATCAGTCCGGACTAGTACAAGCAGCCATACACACACACACATACACGTGCATGCACGTCGCTATATAAGTGCAATAATCTTGGACGCGACGTTAAACCCAATTTCACCTCACCTCACCTCGATCAGATTGTCTCGACTGGGCACTGCCATTTTATTTGAAGCAAATACAAGTGATGTGAAAGATGGAATCTGATTGGTCAATATGAGGGAAATAGACGGACATTACTCGTAATAGCCACTGGTGGCGCTACGATCGAGCTTGGAAATTCCAGCCTTGTTCGGCAAGGGTTGAAACTGGACTTTTAGTTAGTTAACTCCCTTGCCTCGGGAAGATGAACATACCTAACATGTTAAACGTTGACCTGACGATCTGCTCGTAGCACATACAGACGCTTTATGTATTATTGCCAGGGTGGTGATGCGGACACAAATGGCGCTGTGGCGGGAGCTCTTCTGGGATGTAAACTAGGAATGTCTGCACTTCCGGCATCATGGGTGGCGAATCTCAAACACAAAGCATGGCTGGACGAGAAGATTGAAAAGTAAGATTTTCACCATGGGATATGTTTGACGCAAAGGTACAGTCCGTTTGACTCCAAATGAGAACGATGAATTGCAAAATAACTCGAAATCCAGGAAAGTGTATGAAACATCAATACGGTACTTGACCATGAATACCCTGTACCCAACAAAATCTGAATTTTGTTTATTTTAAGACCCATGACGGATGAAGTTCTTTAAGATACTATCATGTAATTTTGTATAGAAATGTGTACATGACACGTAGGGGGACAAACCGTGGAAGGCACAGCGCAAGCACGGTCTGCACGTGCTACACAGTGACCGTGTTCATTCAATGTCAAGATGCGCTGCTCAGCAGATGTTAAACAGTTGATTGTGTATGATTTCTTTAGAAGTGAAGCAGAAAGAGCAAAGTCTTTTTATGCAATTAATAAATTCTTGAAACGAGCTTCAAAAGCTCTTGGTATGTCCCCTCAGAAACTTAAAAATGTTGTTAGTCGACGAGATACAAATAGTCGGGCCAAGGAGGTAGGGAACATGTCAAAACCACGCAAGGTTGATAAATTAGACAGTTTTCAGAGGGATCAAGTCAGACGTGCAATTGTTAAACTACACCTAGAAAATAAGTACCTGTCCCTAAGAATTTTGAAGAAACACCTTGAAACTGACCATGATTTACGTGTTACAAAGTACAAACTATGGCAGCTGTTGCATACATTTGGTTACAAATACAAAAAGATAACTGGAGAAAATAGGGCTGTGTTGTGTGAACGGTCTGACATTGTTCGTTTCCGAAATCATTACCTTCGTACCATCAAGCAGAAACGTGAAGACGGATATGAGCCCGTCTTCTTAGATGAGACATGGGTAAATGCGTCACACACAGCCAACAGTCAGTGGGTACCCAGTGGTGACTGTAAGGAGTCTGGTAGAAAGTTACCAATGGGAAAGGGTGAAAGACTCATAGTTATCCATGCTGGTTCTGCTAGTCAGGGTTTACTCCCAGACTGTGACCTCGTCTTTAGAGCCAAGGCCAAAGACAACAGGGACTACCACACAGAAATGAACGGCAATGTATTTCTGGAGTGGGTGAAAGATAAATTAGTCCCTGCTTTGCCTACCAAGTCTCTCATTGTCATGGACAATGCACCGTATCATAGTGTGCAGGATCCAGAAAGCAAGACTCCAACCTCTAATAACCGTAAAGGAGACATGGTTACTTGGCTGCAACGGAGGAACATTACCTTTCCTTCTCGAGCGACGAAACCACAGCTCTATGAAATCATCAAAACTATGAAACCTGACCCCGTGTATAAAGTTGACAGTTACATCAAGGGTCAGGGTCACGCTGTCTTACGACTGCCACCTTATCACTGCGACCTGAATCCAATCGAGTTGGTATGGGGCATCGTCAAGGGTGACGTTTGACGATCGAACACAACGTTCAAGACGTTGACGTTGAACAACTCGTAATGGAATCCCTTGGTCGGGTAACAGTAGAAACATGGAGGCGTTGTGTGGCCACAGTCGTTGACGAGATAGAGCCACGTTATTGGTCCCGAGATGGACTACGGCCAGCAACAGTCCAACCTATAATAGTGGCAGTCGGTTCAGGCACCAGCAGTTCCGACGACGAGATCTATGGCATGAGCGAGTCAGATTGCGACTGAAATGATCATGAGACGGCCCCTCTAACGCTCTGTCATTTCCCCAACCACAGAACGTGCAGTGCATGCGTGCTTGCGCTGTGCCTTCCACGGTTTGTACCCCCTACGTGTCATGTACACATTTCTATACAAAATTACATGATAGTTTCTTAAAGAACTTCATCCGTCGTGGGCCTTAAAATAAAAAAAATCAGATTTTTTGGGTACAGGGTATTCATGGTCAAGTACCGTATTGATGTTTCATACACTTTTCTGGATTTCGAGTTATTTTGCAATTCATCGTTCTCATTTGGAGTCAAACGGACTGTAGTTCCGGTGTTTGTTTGCTTCTTCCCCCCCCCCCCCCCCCCCCCCCCCACACACACACACACACACACTCACTCAGCAAAAGTTCAGTCAAAGGACGGCGGCCTGTAAATAATCGAGTCTGGACCAGACAATCCTGTGACCGATATCGTGAGGAACGATCAATGCTGTTGGTGTACGATAACAGGCATTTAGCCAGGCCACGGAGACAGATTTGGGAACATTTATGACCCGGAACCCGATCCGGGGAGCTCTGATGGTTTGGCTTTAACCAAGGAAAAGTGAGTTCGGCTTTTGGCAAGGGTCCATGCTTGCTGTCCCGCGTATACTGGTTATTACGTCTCCTAAGAGGTGACAACGTGGATCGGTTGGTCAGGCTCAGTGACTTGGTAGATTGCATAACATCGTTACCCTACGGCGTGGGACGATGCCCATGATATCAACAAGCGGGTTGTCTTTCCCAGACCCGTTTATTCACAGGTCGCCGTCATATATTTGTCTGTGGCGTAAAACAACTTTCACTCACTATCCTGACCCGTGAAGATCCGGGTCAGAATAAAACAACATTCACTCACTTTCCTGACACGTGAAGATCCGGGTCAGAATAGCTCTTCAGCACGCCACGTTTGCCGTAAGAGGCGACTATGCTTGACGTAAGAGACAGTTAACGGAATCGGGTGGTCAGGCTCGCTGACTTTGTTGATGCATGTCATCATATCCCAAATGCGTGGATCGATGCTCATGATACCAATCACTGGATTGTCTGGTCCAGACTCGATTATTTACAGACCGCCGTCATATAGCTGGAATATTGCTCAGTGCGGCTTTAAACATCAAACAAACACACTTACTATCCTTTAACGTGTACTGGCTTTTTTTGAAAGAAGGATGGTAGGAGATACTCTTAACATAAGAATGAAATACACCATATACATTTTTATGTTACAGGTATTTCGTCCTGGGCGAGAAAATGATGGTAAAAAAATAAATACAACCAGAAAGACTGTGAATCTTTACTCAGGAATAAAAATTATCGAACTGATGCTTTGGAGTTTTGCTAAATCTGTTGTAAAAGACTAGTTTTGTATATCCAGTGACTTGCACGAAAACACAGTGTTCATGGATACTGGGCGATGTCATCTTTGAAATGTCAACGTGGTTACAATGTATCCTCAACTGAAAGTTACTTTATATCATTGAAAACACTTTCATGGTGGTCACGTCTCCAAATTTGCTGCAACAGTTCGCTTTAAACGGCGCCTTTCTTGATACAGATGGAAATAATATTCTCTTCCTATTTTCATAATCCACAGCTTCTTTTAGCTCTTTCTTCATCAGTTTCTTCAGAGCATATATATTCTTGCAATCTCCTGGTAAAACCGATCTCTTGGAGGCCCGAGTTTCGACGTTTGGACCCACTGCAACATCCTTTTGAACCGATTCCTCTTTCGATCTTTGCATAAGAGTCTTCCACCTCACAATACCCTTGACGCTAGCTAAGGTCTGAGACCAGTTTTGATCAGCTGTTTCAGAGCGTATCTTCTCTGGAACCAGAAGTCCATTCTCCTTCGACAGTAACCTCCGAAAACCTGTACCAGTTTGTGGTAGATGTCCTGGATAGCATCCCGCCTTAGCCTTGTACAGAGTTAGGCTGGGGAAGAGATCATACGAGTAATGGTACCCATCTTTCTTGGTTTCATCAGCGTGGGTATCTTGTTTGGCTGTATCTAAATGAGGCTGGAGCATCTTCTTCCACTTATTGTCCCTAGAAGGTTTACAAGTTGACACATTGTTCGACTCCTTCATAGGACTAGAGACTTGTCTGTTTTCTTTCAGCTTCTCATGTTGTTGGAAGTTATAGATATCGGACACCTTCTTGAAGGCGATCAGTTTATTGTATTCACGTTGGAGGGTCTTGACATTCTTGGAATGCTCGGATGTTTCTATCCTTTGGTCAAAGGTGATTTTGTCCAGGTGCCTCTTGCAGGTTAGGTCTTCCTTTTCGTTCTTCATCTTTAGAGCCCACAAAGACCGTGAACTCATACGCATTGCAGCATTGAAGTGAGATTCCCAAGAATACCATCCCCTATATGGATCTGACACTAGTTTTCGTGGCATCGTCTCTTGTCAATGAGTTCACGTCAGGGATTACGGTAAAATGGCCTGTACAGCTGTTGTCCTCTAAACAGAAATGCAAACTTTTGATAATTGTACCTGATTGGACTCGACTAAAAAGTATTTGAAAAAGAATGTGTACATTACTTAGAAAGTGTAATCCCAAATATAACAAACGTTACATTTTAACACTTTCTAAAAGGTATTGTCTGATCAATACTTATTACTTATTACAGAAAAAAACTGCTAATTTGGTTATGAATTGATTAAAACCAGACAATTAATTGAATGATCAATAGTTATCCCTTTGATAATGAAATTGTTATGTGAACCTAGTTAGACGTGTGTTATCTTTGTGTTAAGTGATCTTCATCAAACAATGTCTTCCGATGGTTATAGTGAGTGAGTGACTGAGTTGGGTTTAACGCCGTTTTTAACATTATTCCAGTTAGATCACGGCGTGTCAGCTTAATGTGGGAGGAAAGCCCGAAGTGATGCAGGTCTCAGACGTTTACCTCTTCGGTGAAACCCACGAGCACGGGTATGGTGCTGACAAACCTAGAAACAATCGGGGCGAACCGGGATTCGAACACACATAGGTTTTTGTCGTGCCCAAGGGACGCAACTCTGCACAGCGATTCGCGGCGCCTTAGACGACTGGGCAATACGCCACCCGGATGGTTATAACTAGGGGCACGCATGTTATTGTGATCTGATGCGCCGCAGTTCGCTGTTCAAAATTGCGTCTTGGGCGTGGCAGAAACCTGTGATTGAGGGTTCGAATCCCGGTTTCGCCCTGTCTTTGTCCTAAATTGGTCTGCATCTTACCTGTGCTCTTGGTTTCAAACAAAGTGTGAAACTTTTAAGTCCTGAAACACCTCAAGTTTACTTCCCTCGTCAAGCTGACATGTCTTCATATAACTGACCACTGTTGAAAGCAGTGTTGTTTCAAACTCACTCATTACCACAACCAGATGATAGTATCGGTGGATGGTACCTTCTCTTTCAAGTGAAACAAACAAAAGGCTTCCAAAGGTATATTATCATCTCGTAAACACATTCCATCGGTATATCGTACACGAACCACAACAGATACAGCATAGAGATGTTTCTCCACTGAATCATATAATTCCATACCCCACATCTCAGGTCCATGTAGTAAAATTATATATATTATCTGGCGCTAGATAAATCTGAAAATTAATAAACACTACAGGCCGGTACATGTTGGGTAGAACCTTAGTAGATTTGAAAATCATAGCCAACTGTGTTCATGAGCAAGAATATATATTTAAACTTAACATCTGTACCGGGTCGGTGGTTGTGTGTGTGTGTGTGTGAGAGTGAGAGAGAGAGAGAGAGTGTGTGTGTCTCTGTCCTTGTCGGGACTAATACCGGTTTTATAGAGCAAGTCCATGGAGTGAGTGAGTATGGTTTTACGCCGCTTTTAGCAATTTTCCAGCAATATAACGGCGGGGGACACCAGAAATGGGCTTCACACATTTTTCCCATGTCGGGAATCGAACCCGGGTCTTCGGCGTGACGAGCGAACGCTTTAACCACTAGGCTACCCGACCGCCCCTACTCCTGAGACGAAAATTGGCGCTTTTCTCAAACACTCCAGGTAGAACCATATCTTTTCCATTTGCTGACTTGGAAGTCCTTTTGCTGGAGAGGTGAAAAACACATTTTTCTTAAATATTAAGCGATTTTAGTGCATGGTGGCTCGTTGGAAGGCTCTTGAAATTCTAAGACGTCTGATACCAAGTCCGACACACCTATAAGGAGTCGTTAGGAAAATACAACTGTTTGAAGGTGTCCAAATTGACGTCAGAGGCCTCTGTTAGGGTGCTACGTCCAAGGAGATACCATGCCGCAGTTTAACATGGATACCCCACCTATGCACAGTATGCTGACCCAAGGCCTTGTTTCATCCAGTTAATGCCGAACGCCATGTACCATCGTTTAACGTCTTTTGGTATGACCGACCGTCCGCTGCCCGGGCAGACACTCTATCCACTACGCCACGGAGGCGGTCAGGGACAGCGTTTAAAACATACACAATTAATACTGTGTTCTGTGTTGCATTTTGTGAACCGTAAACATTGAGTCAACGAAGTCGAAACACCCATGTAGGTGTGTTTGTTTGTTGTTTAACGCCGCACTCAGCAATATTTCAGCTTTAAGACAGCTGTCTGTAAATAATCGAGTCTGGACCAGACAATCCAGTGATTGGCATCATGAGCATAGATCCACGCAATTGGGATCGATGACAAGCATCAACCAAGTCAGCAAGTCTGACCACCCGATCCCGTTAGTCGCCTTTTACGACAAGCATAGTCGCCTTTTACGGCAAGAATGGGTTGCTGAAGACCTATTCTACCCCGGATCTTCACCAGACGTTTTCACCATACGCATTATAATTGGACTAGTCCATCTTACGACAAGCATGGGTTGCTGAAGACCTGTTCGACCCCGGATCTTCAAGGGTCACCGATGTAGGTATATCATTTCATCAATACGTATATATTTTCCTGTAGGAAGTGTGTATATGTGGAAAGAAAATGTCAAATTTTTACCTCTGATTGTGTCGTTGTTTCCCCCGTGGTTTTGCGAATATGCTCAGATGTATTTGTAACACAAGGTACGAGGCTCCGACTTTGTCACGGGTGTTATATATCCATGCATTCTTCCGACGTCAACACAATAACCCCACATTATAAGCGGTCGTCGGTTAATGCCCCTTGGAAAAATATTAACATCGTTGACTGCAGGTGTATAACGGTGTTCTCTCTTCTTCTAACAATCGGATTATCAGTAATTTGGATGTATTATGAATATGTCGAAGGAAATGAAAACAAAATATGTTATCCCTAATACGCCGTGTAAATATTTAGGCAGGCTGGAGAGGAGAACCTAACCAGGCCGTACACCTACGGTCACCAGTTGCTATATCACCCTCGTAGTTTATATCACAAGCGGCTGATGAATTATTCAAGCTCCGCAGTAATTACACGTTTTTTAAAGCGAAACTGCAATCCTTAGCATATATTTATTTGTTGTTTAACGTCGCACTCAGCAATATTCCAGCTATATCACCGCGGTCTGTAAATAATCGAGTCTGGACCAGACAATCCAGTGATTAACATCATGAGCATCGATCCACGCAACTAGGATACGATGACAAGTCAGCGAGCCTGACCACTCGATCCCGTTAGTTGCCCCTTACGACAAGCATAGTCGTCTTTTACGGCAAGCATGGGTTGCTGAAGACCTATTCTACCCCGTATCTTCACGGGTCGCAATCCTTAGCAGAAAGGCTTACCGAGTGTACCGTATTCACGTATTGGAGGTAATAGATCTGTTTCTAGGTTTTCGTCATGCTTTCCTTGCATCAGATTGATATGCCGTGATGTAACTGAAAATACTGTTAAAAGCAAATCTAACATACTCACTCATTGTGAGCATCCGACTTGCCTGTCAGAAAAATGAGTGTATATTTTCAAACACTGATATTAACTAATTCTTAAATTGCGTTTTGTTTCAAATAAGAAAGAAAGTGAATTTTGTGTGTACACTTCCTCTTTATGTGTGTGCGCGTGTTTGTTGTTTAACCCACAGCAACATTCCTGCTTTATTCAGCAAAAGAAAATGAAATTAATTTTACTTTTGTATGTCCTTATTATTGTGATCTAAGAAGAAAGTTTATACCAGATCGCTATCTGTCAAATTATCCTGTACCTGCTTTTATTTCTCTCTTTTCTTCGAAAGATGATGCTGTCATATTAAAACTGGCTATGTATGTAAAAAATGCAATGTCCCTCAGAAACAAATTGTTAAACATGAGTATATATCCAAATATGTAAACTACTTATTTGTAACTCTGTTGTATATGGGCCGGAGGCCTTACATGCAATAAATATCTTTGACTTTGACTTGACTTTGACAAGCCAGTGATGCTGGAGACCTGTCATGACTCTAATCCGGAATCCCCATTTGAGATGCGTTGTTTTATAAATCCTAAGTAACTTACCTGTTTCTTGACCTGACCATCATAAAAGTGTACGTGGCCTTTGCAAGGTAATGTAGTAAAAAAGACAAAACAGACCAAAATCCAGATTGAAAGGAGAGCATGCCACGTTGTCAAGACAGTCGGCTGAACGCTACGATTGCTTATGAATCGTTTGGTCTCTGACATAAAAGGAAACTATATAAAGGTTATGGGGTTTGGTCATGCCACGCTGTCTTTAGTGCGTATACGTGCTGAACTTCTATAAAAGCAATTCATGAAACATTGTGTATTTGAGGTCAATAGTCCTATATTCTGAAGGTTGTATGTCAGAGTATACCAACTGATATATACCACTCAACTTTTGATAGGGATACTCAGACATGTCATTCAATTTATATATACACTTGGCATTATGAGAATCAATTTTGAGTGAGTGAGTGAGTTAGGTTTAACGCCGCTTTTAACAGTATTCCAGTTATATCGCGGCGTGTCAGCTTAATGTGGGAGGAAAGCCCGAAGTGATGCAGGTCTCAGATGTTTACAACTTCGGTGAAACCCACGATCACGGGTATGGTGCTGACAAACCTAGAAACATAATCGGGGCGAACCGGGATTCGAACCCACAATCATAGGTTTCTGGCGTGCCCGAGGGACGAAACTCTGCACAGCGAATCGCGGCGCCTTAGACGACTAGGCCACCCGTGTCCCCCGAATCAATTTTGTGTCTCATGGAAAGATAATATAAATATCCCCGTAAAAGTTGGAGTAATACACTAATTGATATCAACTATTCTCTGGTAAAATTCGAATCTTTTTTCACGTGTATTATTATAGAGATAGCCCACATGGGTACATCGCGTGAAGTACCCGTGAAGATACGGGGTAGAATAGGTTTTCAACAAATGCTTGTCGTAAAAGGCGACTAACGGGATCGGGTGGTCAGACTTGCTGACTTGGTTGATGCATGTCATCGATCCCAATTGCGTGGATCGATGCTCATGATGTCAATTACTGGATTGCCTGGTCCAGACTCGATTATTTACAGATCGCCGTGTTATATTGCTGAGTGCGGCGCTAAACAACAAACAAGCCAAACAAATCCGACATCATCAACAGACAGAATCATAAACAATGCGGATCTTCGTTCGAGTTCACTTTCATAGGATTTTGGCGTTTTGAAAACTCTTTGAATAGTGTCTGGAAATCTGCAATTGGCGAAAGTAGGTTTACGCTCTTTACAAGATCGCAAGAAAACGTTGTAAGCAGCACCAATGAACTGTCACATGTCTACAAAGCACATACATTAGACAAAATCAGTGTTTGTTTTTTACCGCCGCACTCGGCAATCCAGTGATTGATTTCATGAGCATCGATCTAAGCAATGGGGATACGAGCCAACGCGCCTAACCGCCAATGCCGTTAGCTGCTTCTTACTTACGACAAGCATGGGCTGTCGCTACTGAAGACCAATTCTAACCCGGATCTTCTGGTGGGTCTTGATCTGTGTAAAACGTAGAGAAAACATTGGAAGAGAAAATACCCAAACAAAACACCACAATATAATGTCATGAACCGTCACTGATGAAGTGACATTCGTCACCACTCGCCCCTTTCCGTAACCTGCAAGAAGACTCGTCCCCCTATCGATGAATGTTATGTGCGAAAATACGACAAACCAATCAGAATGCGCGTATGATTTCAAGTTCTTCGTCAAAGAATCCCTCAGAAATAATTTTTTTGATTTTACATATGTCTTGCATCTAAAAATATACCAAAGACACAGTTAAATGTGTTCAATCATACTGTATAATTCCGCACGTCCCGATGTGCTTTTAACTGCATCTGAAATATATATAATATATGGGGCAAATGTGTGAACCATTGCGCAACGAGTTGACAATTGTTTTAGGTATGCCCGTTTGCGCTAAGACGGAACCCGGTCGCAAAAATGGCTACGAGAGGGGCACGAGTCGCTATTCAGCTTGTCCCGGAATAACACGAGTTGGTCACGAATGATAAGTGACTGAATATTGTTAAAGGCTGCAGTCAACAGCAGTAATCTCACTTTATCATGGGGTCTTGTAAATCATTGTGACACAATCAGGCAAACCAGTGAGATATCATGAAACAAAGGTCCATTACACTGAGAAAACCCCGTCCGGGTTAGAACAGGTCTTCAGCAACCCATGCTTGCCGTAAAAGGCGGCTATGCTTGTCGTAAGGGGCGACTAGCGGGATCGGGTGGTCAGGCTCGCTGACTTGGTTGAAGCATGTCATCGATCCCAATTGCAATGGATCGATGCTCATGATGTCAATCACTGGGTTGTCTGATCCAGACTCGATTATTTACAGACCGCCGTCATATAGCTGGAATATTGCTGAGTGCGGCGTTAAACAAGAAACCATCCAACCAACCGTCGAGAAAAGAAAGTTGCTATGATCTATAGGATTTGATTACAAGGGAGTGTTTCACGTTTCAAAACCTTTCTTATCAAATCAGTTGGACGGTGGGGTATCCTAGTGGTAAAAGCGTTCGCTCGTCTCGCCGAAGACCCAGGTTCGAATCCCAAAATGGGTAAAACTCACTAGCAAATGAATATAAAATGAGTGGGTTCGGTTTAACACCGCTGTAACACAATTTTAAGATTATGACCACTTAGGACGCTCTAAAAGTGCTTAAAGAATTTAGCCAAGGATGTAAATGCGTGACGAGCGAACAGATTAACCATCAAGCTACCCCACCGCCCGTATTAAACTACCCCATGGGGATTCCGGGTAGAAATTTCCCCGAGGAATATCCTACTGGCCTTGTATAATTACAGTTCATCGTGATATGTATTGGAGAAAACACGCTTACGAGGTTTTGGTAGACAGAGCATGCCCTGGGGAGAGGGAAAAACCAAGGGGGCGAAGTTTGGCTTATCGACACCTCTGTAGCCTCGTGGTACACTCACTGGGCTACAGATATGAAGGTTGCGAGTTCGATCCTCGGGAATATAAAGAAAACATTTGTCATTTGATATTACATTTCATTACGTGTTACAATGTGAACGGAAGTTACATTAATAAAATACCCAGGACATTATATAAAATCCCTGGGATATTATAGCAAATATGACTTGAATATCCTATTAAATCCCAGGGATATTATATAAAATCCCAGGGACATTACAACGACCCTGTTTATGAGATTTAACCCGACTGGAAAGTAAAACCTCACAATAGGTTTTAATGCCTATAGAAAGAAGTCTCTTACTTAATGGCGATCCCAATGAATAGGTTTAAAAAGCTGGAACAACATTCACTCACTCGACATCCCCTGTAAACCTAAACCTGTGTGTTTGAAAAGAATTGATTGATTATTCATTGATCTTGTGTAGTTATTTACAGATTTCACAATTTATTTCTGTGCAAATCGATTTCTGGGTTTTTCTGGAAATCACCTCGTAACAAAACCGCGTTGTTGTTGAGCATTAGGATGACCGCCTCCGTGGTCTAGTGGTAGAGCGTCCGCCCGGAGAGCGGAAGGTCTGGGGTTCGATCGATCCCCGGCCGCGTCATACCAAAAGACGTTAAAATATGGTACTTCTTGTTATCCTGTCTGGCGCCCGGCATTAAAGGGCTAAAGCAAAGACTGGTCGGCTCGGAGTCAGTATACTGTGTCTGTGTGGGGTATTCATGTTAAACTGCGGCATGGTATCTCAGTGTGCTAGCACTATAAATTAGCACTATAAATAATCTTTGACAAGACGTTAAACCCAATTTCACCTCACCTTGTTGAGCACAGATGCCAGTATCTCATACTGCTCGGGATATTACCGTTAGGGAGGCGTAACACTGTTAACGAAGGGATCGATGCCCCTGGTCACCAGGCACAATCCATTCGCCCTTATTTACAGGACCGCCTCCGTGGTCTAATGGTAGAGCGTCCGCCCGGAGAGCGGAAGGTCCGGGGTTCGATCCCCCATCATACCTCAAGACGTTAAAAGATGATACTTGTTGTTACCCTGTCTGGCGCTCGACATTAAGGGCCTAAACAAGGACTGGTCGGCTCGGAGTCAGTATACTGTGTCTGAGTGGGGTATTCATGCGTCATGGTAACTCAGTGTGCTAGCACTTTAAATCGGCATCGGTCTAGTACAAGCTGCCACACACACACACGTGCATGCACGTCGCTGTATAAGTGCAATAATCTTGGACGCGACGTTAAACCCAATTTCACCTCACCTTATTTACAGAATCAGCTGGGTGAACCTGTTCGGTGATCATGTTTCTAGACAACGAATGTAATTTTTTATAACCCCCAAACCCATCACCCTACCTTCACAATACGTTTATACACAACAAGTGTATGTAGTAATTGTTCTCAATATTATAACATAAATATGCAGTATGGTGGTGGTGTACAATGAAACAGTCATACATACGTATCCATATAGGTAAATGATGTTGCTTTTTTTTTTAAGCATAGTATGTAGGTAAATGGTGTTCTTTTGTACACTTAAACATAGGACCCGTAAAGATCCGAGTCAGCAGAGGTCTTCAGCAACCCATGCTAGCCGTAAGAGGCGACTAACGGTATTGGGTGGTCATGTTTGCTGACATGCATGTCATCGTTTCCCAACTGCATGGATCGATGCTCGAGTGAGTGAGTGAATTGGGTTTATCGCCGCTTTTAACAGTATTCAAGTCATATCGCGGCGTGTCAGCTTAATGTGGGCGGAAAGCCCGAAGTGATGCAGGTCTCAGACGTTTACCACTTCGGTGAAACCCACGAGCATGGGTATGGTGCTGACAAACCTAGAAACATAATCGGGGCGAACACAGCGTGTATGACTGACTCCCTTTGCGTAATTGTGTGTTATATCCGGCCGGATGATGTTCTAAGTGTTACACAGTTTATTTATAAATGTTGTAATAAATTGAAATCTGACACATTACGGATGTGGACGGCAGATGTATTCAGGGCGCATTGTCAAGAAGCATTCAGATATTCAACATGGCGAAAACAGTCGTCTGTCTTCTGTGCCTTGTTTTAACATACAGTGTGAGTATTAGTCCATCTTTGTACATAGTTTATGTCATCATTTTAATATGCTAACTAATTATTCCCAAATTATTCACCTATTACTCACTTTCTTAATGTAAATTGTGGGCTAGCAGTTTAGCAGCACGTGCTTACCCTTTTGGCGAACACCACTGTTTGTCAGTGATCCATTTATAACATTTTCATCACTCTTTTGCCCATGGGGGCATGGGTGGCCCAGTCGTCTAAGGCGCCGCGATTCGCTGTGCAGAGTTTTCGTCCCTTGGGCACGCCAGAAACCTATGATTGTGGGTTCGAATCCCGGTTCGCCCCGATTATGTTTCTTGGTTTGTCAGCACCATACCCGTGCTCGTGGGTTTCGCCGAAGTGGTAAACGTCAGAGACCTGCATCACTTCGGGCTTTCCTCCCACATTAAGCTGTCACGCGGCGATATCACTGGAAACTGTTAAAAGCGGCGTTAAACCCAACTCACTCACTCACTCTTTTGCCAATTATATCATATTAAATCTGTAATGGCGACGCTTCGGTATAGATCCTTATACCGTTGTCAAGCATCAGGATCATAGCAACACTATAAGGATCTATACCAAAAAGTCGCCAGTACATTGAGATAAAGAAGTTGTTATCAATAAATGGTCTGCTTTGTCATCCGCCAACTTCTAATAAATGCATATGAAGCAATTCATATGAAATCTTTTTCGGCAGATATTTGAGACTTATTGTTCTCCGGCAGTGACTTTTTGAATTCACTATCGTGCAACATATGAATCAGTCGAGGGAAAAGGGGCGTTATTCTTATTCATTTCCTTGTGTTGGGGAGCTGGGGGAACGTATACCCTCGTGGATGAAGCGTTAGCTCATCGCGCTGAAGTCGAGGGTTGGGTGAAACGCGGGTTATGTGGAGTCCCGAATTGCGTAATGCCCTAGGCTGTGTGAAGACAAGGGGTATGTGGAGCGGTGGATTGTGTAAAGACGAGAGTTGTGTGGAGTCCCGAATTCCGTGAAATCGCGAGTTGTGTCAAGACAGGGGTTATTTGGAGTCCCGAGCTGTGTGAAGACGCGAGTTGTGTGAAGACGAAGGTTATGTGGTGTCCCGGATTGTGTGAAGACGCGAGTTGTGTGAAGACGAAGGTTATGTGGTGTCCCGGATTGTGTGAAGGCGAAGGTTATGTGGTGTCCCGGATTGTGTGAAGACAGGGGTTATCTGGAGTCCCGTATTGTGTGAAGACAGGGGTTATGTGGTGTCTCGGATTGTGTGAAGACGCAGGTTATGTGGTGTCCCGGATTGTGTGAAGGCGAAGGTTATGTGGTGTCCCGGATTGTGTGAAGACAGGGGTTATCTGGAGTCCCGTATTGTGTGAAGACAGGGGTTATGTGGTGTTTAGAATTGTGTGAAGACGCAGGTTATGTGGTGTCTCGGATTGTGTGAAGGCGAAGGTTATGTGGTGTCCCGGATTGTGTGAAGGCGAAGGTTATGTGGTGTCCCGGATTGTGTGAAGACGCAGGTTATGTGGTGTCCCGGATTGTGTGAAGGCGAAGGTTATGTGGTGTCCCGGATTGTGTGAAGGCGAAGGTTATGTGGTGTCCCGGATTGTGTGAAGACGCAGGTTATGTGGTGTCCCGGATTGTGTGAAGACAGGGGTTATCTGGAGTCCCGTATTGTGTGAAGACAGGGGTTATGTGGTGTCCCGGATTGTGTGAAGACAGGGGTTATCTGGAGTCCCGTATTGTGTGAAGACAGGGGTTATGTGGTGTCCCCAATTGTGTGAAGGCGAAGGTTATGTGGTGTCCCGGATTGTGTGAAGGCGAAGGTTATGTGGTGTCCCGGATTGTGTAAAGACAGGGGTTATCTGGAGTCCCGGATTGTGTGAAGACAGGGGTTATGTGGTGTCTCGGATTGTGTGAAGGCGAAGGTTATGTGGTGTCCCGGATTGTGTGAAGACGCAGGTTATGTGGTGTCCCGGATTGTGTGAAGACAGGGGTTATCTGGAGTCCCGTATTGTGTGAAGACAGGGGTTATGTGGTGTCCCGGAATGTGTGAAGGCGAAGGTTATGTGGTGTCCCGGATTGTGTGAAGACGAAGGTTATGTGGTGTCTCGGATTGTGTGAAGGCGAAGGTTATGTGGTGTCCCGGATGTTGCGAAGGCAAAGGTTATGTGGTGTCCCGGATTGTGTGAAGACGCAGGTTATGTGGTGTCCCGGATTGTGTGAAGGCGAAGGTTATGTGGTGTCTCGGATTGTGTGAAGGCGAAGTGTATGTGGTGTCTCGGATTGTGTGAAGACGCGGGTTGTGTGAAGACAGGGGTTATGTGGAGTCCCGGATTGTGTGAAGATACGGGTTGTGTGAAGACAGGGGTTATGTGAAGACAAAAGTTATGTGAAGACGAACGTTATGTGAACACGAAGGTTATGTGGTGTCCCTGATTGTGTGAAGACGAAGGTTATGTGAAGACAGGGGTTATCTGGAGTCCCGTATTGTGTGAAGACAGGGGTTATGTGGTGTCTCGGATTGTGTGAAGACGCAGGTTATGTGGTGTCCCGGATTGTGTGAAGGCGAAGGTTATGTGGTGTCCCGGATTGTGTGAAGACAGGGGTTATCTGGAGTCCCGTATTGTGTGAAGACAGGGGTTATGTGGTGTCTAGAATTGTGTGAAGACGCAGGTTATGTGGTGTCTCGGATTGTGTGAAGGCGAAGGTTATGTGGTGTCCCGGATTGTGTGAAGGCGAAGGTTATGTGGTGTCCCGGATTGTGTGAAGACGCAGGTTATGTGGTGTCCCGGATTGTGTGAAGGCGAAGGTTATGTGGTGTCCCGGATTGTGTGAAGGCGAAGGTTATGTGGTGTCCCGGATTGTGTGAAGACGCAGGTTATGTGGTGTCCCGGATTGTGTGAAGACAGGGGTTATCTGGAGTCCCGTATTGTGTGAAGACAGGGGTTATGTGGTGTCCCGGATTGTGTGAAGACAGGGGTTATCTGGAGTCCCGTATTGTGTGAAGACAGGGGTTATGTGGTGTCTCGGATTGTGTGAAGGCGAAGGTTATGTGGTGTCCCGGATTGTGTGAAGGCGAAGGTTATGTGGTGTCCCGGATTGTGTGAAGACAGGGGTTATCTGGAGTCCCGTATTGTGTGAAGACAGGGGTTATGTGGTGTCTCGGATTGTGTGAAGGCGAAGGTTATGTGGTGTCCCGGATTGTGTGAAGACGCAGGTTATGTGGTGTCCCGGATTGTGTGAAGACAGGGGTTATCTGGAGTCCCGTATTGTGTGAAGACAGGGGTTATGTGGTGTCCCGGATTGTGTGAAGGCGAAGGTTATGTGGTGTCCCGGATTGTGTGAAGACGAAGGTTATGTGGTGTCTCGGATTGTGTGAAGGCGAAGGTTATGTGGTGTCCCGGATGTTGCGAAGGCGAAGGTTATGTGGTGTCCCGGATTGTGTGAAGACGCAGGTTATGTGGTGTCCCGGATTGTGTGAAGGCGAAGGTTATGTGGTGTCTCGGATTGTGTGAAGGCGAAGTGTATGTGGTGTCTCGGATTGTGTGAAGACGCGGGTTGTGTGAAGACAGGGGTTATGTGGAGTCCCGGATTGTGTGAAGATACGGGTTGTGTGAAGACAGGGGTTATGTGAAGACAAAAGTTATGTGAAGACGAACGTTATGTGAACACGAAGGTTATGTGGTGTCCCTGATTGTGTGAAGACGAAGGTTATGTGAAGACAGGGGTTATCTGGAGTCCCGTATTGTGTGAAGACAGGGGTTATGTGGTGTCTCGGATTGTGTGAAGACGCAGGTTATGTGGTGTCCCGGATTGTGTGAAGGCGAAGGTTATGTGGTGTCCCGGATTGTGTGAAGACAGGGGTTATCTGGAGTCCCGTATTGTGTGAAGACAGGGGTTATGTGGTGTCTAGAATTGTGTGAAGACGCAGGTTATGTGGTGTCTCGGATTGTGTGAAGGCGAAGGTTATGTGGTGTCCCGGATTGTGTGAAGGCGAAGGTTATGTGGTGTCCCGGATTGTGTGAAGACGCAGGTTATGTGGTGTCCCGGATTGTGTGAAGGCGAAGGTTATGTGGTGTCCCGGATTGTGTGAAGGCGAAGGTTATGTGGTGTCCCGGATTGTGTGAAGACGCAGGTTATGTGGTGTCCCGGATTGTGTGAAGACAGGGGTTATCTGGAGTCCCGTATTGTGTGAAGACAGGGGTTATGTGGTGTCCCGGATTGTGTGAAGACAGGGGTTATCTGGAGTCCCGTATTGTGTGAAGACAGGGGTTATGTGGTGTCCCGGATTGTGTGAAGGCGAAGGTTATGTGGTGTCCCGGATTGTGTGAAGGCGAAGGTTATGTGGTGTCCCGGATTGTGTAAAGACAGGGGTTATCTGGAGTCCCGTATTGTGTGAAGACAGGGGTTATGTGGTGTCTCGGATTGTGTGAAGGCGAAGGTTATGTGGTGTCCCGGATTGTGTGAAGACGCAGGTTATGTGGTGTCCCGGATTGTGTGAAGACAGGGGTTATCTGGAGTCCCGTATTGTGTGAAGACAGGGGTTATGTGGTGTCCCGGATTGTGTGAAGGCGAAGGTTATGTGGTGTCCCGGATTGTGTGAAGACGAAGGTTATGTGGTGTCTCGGATTGTGTGAAGGCGAAGGTTATGTGGTGTCCCGGATGTTGCGAAGGCGAAGGTTATGTGGTGTCCCGGATTGTGTGAAGACAGGGGTTATCTGGAGTCCCGTATTGTGTGAAGACAGGGGTTATGTGGTGTCTAGAATTGTGTGAAGACGCAGGTTATGTGGTGTCTCGGATTGTGTGAAGGCGAAGGTTATGTGGTGTCCCGGATTGTGTGAAGGCGAAGGTTATGTGGTGTCCCGGATTGTGTGAAGACGCAGGTTATGTGGTGTCCCGGATTGTGTGAAGGCGAAGGTTATGTGGTGTCCCGGATTGTGTGAAGGCGAAGGTTATGTGGTGTCCCGGATTGTGTGAAGACGCAGGTTATGTGGTGTCCCGGATTGTGTGAAGACAGGGGTTATCTGGAGTCCCGTATTGTGTGAAGACAGGGGTTATGTGGTGTCCCGGATTGTGTGAAGACAGGGGTTATCTGGAGTCCCGTATTGTGTGAAGACAGGGGTTATGTGGTGTCCCGGATTGTGTGAAGGCGAAGGTTATGTGGTGTCCCGGATTGTGTGAAGGCGAAGGTTATGTGGTGTCCCGGATTGTGTAAAGACAGGGGTTATCTGGAGTCCCGTATTGTGTGAAGACAGGGGTTATGTGGTGTCTCGGATTGTGTGAAGGCGAAGGTTATGTGGTGTCCCGGATTGTGTGAAGACGCAGGTTATGTGGTGTCCCGGATTGTGTGAAGACAGGGGTTATCTGGAGTCCCGTATTGTGTGAAGACAGGGGTTATGTGGTGTCCCGGATTGTGTGAAGGCGAAGGTTATGTGGTGTCCCGGATTGTGTGAAGACGAAGGTTATGTGGTGTCTCGGATTGTGTGAAGGCGAAGGTTATGTGGTGTCCCGGATGTTGCGAAGGCGAAGGTTATGTGGTGTCCCGGATTGTGTGAAGACGCAGGTTATGTGGTGTCCCGGATTGTGTGAAGGCGAAGGTTATGTGGTGTCTCGGATTGTGTGAAGGCGAAGTGTATGTGGTGTCTCGGATTGTGTGAAGACGCGGGTTGTGTGAAGACAGGGGTTATGTGGAGTCCCGGATTGTGTGAAGATACGGGTTGTGTGAAGACAGGGGTTATGTGAAGACAAAAGTTATGTGAAGACGAACGTTATGTGAACACGAAGGTTATGTGGTGTCCCTGATTGTGTGAAGACGAAGGTTATGTGAAGACAGGGGTTATCTGGAGTCCCGTATTGTGTGAAGACAGGGGTTATGTGGAGTCCCGGGTTGTGTGAAGACGCGGGTTGTGTGAAGACAGGAGTTATGCGGTGTCCAAGATTGCGCTAAGACGCGGGTTATATGGACTCCCGGATTGCGTGAAGTGGCGGGTTGTTGAAACACGCGGGTTCTGTTGAACCCTGGATTACGTGAAGGCGGGTTGAGTAAAGCCGTTGCTGGGTTCCCCACGCTGTGATATGTCTGTAATGTTGCTAATAACGGCGTAAAACCACGCTCACTCACATCTTCATGCAGGTGTTTAAACTCCAAGGTAGATGAAAATGCAATTTGGACTGTACATTTGTATAGAATGACCAAAGGGCCTTTGTTCAACGATAAAAATAACACAAGTACATTGTACAGCCAGCACTACACGTATTTGATTGAAGTGAGTGAGTATGGTTTTACGCCGCTTTTAGCAATATTCCAGCAATATCACGGCGGGGGACACCAGAAATGGGCTTCACACATTTTACCCATGTCGGGAATTGAACCTGGGTCTTCGGCGTGACGGGCGAACGCTTTAACCACTAGGCTACCCGACCGCCCCGTATTTGATTGAAGATGTCTTCTATTGTTAATACTCATATATTTAAACGTAGGTGATGGTGAAGGGACAGAGGAACCCGGATGCGAGACGGAGACAATATGGTACCGGTAAGAGGTTTTTTTCTGAGCTATAAATAGCTACAAACATATATTAACAGTGTACCGAGGGAACCTGGTCAGGGTGATTTAATTAAACTTTAGAATTGTTGAACGATCAAACTCCATGTCATAAATTATTCTCATTGAGTAAACATCAGAACTCTGAAACTATTAATAATCCTCCCTCATCCTGTTATCATCGGAATTGATAAACAATAAAGATGTTGTGATGTAAGCAACTCTGTTCATACTGGCATTATTATTAGTCAACGATGAAACTTCAGGAAATATACACTACTTATATAAGCGTTCAGCTAAAAACTCAAACTTTTTCAACGTTGAGACGATTGCGCACATATCCATGCGTCTCTGTTCATGTATACATCTCTGTTTATGTATACATCTCTGTTTATGTATACATCTCTGTTTATGTATACGTCTCTGTTTATGAACAAATCTCTGTTTATGTACACATCTCTGTTTATGTATACATCTCTGTTTATGTATACATCTCTGTTTATGTATACATCTCTGTTTATGTATACATCTCTGTTTATGTATACGTCTCTGTTTATGTACACGTCTCTGTTTATGTTTACATCTCTGTTTATGTATACATCTCTGTTTATGTTTACATCTCTGTTTATGTATACATCTCTGTTTATGTATACATCTCTGTTTATGTACACATCTTTGTTTATGTATACATCTCTGTTTATGTTTACATGTCTGTTTATGTACACATCTCTGTTTATGTACACGTCTCTGTTTATGTACACATCTCTGTTTATGTATACGTCTGTTTATGTATACGTCTGTTTATGTATACATCTCTGTTTATGTTTACATCTCTGTTTATGTATACATCTCTCTTTATGTACACATCTCTGTTTATGTATACATCTCTGTTTATGTATACATCTCTGTTTATGTACACATCTCTGTTTATGTACACGTCTCTGTTTATATATACGTCTGTTTATGTACACATCTCTGTTTATGTACACGTCTCTTTTTATGTATACATCTCTGTTTATGTACACATCTATGTTTATGTACACATCTCTGTTTATGTATACATCTCTGTTTATGTATACATCGATATTTATGGAGATAGGTTCTAAGCCGAATTGTTTGTTTCCAGGTAACGATCTTCTTCCTCGTCTTTTGAACGTCGGTGAGTGTTTCATATTTGCATTTGGAATATTCGTGTCATTGTGGTATTGACCTGCATGTGAAGATTCGGGAAGGAAATAGTTCTTCAACAACCTATGCTTGCGCAAGGGGCGACTATGCTTGTCAACATTTAACAAATAGATCATTGCGGTATGCTTCTTACCATTTTGAATCATTAAAATTAATAATCATAATGGGAGATGCATTTGCAACAGAATGGGCCAAAAGAAAAGAGAAAGCTGTTGACTGTCTTTCAGGGTGAGTTAAGTCAGTGAGTTAAGTCATTAGTAGAATGCACGAACTGAAAAAGAGGGAATAGAATTGGAATAAACCAATTCTGTCCCAGCTAGCTGTCATCTATGTCCCATCTATGTCTATGTTACCTTAAGGCAAGAAGTAGGTATGACCAGGGGCACTAATTGTGACAAAAGGATGTCTGATGCAACTCTCTATATAGACATGTACCATATATGTTCCCGTGTTCTTTCAAGTGTACAGACCCGTGGAGACCCGGGCTAGAACAGGTCTTCAGCAACCCATGCTTGCCGTGAAAGGCGACAACGGGATCGGGTAGTCAGGCTCGCTATCTTGGTAGATGCATGTCATCGATCCCAAAGGCGTGGATCGATCCTCATGGTATCAATCACTGGATTGTGTGGTCCAGATTCGAATATTTACACACCTACGTCATTTAGCTGGAATATTGCCGAGCGCGGTGTAAAACGACAAACCAATCAATCAATCAAGTGAACAATTGACTTGCCTTTGCATGTGTATGCGACGGGTACCACCGATGGGGGAGGATACGCTCACCTTTCGCGAACACCTGGTTTCATAACGTCTCGGGGCAGACGCTGTATCCATAAGATAAGAAAGCGTCCCCAGGATCGGGTCAAAACAATGTGTAAACTGGTCCGTTATCGTGTCCGACGTCGGGACGGCTGACGGCACTAACCATTTGTTTACTGTCCCACGCGCGATTACTTACATTCCACCGTAACATGATTGCAGCGACAGACACTTTTATTAATACAGGGGTCTTGTAAAGCTTGTTATTTTCTTTCATTCAGATTGTCGTCTTCCACCAAGTGGGCCATCAGGGCGTTCGGGGTCTAACGGGTTCAGTAAGTATTCTCGAGGTTGCATTCTTAAAAAAATGCTTAAAACACGCTTTTACCAATGGCATGTATAAAATGAAACGTGCAGTCCTGTTACATAACTGTTTAAAATTAAGTGACTGTATGTTTCACCACACAGTTTGCATCGTTTCGGATATCGAGATGTTGTGACTCTTAGTTCCCTTGGACACGCCAGAAACCTATGATTGTGGGTTTGAATCCCGGTTCGCCCCGATTATGTTTCTAGGTTTGTCAGCACCATACCCGTGCTCGTGGGTTTCACCGAAGTGGTAAACGTCTGAGACCTGCATCACTTCGGGCTTTCCTCTCACATTAAGCTGACGCGCCGCGATACAACTGGAATACTGTTAAAAGCAGCGTTAAACCCAACTCACTCACTCACTCATTGTGACTCTTAGTTCGTCATAGGGGCGGTCGGGTAGCCTGGTGGTTAAAGCCTTCGCTCGTCACGCCGAAGACCCGACATATAGGTACAATGTGTGAAGCCCATTTCTGGTGTCCTCCGTCGTGTTAATACTGGCATGGAATATGGCTGAAAGCGGCGTAAAATCAAACCCACTCACACACTCACTAGTTCGCCACAGGTTTACAATCAGAAGTGGACATACGTCTGTAGTAGACGGAACCACGAACCACGTAGATCGTTTAGGCATCTGTATGTATATGTAAACTGACGTCCAAAAGAAACTTTACCAACTGAAAATATAAATTTCAGACAAAGTATAAATTTGTTTTCGATGAAGTCTATCTAAAACACATAACCTAAATACAACAATAGTGTATGCAGAAAATGTTAATCGTCTGTTACATGTTTGCGAGATAACACGCGAAAAAGTGAAAAACACGTGCACCCCGGACAACTGCAAATACACGTGCGGGTAAGGGTATAAAACGATTGCAATGGCAAGTCAGACATCCACAGTGATAAAAAAACACAAAAGAAATGCCACGACTCACAGTCGAACAACGTGAACGAGCCTTGGGTATGGTACAGATGGGAGCCACCCACGCCCATATGCATATTGCACGAACCTTCGGTTGCTCCCGTGTTGCCGTTACCAACTTGATGCAACGTTACAGACAGACAGGGCTTACCGCTGACAGGCCAAGAACAGGCAGACCCAGGGTGACCACGCCCCATGATGACCGGTACTTGCGTACCTTGCACCTCC
Source organism: Haliotis rufescens (assembly GCF_023055435.1). Classification (NCBI taxonomy): domain Eukaryota; kingdom Metazoa; phylum Mollusca; class Gastropoda; order Lepetellida; family Haliotidae; genus Haliotis; species Haliotis rufescens. Next base: position 34,492,817 of record NW_025963846.1, read on the forward strand.
GAAATCGCTCCTGACAGTGACGTCATCGGCGATAACTGCCTTAGGTCAGAGGGTTAGTCGACAGACAGTGGCCAGGAGACTCAGGGCTCATGGAATCAGGGCTTTTAGACCATACAGAGGACAGCTATTGACAGCGCAACATCGTCGCCTGCGATTGAGATGGGCCCGGACTGTACGACGTTGGCAACGACGTGACTGGCAGAGGGTTGTCTTCACTGACGAAAGTCGATTCTGTATGATTAGGGCTGATGGAAGACAACGTGTTTACCGCCGAAGGGGTGAACGAACGGCGACGTGTTGCGTGCAGGAGGTCGTACCATATGGTGGAGGGAGTGTCATGGTGTGAGGAGGGATCTGTAGGCAGGAGAGGATACCGCTGGTCATCGTTGACGGAAACTTGACAGTTCAGCGGTACATGGATAACATTCTTCGTCCAGTTGTCCTACCATACCTCCAACAGCAGCCACGTGGTGCCATTTATCAGCATGACAACGCTAGAGCCCATACAGCCAGAATTGTCACTAACTTCCTCGCAGGCAACAACGTCAACGTCCTGCCGTGGCCTGCACGCTCACCCGACATGTCCCCCATAGAACACCTCTGGGACTTGATGGATCGTCGTGTTCGACAACGACCACACTCTCCAGCCAACCGGCAAGAACTGATCTTGGCCCTCCAAGAAGAATGGCGTCAAATCCCACGTGACCTCATCAGACGACTGACTTTTTCTGTGCGTCGAAGAGTTTTTGCGTGTATTGAGGCATTTGGTGGTCACACACGCTACTAATGACTTGTTATTGAACGTGAGCGATTGTTTATGTACTCTGCCTATTGTCCATGATTCTGAAAGCCCGAGTTTTGTACCACACCCAACTTTGGGCTTTGACGTCATTCTCGGTCACGGTATGATTGTCATTTTCAGTGTTGATTATGTTGATATATTGATCTTCTCAATACTCTTTACTTCATGCATGTATGTTTTGTTGTCTTTGAGCAAGAGTGATTTCAAACTCTGGTAAAGTTTCTTTTGGACGTCAGTTTACATAAATTATCTATTCTAAGACTATGTTTGTAGTTTTCGTTCTTTGCTCTGTACAATGTGATGACAGCCGCGATAAATAATGTCGTAGTTCGTCTGTTGCATGCTGACTAAAATGCCTTATCATACTTCCATGTCAGAATGATGAGATCTGATTGGCCCATGTGACCTTGATAAAATACTGCGTATCCCGCCTTGAAGGGGAATAAATTTCTCAGCGGGTGAATAAATCGCTTATACCCCGCCACGAGCATATCAAGCTGCACGTGGATTTCTGAGAGGCAGAATAAATTCTTTGTACCCCGCTTCAAAGGATAAAACCGTACGCTTTTTCAGAGTCACTGGAGTCACGTATCACAGAACACGCTAACCCAAGCTAAGTCGAACAGCTTTTTTCTATCAATTTTGAATTTGTTTGAATTAGTGTCACACTGAAACATGCCTGTAAGATAAATTCGTTGTAGCAGGATTACTCGTCCCTCGTTAGTTTTTATACCATGAGCCTTCGGCCTCCGCTTCGTGATATAAAACCTAACGGGGAACGCAAAAAAACCCATGCTTTCGAAGTGATCCTGCTACACCTTATAATGTATCTCTTAAAATGCAAAACCGTCAGGATTTCACAGCAATTACTGTCAACAATGGTCTCAATCTCATTAAAATCAGATCTAGGTTCTCGCTGCCGCTAAACAAAGATCTGAGGACATCCCATTACGGGTCACGTCAGAGCGACCTTTCGCGAACTTTGACCGACCACTGAAATGACGAACAAGAAGTCGACTTCAGCCAATTAGAAAGCAGCTTTCTCGAGCTATACGGCACTCGTTTCAACCTGGCGACTTCCATTTCAGACTACGCTTGAAAAATATGTTGACACAGTTCTCGATTAAAATTTTGAAAACTGAACAAACGAACATTCCGTAATGTCTACTATATGATTGAGATTGTATGGCAGTGCTTCCCACGAACTGTGCAACGCCTCCTCCGTTCAAATGTTTATCCCACGGAAGCAAGAGACGGACGATAATTTTGACGGAATCAGTCGTACTGTCGTTCGGAATACCCCGTGTTAACGTTTTCGAGGTTGCATGATTAGAAAACACATTCCGACTGTCACTTTCATGATCTGGTAAGCGAGGCTTTGAATGGCTGGATGAAAGGTCTTTCTGACGTGATCCGTAATTGGATGTCCTCAGATCTTTGTTCAGCGATAGCGAGAACTAAGATATGATTTTAATGAGATTGCAACCAAAACACACCTATCAGTCTTCAACTTGATGTTCCTAACATGGGAAGCTTGAGTTAATATTATGTATAATTTGTGGATAACAATATTCTTTATGAAATACAAGATATACTCTTTCACTTAAACTGTCACTCAAATCATTCAAATAAATCTGGCACAGAGTGTGAACAACCCATTTTAGCAGGGCACTATATTTTCCTTCCGGGTCATGGTAAACATCTGGAGGAATCTGTGGTCTGAGGTATCTCGCCAGATGCCAACGTTGGTTTATCGATGGGTAAATGTTTCCTTGCAGCCCAACCACTCGACTACCCCCCTCAGTGTCACCTGTGGGTGGACGGGTCTGGGTACTGTCGCATTGGGTGGACTCACATCATCACAGAGCCGTACTGTCGCAGCGTCATCGGCAACGCTCGTTACATCACCTTGAGTAGATACGATCCCGACCAGCCCAGAGCCCCGGACGCAGACGGAGGACCACCAGAAGGGAAGTAGACGCGACACGACAACGGCACGACAACGGCACGACAACGGCACGACAACGACGCGACGACGGGATTTGTGAGACTTTCCTTTCTCATTTCAACGCCAAAGGTGTGTTCCCCTTTTGATCTGGCCGTGGCGAATCTTGTCTAAAGCACTGCAGCCTTCAAATGCCAGGAAATATCCTTTTCAACACTGTAATTTGACAGCGACACTGCGCTTATCTCGAACTACGGATAGCTCGAATTATCTACAGGGGTCTCGAATATTTTCGGTTTATGATATATATCTTTCTCGCTTGTCTGTTTCTGGTAATCTATAACGAATAAAGTGTCTTGTTCATGGCATTCTTATCTGCATAGTACGTTTGACAGGAAACGTGTGTTTCTTGAGTGAGTGAGTGAGTGAGTGAGTGAGTGAGTTGGGTTTAACGCCGCTTTTAACAGTATTCCAGTTATATCGCGGCGTGTCAGCTTAATGTGGAAGGAAAGCTCGAAGTGATGCAGGTCTCAGACGTTTACCACTTTGGTGAAACCCACGAGCACGGGTATGGTGCTGACAAACCTAGAAACATAATCGGGGCGAACCGGGATTCGAACCCACGATCATAGGTTTCTTGCGTGTTCAAGGGACGCAACTCTGCACAGCGAATCGCGGCGCCTTAGACGGCTGGGCCACCCGTGCCCCCGTGTGTTTCTTGAAGAAGGACTTTCACTGGATACATTTACATTACATGTCCAATATATAACATAGAGGGAATTAGTGGTCTCTGGCGTTTTTTCACTGTGTAGAGTTACGACCCTTAGATGTACCTGGATCAGTTCAGGAAGTTTCGAAGCTCTCGTCATAAACCAAAGTAGGAAAAGTATGGCTCACCTTTCACAGTTTGCTATAACAATGATTCAACTTGTTTTCCCCTCGCTCACTAATACCCCCATTCCACTAAACGGCGCTCTTACAAATCGCCATATAGAGCGTTAAGATCTCCAAAAGCGTTAATGGATAGCTATCTGACCTCTAACTGATCTCCATGATCGTCAAGGTCGCCGCCCGTCGACCCCCTGCACAAAGGTCCCTGGCGCTCCGCCCAGAATGCCGTCTTGATCGCCGAGATCACCCATCGAAGGTCGTAATCAGAGCGCTATCGTACCACCTTCGAGCGCCGCCGATCGCCACCAAAGACTCACCACCCCTCTGCTACCAAGAGCAGAACTGATGAGCGTCTCAGAACGCTACGAGTTGTTATAGGTTTGGACCCACAATTCGGCGATCGGGGCGCAATGGGATACCACAGAGCGCTAATTGAGTGCTAATGGATCGCCATACATTGTAGGTCGCCTAGATCGATATCGGATCACAGTAGAGCGCATAAGATCGGAATGATCGCCATCGGAGCGCAAATAGAGCGCCACTGGATCGCATCCTGATCGCCCTGGATCGCAAAAGGAGCGGGAACTGATCGTGCAAGATCGCCACATTTTGGGTTGTTTGTTTACGAACAAGGGTCTTCAAGTCGCTATCGGATCGCATAGATCGCCTCTGGATCGCAACAGGGCCTCTATCTGATCGTAATTAGATTGCAAGTGTCCCTAGATAGCCGACAAATGAGGAAACCTATGGCTCTCCCTAGTGGAATGGGGGTATAACATTGTCACGTACCGCCTCTTTTTCTCTCCCCCCCCCCCCCCCCCCCCCCGTCAATGTTTGAAAAGTCAACAATCGGTACGTTTTGCCTATATAAATCCAATAAAACGTCGAAACCTTTCTCAGTAAAACATTTTATTTCATCCCAGAATGCAGATTGCTTTGTAACAAAAGTTACCTTTTGATGCGGAGGGGATACTCAACCGTTTGAAAGTTTATATAATGTTTCTTGTTCTCATCACTAGTTGTAGTGGATGGGTGGCTGTTAATACATCAAAATAATAGTGGATCAAGGTAGAGACTGTTACACGTTTTGCGCTGTGTATGATAAAATGACAGTCAGCAATAACATAACATGCACGACCATACAAGAAACACCCTGCTGCCTTCTTCTAATCCCCTAGGCTGGGGTCGGCTCGACGGAGAGAATAATACTTTTCATCACCAAGCATGTCAATGCACTATTTGTTTGTTGCTTAACGCAACACTCAGCAATATTCCAGCTATATGACGGCGGTCTGTAAACTAATCGAGTCTGAACCAGACAATCCAGTGATTGACATCATGAGCATCGATCCACGAAATTTAGATCGATGACATGCATCAACCGAGTCAGCGAGCCTGACCACCCGTTAGTCGCCTCTAACGACAAGCATAGTCGCCTTTTACGGCAAGCATGGGATCTTCACGGGTCTGTCAATGCACTGATCAGCTGTCAGCTGCAGGTCACTTAGGAAACAATTCCCTGTTTCTTCGAGCCGAGGGGGCAGTCCTGTGGCATGGGAGGGATCACGCCATCTGTCCCGGGGTAGGAGCTGTGTGGTGAAGAGTGAGTATGCCAGGGAATGACGACACAACAAAAGTGTTGAATATTAACAGTCAGAGAGAACAAATTAATATATGTATCAGTTTTCAGGTTTAGCTTTGGGTAGCTTCATGTTGACATCGATATCAGGTGTCACTGTTTTCTCAGAGCACAGAAGGGGCGGTCGGGTAGCCTCGTGCTTAAAGCGTTCGCTCGTCCCGCTGAAGACCCGGGTTCAATTCCCGACATGGGTACAATGTGTGAAGCCGATTTCTGGTGTCCCCCGCCGTGATATTGCTGGAATATTGCTAAAATCGACGTAAAACCATACTCATTCACTCACTCAGAGCACAGGATTTGTAAATAGGAATCGGGTTATTTAAGTTTTAAATGAGATGAAGATTACTATCATCTGCGAGGCAACTGAAGTAACCGAGGGGGTCACTTTGGTTCAGCGTCGCTTTGAAGATCATTTAGTAATGTCATGTTTGTTTGTTTGTTGTTTAACGCCGCACGCAGCAATATTTCAGATACCTGACGGCGGTCTGTAAATAGAGTCTGGATCAGACAATACAGTGATTGATATCATGAGCATCAATGCACGCAACTGCAAGTCAGCCAGCCTGACAACCCAATCCTGTAAGTCGCCTCTTACGACAAGCATAGTCACCTTTTACGGCAAGCATGGGTTGTTAAAGACCTGTTCTACCCCGGATCCTCACGGGTTATTGAGTTATGTCGGGGCGTGACAGCTTGATGTGGAGAGAAAGACCAAAATTATTATACTCGTAGACGTCTTCCACGAGCACGGCAATGGTGCTGTAAAAGGGTCAAAATCAGGTCGAATCTGAGATTCGAACATCGTTATCAAACGTACGATTCTGGCACGAACTACGCCGCCTTGAACGGCAGGGACATCCATGCCTCCATGATCGATTTAGGGGAGATTACGAAGCAATTCGTCACCACTCGCCCCTTTCCGTAACCTGCAAGAAGACTCGTCCCCCTATCGATGAATGTTATGTGCGAAAATACGACAAACCAATCAGAATGCGCGTATGATTTCAAGTACTTCGTTAAAAATCCCTCAAACATAATTTTTGATTTGACATATGTCTTGCATCTAAAATTATACCAAAGACACAGTTAAATGTGTTCAATCATACTGTATAATTCCGTACGTCCCGATGTGCTTTAAATTGCATCTGAAATATATATAATATATGGGGAAATATATGTGAACCATTACGCAACGAATTGACAATTGTTTTAGGTATGCCCGTTTGCGCTAAGACGGAACCCGGTCGCAAAAATGGCCACGTGAGGGGCACGAGTCGCTATTCGGCTTGTCCCGGAATAACACGAGTTGCCCACGGTTGATAACGAAGCTGACTAGGATAACTGTAATAAATGAAGTAGTCGATAGTTAGGTTTAACTAAATAACTAAAACAATCTTTACTTACGTTGCATTTCAACAGCCTTGAGTGAGTAAGTGAGTTTGGTTTTTAACACCGCTTTTAACAGTATCCCAGCTATATCGCGGCGTGTCAGCTTAACGTAGAAGGAAAGCCCGAAGTGATGCAGGTCTCAAACGTTTACCACTTCGGTGAAACCCACGAGCACGGGTATGGTGCTGACAAACCTAGAAACATAATCGGGGTGAACCGGGATTCGGACCCATAATCATAGGTTCCTGGCGTGCCCAAGGGACGCAACTCTGCACAGCGAATCGCGGCGCCTCAGACGAATGGGCCACCCGTGCCCCCTTCAACAGCCTTGAACACACCCTGAAAATGAATAGGCCAAAATTATTACATGGAATTTGTACGCTTGACACCGTTGTACATACACTATGTTACACGCATTCAGTTGTTTGGTGTTTTGGCATTGACGGTAACCTCTTAAACCTCTTGGGACAGCCTCCGTGGTCTAATGGTAGAGCGTCCGCCCGTAGAGCGGAAGGTCCTGGGTTCGATCCCCGGCCGCGTCATACCCAAAGAAGTTAAAAGATGGTACTTGTTGTTACCCTGTCTGGCGCTCGGCATTAAGGGGCTAAAACAAGGACAGGTCGGCTCGGAGTCAGTATACTGTGTCTGAGTGGGGTATTCATGTTAAACTGCGGCATGGTATCTCAGTGTGCTAGCACTTTAAATCGGCATCAGTCCGGACTAGTACAAGCAGCCACACGTATACACGTGCATGCACGTCGCTATATAAGTGCAATAATCTTAGACGCGACGTTTAACCCCATTTCACCTCACCTTTAAACCTCTTGGGGGTAATAAGAAATGTTTTGTCACCGCTACTACACTGTGACTAAATATAAAGTAGCAGGTTTTCTGGTTCCTCGGTGATTTGATTGCCTGGTCTGTTTACAGGCTGATCATGGGTGAGTGAGTGAGTATGGTTAAACACCACTTTTAGCAATATTTCAGCAATATCACGGCGGGGGAAACCAGAAATGGGCTTCACAAATTGTAACCCATATCGGGAATCGAACTCTCGTCTTCAGCGTGACGAGCGAACGCTTTAACCACTAGGCTACCCGACCTCCCCGGCTGATCATGAGTGAGTGAGTGAATGAGTGAGTTGGGTTTAGCGCCGCTTTTAACAGTATTCCAGTTATATCGCGGCGTGTCAGCTTAATGTGGGAGGAAAGCCCGAAGTGATGCAGGTCTCAGACGTTTACCACTTCGGTGAAACCCACGAGCACGGGTATGGTGCTGACAAACCTAGAAACATAATCGGGGCGAACCGGGATTCGAACCCACAATCATAGGTTTCTGGCGTGCCAAAGGGACGCAACCCTGCACAATAATTATGCTTCAGACTGTTGAACTAAGTAATTGTCTGTCACAAAAACACTTTTTTGCAAGATGCTTTTTATTTTGGCGTAATCGCTGTTTTGGATTAACAATATGAAAATGTCTGGTTTTGGAGATGTGGCTGAAAAGAAAAATATCTCATCTCCATAAACAAACCTTTTACCCGAGAAGATCTGGGAAGGGAATAGGTCTACAGCAAGCCATGCTTGTCGCAAGAGGCGAGTAACGGGACCGGGTGGTCAGGCTCGCTGACTTGGTTGATGCAGTTCATCGTATTTATGCATTTGTTTCGTCAATGGGTGGATAGAAGGGTCGTCATCGTGCATTCTTGAATCACCAAGCTCATTTCAGTTTCTGTGCAACTCACAGAAACATATCATTTCCAAAACACTAGGGTTGACGTCACCACAATAAAAAAACAAAGCACGAAAAATAACAAGTCCCAAATCCGACAGTTGCCCCTCCCGACAGTCAAATGTGGAAATTAGGTCAAATCTTAGGATCTATCAGATCCGAGGCGAACACGCAGGCCAGCCCTACAGTCGGCCCTAGTTTTATAACGCAGCTCAGCCTGCTTCATCGAAGACTGTCTCGTCCACAGTGAGCTGGTGCGACTGTAGTGCACGTGCTGCACGAAATTCACTTGCTTGAAACAGAGGGACAGCGGATGCTTTGCAATTTGACACTTTGTGGATCGACAGTGTGCATGAAAAATCCACTAAATCTTGTTTTTAGATCAGCCTTTCATTTGTAATGTCGCACTTTCATCTAGCAATCTTATTTAATGACAACACACAAAGGACACAAAGCAAATGTGAACCTGGTAATAACAGGGCATTACTCTGACATATGTTCTCGGTAAACTGCTGGAACGTGTCCTGCTCCACAGAATTGAAACATGGATAAACAAGATTTCGAAAACACTCAGGATTAGACACAGGTTGTTTCTCTTCTTGAAAAGTTCGCTTTCTATTTCGAACGAATACCGGTATTTTGTGAATTTCTGGACAATGCAAATCCTTCGATAGAGTATTTTTTAAACTTTTTTTTGCTCAAATTACATGAGTGAGTGGGATGGGTTTAACGCCGCTTTCAGCGGTATTCCAGTTGTATCACGGCGTGTCTGCTTGATGTGGGAGGAAAGCCCGAAGTGATGCAGCCAAGTACTTGCAAGCATGAACTTGGGACTCGTGAAGATCCGCGTTAGAATAGGTCTTCAGCGACCCATGCTTGCCGTACAAGGCGACTTTGCTTGTCGTAAGAGGCGACTAACGGGATCGGGTGGTCAGGCTCGCTGACTTGGTTGAAACATGTCATCGTATCCCAATTGCGTGGATCGATGCTGATGATGTCAATCACTGGATTGTCTGGTCTAGACTCAACTATCTACAGACCGCCATCATATAGCTTGAATATTGCTGAGTGCGGCGTTAAACAACAAACAAACAAACAAATAAACAAACGAACTGTCATTCTAACAACAGAAGAAGTTCAAGACGTTCTCCTGTCTCTTGATGTAACTAAAGCAACAGGGCCCGACGGTTTTTATAAGAAAGGTAATACCAATGAATGTAGTTATTATAGACCTATAGCTCTAACAGGTTGTGTGGCTAAGATATTCCAAAAATGCCTTTTTAAATACGTTTTTGATTACTTAAGAAATACTAATTTGCTTTCAAATTTTCAATCAGGTTGCCACATAGGGGATAACTGCACAAACGAACAAGTGTTAGTACTTAAAAAATGGATCTTAATGCACTCAGAACTATTTGTGGGGCTGTTTGTGGCACTAGTCACGGTAAACTTTATAAAGAAACAAATCTTACGTCATTAGAAGAAAGAAGGCATTTTCAAATGTTAAATATATGTTATGAAATGGTAAACAATCTAGTACCGGACTATCTCTCATCCTTAGTTCAAAATAGAGTGTCGGATGCAAGTGAGTGAGTGAGTATGGTTTTACGCCGCTTTTAGCAATATTCCAGCAATATCACGGCGGGGGACACCAGAAATGGGCTTCACACATTGTATCCATGTCGGGAATAGAACCCGAGTCTTCGGCGTGACGAGCGAACGCTTTAACCACTAGGCTACCTGACCGCCCCTGATGCAAGTGATTTTAATTTGAGAAACTGCTCACAGCTGCAAAACATAAACAAATAATTATGCCAAATCATTTATCCTAGATACAGTTAATATTTGGAACTCACTACCCATTGAATACACCAGTGCCAGTAGCTTAGGAAGTTTTAAAAGTTTTATAAAAAGCAGTGATAAGAATGGTATATACATTGATGTAAATTATGGATCAAGATTCTGTCGGGTTATACACTCCCGTCTCAGGCTTGGCTGCAGTGATCTTAACGCCGACACATTTGCCAGATTTATATCCGACAGCCCGAGATCTTGTTGTGGCTATTCAAGGAAGATGCGCTTCATTTCTTTCTTACGTGTCCCTTTAACAGTACATTAAGGCAAATATGTATCACTAGTATACTAGCCACATAAAGAAACTGCGCGCGAGAACAAGAACAAAATGATGCAGACGCTGTAGCAGCTGAATGATCGGACCATAAGAAAATGTCAACGGGACCTGAACAACATCTGTTACGATGACGTCAGAAGATCAAAATCGAGTAGGGGGTCATACGACAAAGTCACAAAGTCAATAACGGGTATGACCACCCTGTGCGTGAATCACAGCAGTGCATCGGCGACGCATGGAGTCCACCAAATGGGCATGGAAGGCCTGGGGAATGGCCTGCCATATCCTCCTCGAATCCTGTGCCAAGTCACGGAGGTTATCTGGAGGATGTGGAAGACGACGCAGACGGCGCTCCATTTCATCCCACACATGCTCTATCGGGGAGAGATCTGGAGAAACTGCAGGCCATGGCAGTAACATGACATTGTTATGGTGAAGGAAATCCATTGCGACCCTAGCCGTGTGAGGACGAGCGTTGTCCTGTTGAAATGTCAATCCCGGGCCATGACGTTGCAGGAAAGGAATGACCACAGGCCTCAGAATCTGATCTCTGTAGCCAACGCCGGTGAGATTGCCCTGAACAACCACCAAAGGGGTTCGGTGCCGTGCTGTTATCCCACCCTAAATCATCACAGAGCCACCTCCAAAACGATTCCTCTCCACAATACAGTTGCGTGCATAACGTTCTCCCAAATGCCGGTAGACACGTTGGCGCCCGTCACTGTGGGAAATGTTGAACCTCGATTCATCTGTAAAGACAACATTTCTCCACCATATTCGAGGTTGGCGAACATGATTTCGACACCATCTTAGACGGTTGACTCGATGACGGTGTGTCAGGATGGGACGTATGGCAGGGCGTCGTGGTCGAATCCCGTACTGACGTAAACGATTCCTGACAGTGTTGGGATGGATACGGCGCAGTCCAGGAATTGTCTGGGACGTCGTTACTGCCGTTTGGAACCTGTGTCGGAGATGTGTAACTCGAATCCATCTGTCCTGTCTTGGCGTCGTTACTCGGGGATGTCCTGAACGTGGGTGGTCGGCAACGTCATTTGTGTTCTGATAACGCCTCACCAATGCCGATATCGTGTTACGATGGCATTGGAAATGTGTTGCCACCTGTTGTTGCCTCATTCCCGCTCGGATCATTCCAATGGCTTCATGACGCTGTGCAGCTGTCAATCTTGGCATGATTTGCTTGTGATATGCTTGTGTCTGCGCCTGAGAAGTTTTGAATTTTTGAATGACCACAGATCATGCTTTCCAAAGTGACAGCGAATTTTGAGTTGCACATGCTGTGTACAGCTGCACAGGATGCACGTGCAGTAACACATTGCACGTCCATAGGCCCCCCCATCAATGACGTCATATCGCATGGCACGTGCATGAGCGTTTGAATGTCTCCAATAATTGCTGTGTTCAAACCTATCTTTCATATATGGACGGTGTGCCCTTATATCTATATTTTCTCCGTGCACAGTTTCTTAATGTGGCTAGTATATTTTGTAAAAGGCCACGATTTAAATTGAATTTTTAATGGTAATTCACATTTAACGACTATAACAAACCTTGAAATTTTGAAATCCGTTTTAATCTATCCTCTTGCCGAGTTAGGGATTTTGTCTGAGGTTTTTTTTTGTTTTTTTCACAAGGTTGGTTTTGCTTTATGATACTGCGATGTTGTTGTGTTGGATGTAAATAATAACTTAGCTGTAGTTACGAAAGTTAATCGAGTAATAAGACACTTACAGAACACCATCTTCCCGAGGCAAGAGAGTTAACTGACTTTAAAAGTCCAGTTTCCACCCTTGCCGAACTAGGCTGGAATTCCTGGGCTAGATCGTAGCGTCACCAGCGGCTATTACGAGTTATGTCCTTTCTATGCCTCTCCTATTGACCAATCAGATTCAACCTCTCGTGTCACTTGCATTTGCTTCAAACAAAACGGTGGCGCCCAGTCAAGACGATCTGATCGATAATCAAGATCTATATTGTGATAAAACGAGTCTTACATCGCGAAGTGCATCAAATCAAGTGAGCACCTTGATTAAAAACATGAAAGGATTTGGAAAATATCTGCTGACAACGAATTGGCGATGCACATGTTTTGCAAATCCTGCAATCGATCGAAATCTGCACGACAGTTTACGAACCGGATTTTGATTTCGGTGGGCGATTTTGATTGGACTATGCATAGACTCGTTAGTCCAGACAAAACGTAACTCCATAATACCAGCCTTAATTCAAATGTCTCCCTACAATGGGCGATCTTTTTGTTCCAAAGGGCAATAACTCTCCTTTTGAAATGATATAAGCGACGGTCCAAACTGTCGCTTCCGGTCTGGTTCCCGGATCAATGCGCGCTGCGACAACTACTGACATGTAGAGACGGAGCCAAGCTAAAGAGTTATCCTGTTGCCCCTGCGTTCAAAAACGGTCGTTTACAACTGAATATTTTTAACTAGCACATATTTTGTAGTGATTATTAGTTTATAATATGAATATTTGTTGAGTCTTCAACTACAAGACGAATTGTCACTTTGGAATATAGCGGGAAAAACGTCATGAAAAATGGTATATTGCCACGGTATTTTCTACGTCAGAAAACAGCGAGGCATTAGTCGGTCTGGGCTAACATATTGCATCGATGAAATAATGCAGACTCATTTTATTTATCAGCCTTTGTGTTATTTCCTACAACAATTCAAGCATTCAAATCTCAACAAATACTACCATGGACTTCAATGTAATAAAATTAGTGATATGCCAACATTTGCAGCACACAGACATCTTTGACAGGCCTTTACCAATGATCTATATAGTAAGTATACATCCGTGCCTTTACAAATTTTAAGAAGAAATAACGTTCACAATAATAAAACAACTGATTTTAAATGTATCTTTTTATATCAAAATTAAAGTTGCATCTGAATATTTAAATTTACATTATTTTTTTTAGAAATAGGCCAAATGAACATCTACCATGCATCAATTGAGCACTCAGTTACTCGATTTGCAATATACATACCAGTCATCATACTTTGAAATAAGAGATTTACCCATATTATTCTGCCCCTTATAACGTGTCCCACCATTAAGTGCTCTGAGTCAACACAGGTGTTAATTCATTGATCCATCATTTCTTACAGAATTCTGATACTCATGCTTTTAAAATAGTAGTTAATTACAGAGATTTGTCCCAACAAACAACAAATCATACTGACTACCCCACAAAATGTGTATGATGCATAAATAGATCTTAATCATAGTTTTATCTTCTTGTTTTAGTAACATCATATTTATTTTAATGTTGACAAATTATTTCCCATACAAACCCACACACTATCCTAAGTATCCTGATTTTCATTCAACAGTACTTCAAGACACCTGTAGTATAAAGTATATTTATATGAAAATATGAATATGAAAGTTTATCATCAAATCTTCTGATGGTTAAATAAATGCAAATTGAACCCCACAGTCATTCCATGTAGATAAATGGATTTATTTATGTTATTTGTTTTTGCATATAACAGATTATACTTACATATGTTACAGTCAGTGTCTATAATCAGGCCCAATATGTATTTTGACTGAAAAACTGATTCACTCAGGTAAGGCATATTTTTTCTTAAATTTTCATTCATTTATTATTGCCTGAAAAATAGGACCTGATTTTAGACAGACTGGCTGAAATGAATAAGACTGCATAATTTAATCCTCCTCAATTTAATTTGGATCTATTTGGATCTTATCAAGATCAAAGTAACTTATGTATGAAATTAAAAATGTTTTCACAATGAATTGAATTGATTCTGAATCTGAATTTTTTTTTCTACTTTGTAAAATTAAAAAAAGGCCAAAATAATGTATATATTTCATTGATCATATTGAAATATAATCATGGTAGTATTTGGCAACAAACAGCTACCATTCATATACATAAAATCCTTGTATACAACATGCACCAATTAACCCTTAAATATCAAAACAGATTTCAGTGATTTCCATTTCTTTTATTTTGAACATTGTATCATGAAATCTAGTTGATGACGTAATTTTACAGTTCCTGTTACTCTTACAATATCTTGAGAAAATTTCTCATTGCTCTCTGTTATATATCTGACAAATACTTACGCTCGTACATGTGTTTCTGTCAATATTCACAGAGACCATATATCGGTATATGGTCTCTGATATTCACAACATTGAGGCTACGGGCAACGTCGCATGAGACCTTCACATTTCGCGTACCGTATCGCCTCACCGTTGTACATACTGAAATGCATGCATATGATGTAGCCTGCTCGGCGATGCTACAACATAGATATAGGAACGTATACAAAATCTACTTAATTTTCATATTCATACATCAAGGCCAACACTTGCAGTACCGATCAACAAAGCGACCTGGGATGAACGATCAGCTGATCTCACTGCATCGCTTTGAACGCCTATCTAGTGGATAACTATACAATACAATCAGTCGTGGTCATCCCTGATGTATCATTAAATCAAGGAACATTTATTTCCGGACATGGCAATAGATAAATCATTGTTTAGGCGAAAAGATATGCTGTCCACACACAAGCGTGACTGTTGCCGACAGAGGTGAGGGTTATACTAGTTAACTATCTATAGGCGTCATAGTAACATGTAGTGCTCGTTTTGCGCATACCACATGCGCCGTCAGTTTAAGGTTGGACCGTCCGGGTCAGCGCACCTAGCGGGTTAGTGAAGGGAAGATAAATTGAAAAAGATCGCCCATTGTTAAATTACTTGGTGTCGTCGCTGGAGTGTGTAAATACATTATGACGTCACAGTTGTAATTTATGACGTCATCATAAGTATGACGTCATATTATATGTCATTGTCAGTTACACTGAAGAGCTGTCATGAGACAGCGAAAGTACTATGTCTGAAACTTATATAAAGAAGATGATGGACTAACGTGTACTTTATTATTTTATTATATATTACATGTACACCGAGTGAACATTTACCTCATTTTTGTATATATAAATAAATATATATATTAATTGGTAATCTAGAGATGGCATACTGAAAAAGTCGATGTAAACAATAATGTTCTCTGGACCTTCACCATTGTGGTAAGCGGGTGAGGTTATTGAGGGAGGAGTTCTAAACATGCTGATTACGGCATTAACGAATCTACATTGAAGCCATGGTTACTGGGTTTCACCGAGTGCACATCAAACTCCACAGATAATCAGCATTTAGGCCTATAAATAGCCAATACTCATTAGACAAGAGACCATACTAGTTAAAGATGAGTGCACCATCATCCTGAGTGTCTGCATCCGGTGACCAGACAATGAGGTCAGCATGTCAAGCCAGAAGAGCGATGCTGGTGTAATTGTCGACAGGAGGTTCACTGGGTGTATAGCCACACAGAACTGGTGACAATATAATTGCCAGCAGGTTTTACCCCTCTGGATGCCGAGTTTTTTTTCTGACGCACATTTTCCTAAGATCTGAAAAGTGAAGGTTGTGCGAGAATTGCGCTCACACGGCACTGGATCTACCTCTGGCTATAAAATTACGCAGAGGTGGAGAATATTAAATTTCTTATTTGATAGTGTAAATTTAACTGTAAATATCAAACCGGTTTTTAAAAAAGACACTCCTAAGTGTTGTCCGAAAATTTATTCTGCGTTGAAAAACAGTAAATTTCGCCGCTTTTTATCGTACACCGATAAAAGTACTGTGCGACATTTTTTTTAATTAAGAAACTTTACGGAAACTGTGAGCGAACAAAATACTGCCTAATTTCTGAACGACATAACTACATATCAAATGGAGTTATATGCGTATGTATAACGACATACATTCAATTCCCAAAATAGCATGCCGTGAGTGGTGATTTAGTAATGTGTAAAAAATGGCGACATTTACGATGTACCTAATTTTCAGAGGTCATGTTCAGTACTTTTGCTTGGCCTAAAATGCCAGTGGATGATATCACAGAACAGGAAATTTCCCACCTTATTCAAAACTGTAAGCTGTATTTGTGTGGGTGATGTATTTTGAATTTTATTCGACTTCAAAGTGAGGGCTGTAGAGGAGGGACATATATGTCCCTCTGGCATCCAGGGGGTTAACCCGATATAGTACAACAGCACTGATGTCTCATGTAATAAGACCCGTGAATAGAATAAGTCTTCAGCAACCTTGTCGTAAAACTAACGGGATAGGGTGGGCAGGCTCGCTGACTTGGTTGATGTATGTTATCGTATCCTAATTGCGTGGATCGATGCTTATGATATCAATAACTGGATTGTCTGGTCCAGACTCGATTATTTACAGACCGCCGTCATATAGCTGGAATATTGCTTAGAGCGGCGTTAAACAAACAAACCTCATGTCATGAACAGCGATCGCAAACTACGATTTACAATTTTTAAACAAATTCACATAGAGATAAGGGAGAGATCGGTTATCTAGACACGTGTTACTGATATGAAGTCTTTTGAAATGTTTTAAAAAATTCAACAAAAAATAACAAAAGATAACGTTTAACATAATAATTATATTTATTTCTCACCCGCGGACAGGACTGATTCTGATCATTCGAACGGGGTGTTAGAAGCGCTTTGCCACGTCTTCTCAAAAACGGATAATCTACTCCCGATGACACCACTATTTTCCCACAAAACACAACAGATAAATAGACGCGTGCATCTCAAAACTAACATACTGACATGTTTTGTTTTGATGGCGACCCGTGAAAATCCGGGGTAAAATAGGTCTTCAGCAACCCATTCTTGCCGTAAAAGGCGACTATGCTTGTCGTAAAAGGCGACTAACGGGATCGGGTGGTCAGGCTCGCTGACGTGGTTGATGCAAGTTATCGATCCCAATTGCGTGGATCGATGCTCATGATATCAATCACTAGATTGTCTGGTCTAGACTCGATTATTTACAGAGCTCCGTCATATAGCTGGAATAATGCTGATTCGTATGAAATTACATTGCCAACATGAGGTGACTCGATGAGTGTGTCGATTGCTCCACTGACGGTAAACCTAGTGCACTGAATCGAGTTTGAAGCTAGACTTTCCGTTAATTGCAAATGTCTCTAACATGCTGATGTCTGTGTCAATAGATGATACAATGAACATTATTTTAGAATCGATATTTCCTCGTTTCTTACAATCGATCCTGGTCGTCGAATCAAAAGCTGCGAATTGTGTATTCACACGCCACTCTTATAACGTCATTTTCAGCGTTGAATGTAGAAAATATGCAAAGTTTAAGTGAGTAAGAAATATTTTGCTGAACAAGACCCCGATATATCTTCGTTCACAACGCTGCTATAAGTAACTGGCATTCGAATACACGTTCATAGCTTTCTGCCACGGGACGCACCTCTGCACAACGCATTGCAATGCCTTGGATGACTTGGATGACTAAATGGGAGATCACGGCGTGGGTATCAGAGGGATTGTCAAAGGCCGGAGAGCGGAAGGTCCGGGTCTTCGATCCCCGGCCGCGTCATACCAAAAGACGTTAAAAGATGGTACTTGTTGTCTGGCGCTCGGCATTAAGGGGCTTAAGCAAGGACTGGTCGGCTCGGAGTCAGTATACTGTGTCTGAGTGGGGTATTCATGTTAAACTGCGGCATGGTATCTCAGTGAGCTAGCACTATAAATCGGCATCAGTCCGGACTAGTACAAGCAGCCACACACGTGCATGCACGTCGCTATATAAGTAAATCATGGACTAATAAGGTTTTTACACTTATCAAGTCGTGGCAACTACCTATTTTGGTTATATTTAATTTAACACCCCCTGACATGGACTACATAAAGACTTGGCTTATATCAAATGATTACCACGACTGGCTACGTCAGCTGTGGAACGATCGAGGGCTTATAAACGGTACAAACTTAGAACATATAGACTCTTTAAGGGCTCGCTTAACACTGAACCATATGCTTAACTTATAATGGACCGATCTTATCGAAGTACACTCGCCAAAATACGTACAGGAACTTTACCTCTTGAAATAGAGACCGGGAGATTTTCACGACCGACTGTCCCCTTGGAAGAAAGGATATGTAAAATGTGTGACTCTAAACCAATCGAAGATGAAATCCTATTTCTAACTGAATGTAACTTTTATTCTGATTTAAGATATGATTTATGGAATTATATTACCTCCTTGGAGCCCTCCTTCCCGACCTTTTCTCTACTGCAACAGACCTGTTATTTAATGAATACTACATGTATAAGTAAATCCCTAGCCTCCCTTGTCTACAGAATGTACAGACGCCGTAAACTTTATATAAACTGTTAGCTTTTATTTTAATTACTTTTTATCCCATCCATAATGTTATGCATTGTCTAATATATGCACGTAGGTGTGTAGGCGGGTGTGTTTATGTACGTTAGTATACAGTCCCTCTCATCTATATTATCTGTTGTATTTAATGTATGTTCATATTGTATTCAGTACGACTCTTGTATGGTTGTATGGGTGTATGTATATATGGACTGAGGTGTGAATGGATGGATATAGGTATGGTTGTATGTGTGTATGTATATATGGACTGAGGTGTGAATGGATGGATATAGGTATGGTTGTATGTGTGTATGTATATATGGACTGAGGTGTGAATGGATGGATATAGGTATGGTTGTATGTGTGTATGTATATATGGATCGATATGTGTATGGATGGATATAGGTATGGATGTATGGTTGTATGTGTGTTAGTATATTTGGATTGAGGTGTGTTCGAATGGATATAGATATGTATGGTTGTATGTGTGTTAGTATATTTGGATTGAGGTGTGTTCGAATGGATATAGATATGTATGGATGTATGGTTGTATGTGTGTTAGTATATTTGGATTGAGGTGTGTTCGAATGGATATAGATATGTATGGATGTATGGTTGTATGTGTGTTAGTATATTTGGATTGAGGTGTGTTCGAATGGATATAGATATGTATGGATGTATGGTTGTATGTGTGTTAGTATATTTGGATTGAGGTGTGTTCGAATGGATATAGATATGTATGGATGTATGGTTGCATGTGTGTTAGTATATTTGGATTGAGGTGTGTTTGAACGGACATAGGTATGGATGGACCTGTGTATGTATAATACGGATTGATTTATGTTTGATGGATATAGGTATGTATGTAGGTTGGTATGTTAGTATGTATGCTGGTTATACAGGTAGGCTAGTATACACGATTGATGAATTAAGTTGTGTGTATATGGACGCATATGTGTATAGATGTATGACATGTATGAGTGTTTTGTATGAGATTGCTGCGAGTGTTCTGAATGAGATTGTTGTGAGTGTTCTGTATGAGATTGCTGTGAGTGTTCTGAATGAGATTGCTGTGAGTGTTCTGTATGAGATTGCTGTGAGTGTTTTGTATGAGACTGCTGTGAATGTTCTGCATGAGATTGCTGTGAGCGTCCTGTATGCTTACCTGTCTGTATGCTTACCTGTTTGTATGCTTTGAGCGGGATTTTAATGTGGATGTGTATGTGGGTGTATGGGTGTGGGTGTGGGTGTGGGTGTGGGTGTGGGTGTGGGTGTAGTAATATACAAAGTTACAACTAATTTTTCTTTTCTTTTTTTTATATATTTTAAATGTACCATTATGTAATTAGTGTCTCGTAGGCCAACTGGCCGGGTGCTGTTTTTTTAATGAAATGTTTATATGTCCATATATTTTGTACTGCAGCATGTGACACTCTAATAAAACAATTTTCTTCTTCTTCTTTTCTTCCATAAGTGCAATAATCTTAGACGCGACGATAAACCCAGTTTCACCTCACCTGTCGCTACAAAGATGTAGTTATAAGGTTGTAGTTACATGGTTGCACCAACATGGATTTAGTTTCATCACTGTACTCTCATGGCCGTTTTATACAGTTGTATTAAGATGATTGTACTCACATGGTTGAACTTACCTGGTTTTACGTACATGCGTGTACTTACAGGGCTGTGTTTTACATCAATGGTTTAATGAGGTTGTGTTTATATGACTGTACATAAGTCGTTGTAGTTATATGGTTATACTAACATAGATGAACTTACATGGTTGTACCTACCTGGTGTACATATACGGTTATACATTCATGTGTGTAATTATATGGTAGTATGCACATGGCTGAACTCACCTGGTTTTACTTAATGGTTGTACTTGAAGTGTCGCGGTAACAAAATTGTATTTAAATGGTTGTACAGTAAACTACGGTTATAACGAACACGCTTATAACGAACTGACGGATATAACGAACTTACTTTTTGGTCCCGACTATTTGCTGTAGTTATGCTGTATATATGTTATAACGAACTACGGTTATAACGAACTAAAATTAGTAGTCCCTTTGAGTTCGTTATAACCGTAGTTTACTGTATTTACATGGTTGTGTTTATATGATTGTATTAACGGGGTAACAGTTACAGAAATTTAGCTGGTTTTATTTACGTGGTTGTACTTACATGGATGTAGTTATATTGTTGTACTTAGAAGGTCGTTCTCTGCTGACTGTATGTACACAGTGGTACTAAAGTGGTTGTACTTACATGGCTTTGTACACTTTGGTGTGCTGATAGTAAGCCTAGGGGACGTAACTCTACAACATATGTTGAATATAAAACTACTAAAGGCGAGTTTAGTCGTTTACGTAGGATCGCCAAAAGGAGATATAGTAAAGAGGTGCGTCATGAGTTAGCACAGTCCTGTGACATTAACACTTTTTATAATACTGTGAGGAAACAAAAACGGCAAAATCGATCGGTGCAGAAGCTCAGTTACGGTGGTCAAACAGAATCATCTACTTCTGGCATATGCAAGCTATGGGGAGATGACTACGCTGACCTAGCGCAGCCTTACTACTTTGATAGTGTTAATGATAATTTCAAATGTCACATATGCGACAAGCTTAAGGAGATCAAGGGCAATAAGGATGGGGATCAAACTAATATAGATAAAGAGTTATACAAAAGTATAGATCCTAGAGAAAGCTTCTTACAAATACACAGTCTGTGTAAGAACAAAAGTCCAGGTCCAGACACCGTGTGCAATGAAAACTTGTTGTTTGCAAGCAGTAATCTTATATGTGTTATTGTAATTGTAATTGTATGTGTTACAATATGGCACCGAATGGTTCTCTCTACCAGCTTCTGGGGCGGTCGGGTAGCCTAGTGGTTAAAGCGTTCGCTCGTCACGTCGAAGACCCGGGTTCGATTCCCGACATGGGTACAATGTGTGAAGCCCATTTCTGGTGTCCCCCGCCGTGATATTGCTGGAATATTGCTAAAAGCGGCGTAAAACCATATTCACTCACTCACTCTACCAGCTTCTATACGTGTGAGCTGCTATGCTACATACGTGGTAAGGATACGATTCAGATAGAAAATGTTCAACGGCACTTTGCCAGAGTCATCCAAGGTCTAGACCAAAAATCATCAACTGATTCAACCATAGCAAATCTTGGAATGTGGACGCTGATAGGATACATAGACCAATGCAGAGTACTACTCCTCGGAAGACTGTGTACAAACTCATGCTTCTCTCCTATGAAACATATGTGTGCATACTTAGCCTTATTCAATGCTGACAATATCAAAACTAGCACTAGCATATGTGACACAATCATATGAACTGCTGGTAAATATAACCTTAAAATGTCATTATGAACTTTATCAGTACTGGAATATGTCCTTGTAAAAAAGAATGGAGAAGAATTGTATGTGATGCAATATCCTCATATGAAGAAGGTAGGAGGAAACTCAGACTGTCACTGAGAGAGGATCTGGTCCGATACAGGTCAGTTCGCTCTAAACTTAAACTACATGTATTATGGAAACTAGCACTAACTTATCCTCATCTTAGGTATTGCATCCAATACTCCCTTAAGTTAGCTTCCCGACCCATTACATCACGTGAATGTTCTAAATGTGGCAGCCTATGATTATGACAGACATGTACTTCTACACTGTAAATATTGTATAAATGATCGAAATGAATTCTTATCCACCCTCATTGACAAACTGGATATCGAAGGTTATGTTCAAATTGAACTTCTGGAAGAGAATGATATGCTCGCATTGTTCTGGGGCTCAGTAAACATGCAATCTGGAATTATGAACCTGTTTACATGGGAAAACATATAATTGATATTCTGTGAATGTGTCTTAAATTTCAGAAACGTATTAGATTAACCCCAAACTTATCTGTCGTATCGTAATAGTGCTCACTTGTATACATTGTAGATGACGAAAATATCTGTGTGTGTGTGCATGTGTGTGTGTGTGTGTGTGTGTGTGTATATATATATATATATGCATAAGTATTTTATGTGTTAAAAATGCACCCATCTATATAAATACTAGCGCAGTTCATTTGCTCTGAGAATATCAGATTTTGTAAATCTTAGGATGTAACTTATTGAGGAAATAAAGAAATTCATTCGTTCATTCATGATGCATGCATGCATTCATTCATTCATGGCTGTAGTTACATTGTTGTACTTAGAGGGCTGTTCTCACATGGCTGTATGCACACAGTGGTACTTACGTGGTTGTACTTACATGGCTGTAGTTACATTGTTGTAATTACATGGCTGTAGTTACATTGTTGTACTTAGAGGGCTGTTCTCACATGGCTGTATGTACACAGTGATACTTACGTGGTTGTACTTACATGGCTGTAGTTACATTGTTGTACTTAGAGGGTTGTTCTCACATGACTGTATGTACACAGTGATACTTACGTGGTTGTACTTACATGGCTGTAGTTACATTGTTGTACTTAGAGGGTTGTTCTCACATGACTGGTAGTACACAGTAGTACTTACGTGGTTGTACTTACATGGCTGTAGTTACATTGTTGTAATTAGAGGGCTGTTCTCACATGGCTGTATGTAAACAGTGATACTTACGTGGTTGTACTTACATGGCTGTAGTTACATTGTTGTACTTAGAGGGTTGTTCTCACATGACTGGTAGTACACAGTAGTACTTACGTGGTTGTACTTACATGGCTGTAGTTACATTGTTGTACTTAGAGGGTTGTTCTCACATGACTGTATGTACACAGTGATACTTACGTGGTTGTACTTACATGGCTGTAGTTACATTGTTGTACTTAGAGGGCTGTTCTCACATGGATGTATGTACACAGTGGTACTTACGTGGTTGTACTTACATGGCTGTAGTTACATTGTTGTAATTACATGGCTGTAGTTACATTGTTGTACTTAGAGGGCTGTTCTCACATGGCTGTATGTACACAGTGATACTTACGTGGTTGTACTTACATGGCTGTAGTTACATTGTTGTACTTAGAGGGTTGTTCTCACATGACTGTATGTACACAGTGATACTTACGTGGTTGTACTTACATGGCTGTAGTTACATTGTTGTACTTAGAGGGTTGTTCTCACATGACTGGTAGTACACAGTAGTACTTACGTGGTTGTACTTACATGGCTGTAGTTACATTGTTGTAATTAGAGGGCTGTTCTCACATGGCTGTATGTAAACAGTGATACTTACGTGGTTGTACTTACATGGCTGTAGTTACATTGTTGTACTTAGAGGGTTGTTCTCACATGACTGGTAGTACACAGTAGTACTTACGTGGTTGTACTTACATGGCTGTAGTTACATTGTTGTACTTAGAGGGTTGTTCTCACATGACTGTATGTACACAGTGATACTTACGTGGTTGTACTTACATGGCTGTAGTTACATTGTTGTACTTAAGGACTTGTTCTCTGCTGACTGTATGTACACAGTAGTACTTACGTGGTTGTAGTTTGAAGGCTCTAAATACTGCGTGGTAAATACTGGGTGTCAGTTACTAGGTTGTAGTTTCTGGGTGGTAGTCACTACGTTTTGTAACAAAAGTCCCGTGGATCAAGGAATGAAGCTTTTTCGTCAGTTTGTCATGTGGGATATTGTTGTACAAAGTTATAAAAATAAAATTTTTGACAGTATAGAACTTGGTTCTTTTCTGAGATTGCAAAAAGTCAAGCAAATCTTTTGCGTTTTTTTAGAATCCATGTACACATACACCGGAAGAAGGAAAACAGATATACAGTAAACTACGGTTATAACGAACACGCTTATAACGAACTGACGGATATAACGAACTAGCTTTTTGGTCCCGACTATTTGCTGTAGTTATGCTGTATATATGCTTATAACGAACTACGGTTATAACGAACTAAAATTAGTAGTCCCTTTGAGTTCGTTATAACCGTACTTTACTGTAGTTGGTTTGAAATGAATGATGTTATAATCTGATGACTACTATGTTTTTAAGCACTGACTTCAATATTATGCCTGGTAAAACGGTGTGCAAACTATGTAAAACCGCGTACCTGTTGTAGTACTAGTTGGTAGTTACAGCATAGTTGCCATGAGCCAATTTGCCATGACCGAAGAACTTCCGGGTTCCTTTACGTTACTATTAGTTAGTATTCTGTGGTTAGACTCCTTCTGATTACGTTTGGACAGAAGTGTTTATAGTGTGAATCTGTACAAACGTCCGCATCTATGGTCTAGTGGTAGAGCGTCTGCCCGGACGGCAGAAGGTCAGTGATTCGATCTCCGGCCGCGTCATACCAATAGTCGTTGATGGTATTTGTTGGGTCCCTTCCTGGCGTCGGGATTAAGGGGATACGACAAGGTCTGGTGGGCTCGGCGTCAGTATAATTGGTATGAGTGTTAAAATGCATGGTATCTTAGTGGACTTGTACAAGCATACACACACCGCTTATACGTGCAACACTCTTGACCGCCAAGTTAAACCCCATTTCACCTCGCCACACCTCTGTACAGACACTGAGAACTTTAGGCATTACTTTTATGCTAGTGGGGAGAGGTGGAGCGGTCGAGGAGATGGAGCGACCGGGTGCCTGAGGACATACGCTCTACATTGCACTCTGCAGAGTTGCGTCCCTTTGCACTGGTAGGATCAGCACCATACCTCGCGAATAACTTCCGGTTAATGCCGCTGAAATTTCAATCTTAAGGGTGTAACCCTAACCCACACACATGTAAGAAGAAGGAGTACCACGCATCAATGTGAAGTTTCCATGGGTGTCCTACCATGTACTATATTACTTTCAGGGAGCGTGTAAACAAACAAGCGATCATTCGTAGTGCTATGGGATTCAAGTAGCCACACGATAGTAGACTTACGAAGAACATAACATCCAATTCCATCCAAACCAATCAGACGGTATATTGCTGTATGGGTATAATGACATCGAGGGTTTCTAAGATTCACAAAATGTTTAAGATATTTTATTTCATTCAGATATTTTATTTCAGACAGTTCATCATATACAAATTTTAGGTACAGGCATGAACAGTTGTAGCACTTAACTGATGATTCATTCTTAGCAGCCATATGGTTTGACACAATATGTTCACATATTCATAAGCAAATAAATAATAATAAATATACAAATCATAGATGTGTACATGTAGCACTTCATGGTCATTGATAAATGTCATAATTCATTCAGCACATGGGCGATGCGAACACCGATGGGTAGGGATACCCAGGGTACATTGGCATCATGGAAGCCTGGGGGACCGGGTATGGGAAGGTCATCATGGGACTTGGTGCCATATAGCCATACCCGGGTGTCAATACACTAGGAGTATGGGTGCGGGATTTGCTGCGAGCACGTTTGTTCTGGAACCAGACCTGGAAGAAACGAAAAATAAAATGAGTAAAAATCAATAGAGACAGACAACAGACGTTACATAGCAAATTCTATAAGTCTATAAATTATATTCATTTGATATATGTAAATGTACCCAACGTCTTCTGGTCACTGAATGATGGAATATTATCCTACTACATTTTATCAATATTGGCTTACCTTTATTTTCTTGGCGGGAATATTGAGTTTCGATGACATCTCCTCAAACACTTCGTAGTCGGGGTATTTGCACTCGGAGAAAGCCTTCTCCATTGCCCGGACCTGTGTCTGGTTGTAACAGGTGCGTCCACCCGGGGCTCGCATTCTCTGATGTGCGACAGGGCTCATCTCGGGGGACGGGACACTGGGGTTTGATCTGGTGGGACTGGGCACTGGACTCGGATCGCTGTACACACCACTGGAAGCATGGCTAGAGGCAGGACTTGGGCTGCGATGTGAGTGCATGTTGTCCTCAACTGAAAGCAATAGACAGAATTTAGTTTATAATTATATTAACATATTTAGTAATATATACGATTATGGAGATAGAAACTATTTTGAGTTTATCATTATATCATAGTTAATAATTAGTTATTAATTATTGATTATATACCACTAATTATATATGTTCAATTAGGTAAATACCTTTGTTGTAGTATTCTTGCATACTATGCGCTCCAGGGATAGGGGATGCTGTGGTTTGATGTACTGAAGGAATCTGTGGCATCATGTGATGGAGGACTGGAGGTTGATACGGCATGAATCCTGGGTAGACAGATGGATACATCCCCGAGCTGAGCATGGGGTACAAGGCATGGGGTGGGATAAATCCATAGGGGTAGCCAGGCATTGAGGGTGGTGGATACTCGCTGATTAGGGGTGTAGGTACTATCTTTGCTTCTGATAAAGATGCTTGTTTGGCAATGTTCTCGATGGTGTCACTTTTGGGTGTGTCACAAGAAGCTGATGTGATGGTGTCCTCTGTATCATCAAAAGCAATATGAAGTGCATCAGTGCCGCTGTCATCTGAGCTGACACTCTCGTCGATCTGCTCCTTCTTGATGATGTCGCTGACGTTGAAGCCAGAGGAGCGTTTCTCTGGTGTCCTAGGCTCCTGCTTGATGGGACGTTGTGTGGGCACTGGACCTGACCCTAGATCATCAGGGAACAGACATCTTGCTGACCTGGAAGCTGGTTCGGAAGTAATCTGCCACAAAAACATAAAAGGTTAAGTTTACGATAACGATAAAATGACAGTTAAAGAATGACAAAGACAGGAATTATATATTGAGTTAATATATCAATTGGATAACAGAATCTCCAACGATGACAATTTTTCATGACAAAAACTTCAAATCGTGATCCGTATGACTTTATATGGATGACTTACCTTGTTTTCCATGGTTGTTTGGAGCCTGGGACCCTTTTCAGTCAGATACTTGTGTACAAGCAGGTGATTCAGAGGTGAATGTGACGAACAGAGGTCTCGATGCCCAATTTATACCCGTCTCCAATTCACCTCTACTAAAAACAATTGATATACAGAGGTAAGGTAATCAGTGTGATTGCATCAGTGTCTTTGTCGGGAGATAATCTCTGAGAGATGACAACTAATCCGATAATCTGCCACTCAAGTGACTGGATGTTCGGCTTGGGCTTAGAGAAGGTGTCATTGGGTTGTTCGGGATGCGATCTTGTAACAACTCCTTAAAACAACAATTCGGAATAGATGAAGAACAGTGGATGTACTTTGATTAAACTGCCCATCACTTCAAAGAAGCCTTGATTGGATTTGTGATCTGTTCAGTCAGCACGATGTGTGACACTGAGTTAGACTCAATAATAAGGTTTACTCAGCATGACAGTAGGTAAAGTACACTATGAGAACGACTTGTTTAGCTTTTCTTTCAAGGGTT
Source organism: Haliotis rufescens (assembly GCF_023055435.1). Classification (NCBI taxonomy): domain Eukaryota; kingdom Metazoa; phylum Mollusca; class Gastropoda; order Lepetellida; family Haliotidae; genus Haliotis; species Haliotis rufescens. The sequence goes on from NW_025963846.1 coordinate 34,520,981, forward strand.
TAGCGTGCTCGTCAGGCGCTTCATTGGGATTTCTATAAGGAAAATAGGCGGGTGATCTTATTCATAATTAAACATTTATGAATACAGTAATGTTCACTGTTTGCATATATCCTGCTGCGTAAACATCTGTCATGCATATGACAGCACACAGATTTATCTTCTTATGGGGATTGGTAATGTCAACTGTACGAAATTCAATGAGTTTAACGTTATGGTTTAGACATATTTTTATTTCAAAAGAAATCTGGATCGGTCAACAAGCAAAACTTGTTTATGGAAATACCTATCCAAGTAATTACTTAACAACAGCTGGTTATATATAAGATGGTGCTAAACATAAACATACTAAATGCACACATGAAGCCAATACATTGAAACCAGTGGTGTCTGTGAAATAAAATAATGCAGTTTTCCATTACTACATGCATACACTTAAGCTACTCAAATCTTTTGCTTTTGACAATGACATCGTGAACTGATTTAAGAATAGCCATGTTTGTGGAACTGCTGACTGAACTACTGCCATGTAATATCGTTTTTAAATCATACCCATGTGTGTAGAAATACATGGTGTTTCTGATATCATTGTATTTTTTGACAGGTATAGAAAAAGTGAATTGCATCTTCTTAACGTTATGACATTCATGCCAAACGGTTTTGAATAGTTCTCATGAAGAGTTATAAAAAAAAAACACTTCTCCGATAAACTTGAATTTATTTTTGAAGTGGCCAGTGTTGCTAAAAGTCAATGTCTAATACTGCTAGTATCGCAACAATTGTTTCATTAAAGTTATGATTTGTGTAGTGTTCGATATTTCTTCACAGAAGCACAATAGGGGCACTGGTGGCCCAGTCGTCTAAGGCGCCGCAATTCGCTGTGCAGAGTTGCGTCCCTTCGGCACGCCAGAAACCTATGATTGTGGGTTCGAATCCCGGTTCTCCCCGATTATGTTTCTAGGTTTGTCACCACCATACCCGTGCTCGTGGGTTTCACCGAAGTGGCAAACGTCTGAGACCTGCATGACTTCGGGCTTTCCTCCCACATTAAGCTGACACGCCGTGATATAGCTGGAATACTGTTAAAAGCGGCGTTAAACATAACTCACTCACAGAAGCACAATACTGATACGCGAGGGCAGATAAACATGTATATCTGTACAGTGTTCAATAACAGTGTGTATGTTAACTGTGAAAGTGTTTAAGGACGAAATATGTTATCAATGCCAACAATGCTGGTGGTACATGAGCTGTACATTAATTATACCTTTCTATCATATTGTTACATGATATTTGTATTTTCTATTTATGTATTAAACTGCCAATGTATACGTTATCATCGGGAGCGGTCTTGATATAATTGTTGCTTGTTTACCAATCCCCATTTCATTTTACATGTATGTTCTGAAATAAAAATATATTTAAACCATAGCAAACACAATCATGTCGACAGTGGAGCACGTCTATCACATGTGTTCCTTCATTTTTCATGTCGTACGTTAATCTGGATTGGTAAATGGTGTGGGGGTGGAGGGGGTGGTGGTAAATGGTTTGTGTGGGGGTGGAGGGGTGGTGGTAAATGGTTTGTGTGGGGTGGAGGGGTAGTGGTAAATGGGGTGAGGGGTGGTGGTAAATGGTGGGGGTGGGGGGGTGGAGGGGGTGGGGGTAAATGGTGTGCGGGTGGTGGTGTGGTAAATGGTGGGGGTGGGGGGTATATGGTGTGTGGGTGGTGGTTGGGGGTGGGGTGGTATATGGTGTGTTAGGGTGGGGGGGGGGGGGTGGGGGGTGGTGGTAAATGGTGTGGGAGTGGTGGTAAATGGTGTAAATGGGATTAAAGCTTTGAAGTTGTTCATTCATGAGTGTTCAACATCCGTGTGTATGGTTTGTTGTATTCCATTAAATGTGAATCTAAATATTGAAACCACTTATTTAGATGTATAACAGACTTTAGGTATTTTGTTTGGTTTGCTGAAGGTGTATGCAAACGGAGATATATATTCCCTTATTTAACTAGGCATTATTTATGTATGATCTACCTAGAAGTGGACCAGACCCAACAGAGTAGAATATTTTGCACAAACTTGGATTTTGTTTTATTTTTTGTTTAAATTCCAAACTGTAAAAGTTATGACTAATACACTGCGGCTACCCGAATATTATTTCCTTAAAATTAAGATCGATAAAAAAAACTAAAAAAAACTAAAGAAAATAAATTAAAAAGATTGTGCAGGTAAATACAATGTATGTAAGTATGTATGTGTGTGTGTATGTATGCATGCGTGCATGTGTGCATGTATGAATGGGTGTGCATGTGTGCGCTTGTGTAAATGTGTGTTGGTTGGTATGATAGTGTGAATTAGAGGGGCAGGCGATGTGTGTACGTATGCCGTAATTCAACATAGTATTTCAGATCTTCTACATATTAATGAGTATTATCACCTTAATGACGGGTACTACAATATACTTACACCCATAACAGTCTCCTTGCCAGAAGCCAGTGTATGTCAGGGTATCCATATCCATTGTTTGTAATACATGTCAACAAGCTATCCACGCGCTGTCCTGTTGCAACCTCGCCGGTTCATGCACGTGCATCTCGGTAAACACGGACCGACCTCAATCATTACCGTCACGATCGTGACACCTGATTTGTTTCCAGTTGGACTGTCCACCGAAACAAAAACACCACTAACGCAAATTACCCAAATAATATGCTTTTTTATTATTTTTTTTCAGTTATGTGATGTGGTGTATATAGATTTTGTTTATGTTTCGAAAGTTCATTTTGTGTTTGTCATGTTTTGTCTGCGAGTGTTGTGACATTCTTTCTCTCTGTAGTTTTCATTCAGCTTTCTGTTGTCAGTTTTTGGTTATATATAGTGCACTTCAGCATTGCTAATTTATTCTTCGCGCGTAACCTTCCCGCCTGCCTCGGTAGAAAACAAACATATTCTGTAAAAAAATATGCCGGTTGATATAGCGCATTATAGACAGGCGGTGGGGTTATTTGCTTCTAGTCTATAGCAAAGCATCCAGCTTATTTATTTTTTTCTCTCTTCCTGTTGTATCTATAAGCTAAGAACGTCTATTATAGTAGTGATACTTCTCTAATGTTGCGGGGATGTTCACCCAAACCCTGGGCCAGTAAAATATGGTAATTTAAAGATTGTTCATCTAAATGTAAGGAGTTTAAAGGACAAGGTAGATCAACTCTGCACTGAATTTCATTCATACGACATTATTTGCTTAACCGAAACGTGGCTGTATGAGTAAGTGAGTGAGTTTGGTTTAACGCCCGTTTTAACAGTATTCCAGTTATATCGCGGCGTGTCAGCTTAATGTGGGAGGAAAGCCCGAAGTGATGTAGGTCTCAGACGTTTACCACTTCGGTGAAACCCTTGAGCACGGGTATTGTGCTGACAAACCTAGAAACATAATCGGGGCAAACCGGGATTTGAACCCACAATCGTAGGTTTCCGGCGTGCCCAAGGGACGCAACTCTGCATAGCGAATTGCGGCGCCTTAGACGACGGTCCATACGTCCACTGATCAGGAAACGTAAGAGAATACATAAGGTTGCTGAAGAGCGTAACTTTGATTCTGACTGGACTATTTTTCATCAAATACGAAACCGTATTATCTCCTATGTTCGCACTGCAAAGAGAAAATATGTACTCAAGTACACCAGTAATACAAACTGTATTGATTTTGCCATCACAAGGGATAAATATTTCAAATCATCATCTCTCAAGGATCTTTTTTATAATATTAATTCTCATTTAGTTATTGGGTTTTTAAAAGAGATAGAATTGTTTAACAAATTTTGATAATATGTATTGTATTAAATGAATGACCTTTTAAAAATTGGTAGAACGAAATTATATCTGAATTTGTTACTGGCCGTATCCTCAAAGGGGGTTGAAGTAGTGTAAAATTATTGTCCCCCTGAGAGGATATTGTAAGTTCATGTCATTCAAAGAATATTTCTGGCTACTAGTGTTTAAAACGTAGAATATTTGTATTTTTACTTGTGGCTAACTTTACATACAATCGCCAGTTGCTGAGGGTATGATGTAAATCCTGCTGGGGTCCATGCAGGTAGCAAAGGTACTGTAAGTCCCCATGGTCCCCAGTATGGTGGTCTGCCTTCAGTTGCTGACGATCTATAGCCCGTTTTTATTTTGTGTCGTCTGTTATAATCTGATTATCTTATTGTTCTAAAACTAGTTTTACAATTAGAATCTGTGATATTTTGCTAGTTGTTATGCTGTCCTTCGACGACAGGTCTTAAGATATTCTATAAATGCATAACTTGCTCAAGTCACGATATGGCTGAAACAGTGCCGATGTGACTGTAAATATTAACTCACTCACTCACTCAGTAATACAACATTTCCTCCCATCAATTACCACGATATACTATATGATGACACAAGAAATATTGCAAATGTGATGAACAATAATTTCTCTGACCAGGCATCTGTTAAATATCCTGATAAAGTTCTCCCTGATATTAAGCTTAAAACAGAAGAATCGCTCTCTACTATCATTTTAACAAAAAAGGAAGTTCAATATTTCCTCCTGACTGTTGATGTAACTAAAGCAACAGGGCCCGACGGTATCGGCAACAGATTATCGAAATTAAGTGCTTCAGCGATATCATATCCACTGGCTGAATTGTTTAATGTATCCCTGGACAAGTCTGCTTTTCCGGGGAGTTGGAAAGAAGCTTCCGTAGTACCTTTTTATAAGAAAGGTAATATCAATGAATGTAGTAATTATAGACCTATAGCTCTCACGTGTTGTGTGGCTAAAATGCGTTTTTAAATCTGTTTTGAATTACTTAAGAGATAATAATTTGCTTACAAATCTTCAATCAGGTTTCAAGCCATGACATTCTAAGGCTAACCACCTGACTTACTATGATTTTATTGCTGGAAAATTAGATTAAGGCAGTCTTTTGCGACATTAGTAAGGCCATTGATAAAGTTTGGCATAAAGGCATTATCCATAAACTCAAATCGTATGGTATTGAAGGGAAATGATTGAGATGGTTTGAAAGCTACCTAAAAAATAGATGTCAACGGGTTGTTATTAATGGGTATAGTTCAGTGAGTGAGTGAGTATGGTTTTACGCCGCTTTTAGCAATATTCCAGCAATATCACGGCGGAGGACACCAGAAATGGGCTTCACACATTGTACCCATGTCGGGAATCGAACCCGGGGCTTCGGCGTGACGAGCGAACGCTTTAACCACTAGGCTACCCCACCGGTCGGGTATAGTTCCGAATTACGACCAGTTATGACCGGAGTTCAACAAGGATCAGTTTTAGGACCGCTGCTGTTTCTAATTTTCATAAACGATATTATAGACGATACTGATAGTAATATTAGATTGCTTGCCAATGACACGTCCCTATATGTCGTGGAAAATGATCCGAATACAGCAGCACATTGTCTGAATAACGATCTAAGTAGAATATCCTCTTTGGCAGAAAACTGGCAGGTCGATTTCAATCCTAATAAAACAGCATCTATCCAATTTTCCCGGAAGATTCTTCCAAATGTAAAACCAGTTTTGAAAATGAGTAACACTTCTGTTCAGGAAGATCATTCTCATAAACACCTAGGACTTACTCTCCAAGGAGATTGTATGTGGAACGATCACATTAAAAGCCTAGTTAAGAACGTCAGTCAAATGAATCACTGTCTCAGGAGTCTCAAGTATCGTTTAAATAGAAAAACACTGGAAACTATGTATAAATCTTTCATATTACCGATATTTGATTATTGTTGCCACATATGGGACAACTGCACAAAAGAACAGGCGTTGCTACTTGAAAAATTGTACCCGTGAAGATTCCGGGGTAGAATAGGTCTTCAGCAACCCATGCTTGCCCTAAAAGGTGACTATGCTTGTCGTAAAAGGCGACTAACATGATCGTGTGGTCAGGCTCGCTGACTTGGTTGATGCATGCCATCGATCTCAATTGCGTGGATCGATGCTCATGATGTCAATCACTGGATTGTCTGGTCCAGATTCGATTATTTTTAAGACCGCCGTCATATAGCTGGAATATTGCTGAGTGCGGCGTTAAACAACAAACCAACCAACAAACCAACCAACTTGAAAAATTGAATCTATATGCACTCAGAACTAATTGTGGGGCTGTTCGTGGCACTAGTCATGGTAAACTTCATAAAGAAACAAATCTTACGTCATTAGAAGAAAGAAGGCATTTTCAAATATTGAATATCTGGTTAACAATCCAGTATCGGAATATCTCTCATCCATAGTTCCAAATAGAGTCTCGGATGCAAGTTAGTGATTATAATTTGAGAAACTGCTCACAGCTGCAAAACATAAAGTGTTAAACAAATAATTATGTCAAATCATTTATTCCAGACACAGCTAATATTTGGAATTCAAATCAATTAAATACACTAATGCGTATAGCTTAGGAAGTTTTAAAAGTTTTATAAAAAGCAATGATAAGAATGGTATATACTTTGATGTAAATTATGGATCAAGATTCTGTCAGGTTATACACTCCCGTCTCAGGCTTGGCTGCAGTGATCTTAACGCTGACAAAGTTGCTAGATTTATATCCGACAACCCGAGATGTTGTTGTGGCTATTCAAGGAAGATGCGCTTCATTTCTTTCTTACGTGTCCTTTAAACAGTGAGTGAGTGAGTATGCTTTTACGCCGCTTTTAGCAATATTCCAGCAATATCACGGCGGGGGACACCAGAAATGGACTTCACACATTGTACCCATGTCGGGAATCGAACCCGGGTCGTCGGCGTGACGAGCGAACGCTTTAACCACTAGGCCACCCGATCGCCCCAATTTTGAAAAGCATATCCGAGTAAATATATATACCCGACCCTGTATATACTCGGATATGCTTTTCAAAAAAAATAAAATTATATATATATATTTACCGACCGCCCCTGTCCCTTAAACAGTACAGAAAGGCAAAATATGTATTATTTCGTATAAGAATACGATTTAAATTCAATAATAAATGGTAATTCACATTTAACGATTGTAACAAATCTTGAAATTTTGAAATCAGTGCACAGTTATAGTCTATCTTCTTGCCGATTTAGAGATTTATTTTACCTTTTATTATGTATGTGTAAATCATGATTTAAGGTCTACGGGCGGCCTTTATACACGATGTCATATGTATTCATCACTGCCGAGGGTGAGACGAAAATAATGATCTACTTTCAGAACAGGACCTCATTATTCCTCCTTGAAAAGCTGTAACCGCCCCTGCTCCATGAAAATCTGCCAACCCCGTGTGGGTGTGTAAGAGGTCTCTCGGAATTATCTTTTGTTCAGTGGGCTAATCATATGTGTCCTGAGAGTACCGTAAATAGAGATCTAAATATACTCACGTTAAGTTCATACCTGCTTGTCGTGAAAGGCGAAAGGGATTGGGTGGTCAGGCAATGACTTTGTTGATGCATGTCATCGTATTGCTGACCAATTGCTGACCGTGTCCGTGGTCTAGTGGTAGAGCGGAAGGTCCGGGTTTCGATCCCCGACCACGTCATACCAAAAGATGGTCCTTGTTGTTACCCTGTCTGGCACTCGGCATTAAGGGGCTGAAACAAGGACTGGTCGGCCCGGAGTCAGTATACTGTGTCTGAGTGGGGTATTCATATTAAACTGCGGCATGGTATCTCAGTGAGCTAGCACTATAAATCGGCATCAGTGCGGACAAGTACAAGCAGCCACACACACACACACACGTACATGCACGTCGCTATATAAGTGCAATATTCTTGGACGCGACGTTAAACCCCATTTAACCTCACCTCACCTATCCCAATTGCTAGGGTCGATTCTCACGATGTCTATTACTGCAGACTCGATTATTTACAGACCGCCATCATATAGCTGGAATATTGCTGAGTACGGCATTAAACAGCAAACAACAAACAACACCAAAATGTAACGGGTACACAATTTGGTTGTGTTTTGAACGTGTACGTCCTGGCGTAGACTGAGATGAGCAGCCCGTCCTGGCGTAGACTGAGATGAGCAGCCCGTCCTGGCGTAGAATCGAGATGAGCAGCCCGTCCTGGCGTAGATTGAGATGAGCAGCCCGTCCTGGCGTAGATTGAGATGAGCAGCCCGTCCTGGCGTAGATTGAGATGAGCAGCCCGTCCTGGCGTAGATTGAGATGAGCAGCCCGTCCTGGCGTAGATTGAGATGAGCAGCCCGTCCTGGCGTAGACTGAGATGAGCAGCCCGTCCTGGCGTAGACTGAGATGAGCAGCCCGTCCTGGCGTAGACTGAGATGAGCAGCCCGTCCTGGCGTAGACTGAGATGAGCAGCCCGTCCTGGCGTAGACTGAGATGAGCAGCCCGCCCTGGCGTAGATTGAGATGAGCAGCCCGTCCTGGCGTAGATTGAGATGAGCAGCCCGTCCTGGCGTAGATTGAGATGAGCAGCCCGTCCTGGCGTAGACTGAGATGAGCAGCCCGTCCTGGCGTAGATTGAGATGAGCACCCGTCCTGGCGTAGATTGAGATGAGCACCCGTCCTGGCGTAGATTGAGATGAGCAGCCCGTCCTGGCGTAGATTGAGATGAGCAGCGGTCCGCTCCATGCTGGTACGATGTGCAATCAGCACAGCAGAGACCCAGAGCCTGTCGGTCCCACAGTCCCAGGGCTGGGCATTTGCAGGAAGCGTCAGGCACTGGCCTTATGGAGACCTATTCTGATCCGGAATCGCCGCAGCTTTCACGACTATGATGCCACGACTATGATGCCACGATTGAGTGAGTGAGTGAGTGAGTGAGTGATGCCACGAGTGAGTGAGTGAGTATGGTTTCACGCCGGTTTCAGCAATATTCCAGCAATATCACGGCGGAGAACATCAGAAATGGGTTTCACACTTTGTACCCATTTGGGAAATCGAACCCGGGTTTGTGGCGTGACGAGCGAACGCTTTAACCACTAGGCTACCCCACCACCCCAACATGACTATGAACTATGTATAGATATAACTGATGATAATACATATACATGCAATCCTTTTGTTAGAACAATACATGTTCAGGACCTAAAATCAATTCCTTTTAAGTAAGCCCTGCAAGAACTTTAAATAGGACAAGGTTATTAAACACATTTTAATACAGAATACATAATCGGTGTGCATACTTTATATTCTGACAGTCTAAACATTGAACTATGATACACGAATATTCATTATCAATCAGTTTAAAGTTTTTTTCAACATGAACACGTCATAAGTGGTTACTTGTACATTTAAGACTGTTTGCTGGCCTGAAAGATGGGTAACGAATTTTAAATAATTTGTTCTCACTGTCCAAAAGAAAAAGAAAAAGATCGCTGTGCATTCTGTTGTCCTAGGTATATTTATAATAGTATTATAACTACCGCACCAAATCTATACTTCATAATAGAAACATGTGGAGAAATCACCCACCGTTTTAACCGTTTTGAATTTCAGTATAATTAACAGCTATTTGCTTTTATAAACATTATAATATAATGTATGATAAAACTCAATCTTTTTAAAATCAGACCTCAGTTCTCGCTACCGTAATGAGATGTCCTCAGATCTTTGTTTAGCTGTAGCGAGAACTAAGATCTGATTTTAATGAGATTGGATAAAACTTTAAGCAATCAGAAAAATCTATAGACAGTGGTGTGACGTCAGCAACGAGGCTACAATGCAGGGACGTCACCGTCAGCACCGTTTGAAGTAATCAATACGTGACGTACCGTAACATGGGAATTAATTCAGTGTTTTGTTTGATACATACCGCGGCACCTTTCACGATTTGAATTAAATCTATGACTGGAACGCGTCACATTTGCGATAACGTGACGTCATCATTGATTGTCAGTGATCCATTCATTTTATTTTCATAACTTATTTTATTTTTACGCCCGATGGAATCTGTTTTGGCAGGCAACCGAGACTGATTGTTATCTGGCGTTGGCGTTAGCGTTGGCATTGACGTTGGCGTTGGCGTTGACGGGATAGAGCTGCGTTGTCAGTATTCCAGTAGACTTCCTTAAGTTCAAAGTTCTGTTTTTAATGTGTAACAGGGACGTAACGGTTAATACTGCCCCAAACCCTTTAAAAAAATGATGTCTTGACTGTGGCATTGTTATATTCTTAGTTTGTTTGTTGTTTGTTCTTTAACGCCGAACTCAGCAATATTCCAGCTGTATGACAAGGGTCTGTAAATAATCGAGTTTGGACCACACAATCCAGTGATTAACATCATGCGCATCGATCCACGCAACTGGGATACGATTACATGCATCAACCAAGTCAGCGAGCCTGACCACCCGATCCCGTTAGTCCCCTAGTGTCATGATGTGGGGACCCATCTCTTATGGCTGATAAAATAATAAAACATATGTATGTCATAAATGAGTTAAATGATACCTTGCTTGTTCGCATGCATGCATTTGGTACATTTCTAATCAGAACAGACAATTGATGTGCTATTCTGTGACATTTGTTTCAATTGAATTAATCTGTAATGACAAGAGAACATTATAGCATTGCGTGTATACTTATAATGAGAGAGAGAGAGAGAGAGAGAGAGCGAGAGAGAGAGAGAGAGAGAGAGAGAGAGAGAGAGAGAGAGAGAGAGAGTTCAAACCCCTTTATGATGGCTTTACTAAATATATTTGAACGGAATAAAAATAATACTCGTTCGTTTAAGACAGTACAAGATGGGATGAAAATTGTCATTTTCCACTGTCATTTGATCATGACCCTTAACGTTTTTTTCGTGGTATAATTTACTTAATTAAATGATAAAAAAATGCAAATTTTATGCAAAAAAGTTTCTTTCCGATTCTGATTTATTGCAAAAATATCTCAACTATGACTAAGATGCTTGTTGATATTTCTTAATCTCTTTCAAATGAATTTACTTCGCTTTGCATGGAGGGAGAGAACGTCGTAGCTTACGAATGTTCAAGAATGCTTAAGAATCTGCAGGTAAATCCATAAAGATCTGTGGACATCCCATTACAGGTCACGTTCGGAACGACATTTCGCAAACTTTGGCCGATCAATGAAAATATTAACAGTAAGTTGACATTAGCTAAACAGAAAGTAGCTTTCTCTAGTTTCTAAATGGCGACTTCCATTCCGGACTATGCTTTGAAAAATATTTTCAAAGTTCTTGATTCAAAATCTGTAAAACTGAAGAAAAAAGAAATCTTGAATGTCTGATAGATGGCCGATATTGTATGACAATACTTTCCACGGGCTATAGAAAATCTCTTCCGTTTCAAATGTTTATCCAATTCAACGTTTGCTTATTAATGTTTTCTCTGATGCAAGACCAAGTAGAAAAGCTGCCAAAAATCGATGATTTTACAGAGGTTTACAAAGGTGAGTATTATAAATATTGAAATTCAACCAAACAACGCAATACATTTGACATGATAATCGTCCGCCCGATGTTATGCACTGTGTTTAAAAGTAATACTATCTAGATCTTCTACTAACATAGGAGTACCTTGGTAGTTTTCCGTGTCTAGCGTTCAGAATCGGTTGTAGCAGCAGCGAGAGCTACGATTCGACTTTTAATTAGACTGAACCCAAGGGGAATAAAAGAACAAAAATGTGGCCAAACGAAATTCGAACCTATGAAAAACCTTGTGAACCCAACGTGATGCTTCTTCCGAATCTTTCCAAAATATAAATCGCTGTGGTAAAAATACATTGACATAATTCCTTTTTTATACATAACACTGAATTGCATCAGACTTTAAGCATTATTATAAGAAAAGAAGTTTGTCTTTTGTGAAAGTGGTTCTTTACATCTTTTCGAAAATCTACCTGAAAAATTGATTTTGTGACGGTTCAATTTGATTTGTGAAGCTTTTTTAATTTTACGTGTTATTTTTTTTAAGAAAGGGATATTTTTAAGTCCAATTACTTGAAAAGGAATTCAAAGGATGCATTTGGCTGCACATAACCAATGAAGCCCCGACCATCTCAGTTGTCCGGTGGTATTCATGTCGGTCATAGCACATTACAAGACACAGTCACGAACAGCCAATGGCAAGACTAATCATTCCACCATCAGGACCACAGCTGCAATACGCTTATATCAAACAAACGCGGATGAACAAACCATTTACGAACATACAGGTAAACAAAAAGAGAAGTCCCTGTGTGTATAAAACGAACTGGGTGGTTGATCTTTTGTTACCGAGTGTAAGATAAAAAAAAGTGTAGCCGCGATGTATTATAACAAGCAATATTTTTATACAGAAACTTAAAATGTTCAAAACTGAAGTTGAATGTCTAATTGACGCTAGACGGTAAGAATGCGGAAAAAGCATTTTGAAAAAGTGAGTGAGTATGGTTTTACGCCGCTTTTAGCAATATTACAGCAATATCAGGGCGGGGGACACCAATATGTGCGTCACATATTGCACCCATGTCGGGAATCGAACCCGGGTCTTCGGCGTGACGAGCGAACGCTTTAACTACTAGGCTACCCGACCGCCCCCATTTTGAAAAGCATATCCGAGTATATATATAAATATATAAAGTGAGAGAGAGAGAGAGAGAGAGAGAGAGAAGGGGGGGGGGGGGGGGGGGGGAGTATCACGCGAGTGTGTTTGGGGATGGTAAATATACTGCATTAGGAATAAACATTGTATTGAGCGAGCCTTGCAGGATATTTACCATCCTCAAACACACAAGCATGATAACCTCTTTATCATACAATGTCATTCTTTAATTCTGTGCTTGGAAATCGCTTTCCCTCTCTCACAAATATTACCTAAACATAGCGAGTTTTCCTGGAATGCGCGCATTAATACTTATATCACGTCACAGGTTAAGTGATGTCTCAGTCGGAAAGTGACAGTAGCCAATATAGATCCAATTGAAATCTGTTTCTTAAACAGTGGCGAAACAACATATATGCAAAGCAACAATTGTTTTTACTTGCATTTCGCGCCATTCCATTGGTCTGTCCGCTAGAGTAACTGCCCTTTGTCAAAGGGAAGCTACTCTAACCCTAGTCTATGAGACGTCACGACCACGTTCAGACGTTGTTGATAGTCGGCCTGTCCTGTCATAACGTTAAGAAGTAATGTACACACAGCGATAAAACGAAACAAGGTAACAATTCAAACATATTTCGGCCAAATCCAACTATTTTAATTTGTGGAAAAGGTTTCAAGCCGTAAAGGTCTACAAGCACAGATAAGGCTACTGATCCCGTTTGGCTAAGCCTAGCGCCCTCGCAAAATTGTTTCGAAATTTATATCTCCAAAGTTGCCAAAACTTATAAATTGCCTTAGCGACGTCACAGTTAGACACTGATTTTAAGTATATTAGACTATTCTTTTGATAATGATAGCAATTATCTCTGTAGTTTATCCAGATTCTCGATGGTTAATTCTGACTCGATTGCCGAATGACAAGGACGACGCCATGTTTGTTTATAGACACTGAAAGTAGTCCCTACTTGACCTTTGATATTTGCATCACTATCCGCATTTGACCCCAACGGATATCGTTTTTATGCGTTGGCGTTATTCTGCCTAGAAACCTACCCATTATATGATATATGTTGAAGGTCATGGAAGTAATGCGGTGCGCTAAAGACACCAAGTGATGGGCAGACGACGCTAGTGTCTGACCTCCTAGCTCTTTGTTCCGGAAAATTAAGACTCGAACACCACTGGCAACTGTTACTACTTATCTGGCGTCACTAGTAGCTGATAGTACTTCGCTGACACCACTGGCAACTGCTTATACTTATCTGGCGTCACTGGTAGCTGATAGTACTTCGCTGACGCCACCGGCAACTGTTACTGCTTGTCTGGCGTCACTAGTAGCTGATAGTACTTCGCTGACACCCCTGGCAACTGCTACTACTTATCTGGCGTCACTAGTAGCTTATGGTACCTTGCTGACACCACTGGCAAATGCTACTACTTATCTGGCGTCACTAGTACATGATGGTACTTCGCTGACACCACTCGCAACTGCTACTACTTGTCTAGCGTCACTAGTAGCTGATAGTACTTCGCTGACACCACTGGCAACTGCTACTACTTGTCTGGCGTCACTAGTAGCTGATAGTACTTCGCTGATACCACTGGCAACTGCTACTACTTATCTGGCGTCACTAGTAGCTGATAGTACTTCGCTGACACCACTGGCAACTGCTACTACTTATCTGGCGTCACTAGTAGCTGATGGTACCTTGCTGACACCACTGGCAACTGCTACTACTTATCTGGCGTCACTAGTAGCTGATGGTACTTCGCTGACACCACTGGCAACTGCTACTACTTGTCTAGCGTCACTAGTAGCTGATAGTACTTCGCTGACACCCCTGGCAACTGCTACTACTTGTCTGGCGTCACTAGTAGCTGATGGTACTTCGCTGACACCACTGGCAACTGCTACTACTTGTCTAGCGTCACTAGTAGCTGATAGTACTTCGCTGACACCACTGGCAACTGCTACTACTTGTCTGGCGTCACTAGTAGCTGATAGTACTTCGCTGACACCACTGGCAACTGCTACTACTTGTCCAGCGTCACTAGTAGCTGATAGTACTTCGCTGACACCACTGGCAACTGCTACTACTTGTCTAGCGGCCTTAGTAGCTGATAGTACCTTGCTGACGCCACTGGCAACTGCTACTACTTGTCTAGCGTCACTAGTAGCTGATGGTACTTCGCTGACACCACTGGCAACTGCTACTACTTATCTGGCGTCACTAGTAGCTGATGGTACCTTGCTGACACCACTGGCAACTGTTACTACTTATCTGGCGTCACTAGTAGCTGATGGTACTTCGCTGACACCACTGGCAACTGCTACTACTTGTCTGGCGTCACTAGTAGCTGATAGTACTTCGCTGACACCACTGGCAACTGCTACTACTTGTCTGGCGTCACTAGTAGCTGATAGTACTTCGCTGACACCACTGGCAACTGCTACTACTTATCTGGCGTCACTAGTAGCTGATAGTTCTTCGCTGACACCACTGGCAACTGCTACTACTTATCTGGTGTCACTAGTAGCTGATAGTACTTCGCTGACACCACTGGCAACTGCTACTACTTATCTGGCGTCACTGGTAGCTGATAGTACTTCGCTGACACCACTGGCAACTGCTACTACTTATCTGGTGTCACTAGTAGCGGTCACCACTGGCAACAGCTTGTACTTCGCTGACACATCTGCCAACTGCTGCTAGACATACTTCGCTCGCGGAACCTCTTCTATTGACAAGTGACAACTTGTACTACACCGCTGGGACAACTGGCAACTGCTACCGCTTCGCGGGTACCACTGGCAACTGCTGCTTCTTCGCGGGTACAACTGGCAACTTCTGCTAGACGTACTTGGCTTCGATGTGATACGATGATTTTACAAACAATTTTAAAGCCTCGTATCAGGGTTTACAATGACCTTTGTAAAAACCTTCAACCTTTAAATAAGAGAAGTCAACATAAATTCCCATGGCTGCATTTTGGAGAAAGGCACAAAATGGCTTCTTCCATTGTTAGTGACGTAATAATTTCTATGGGAACATCACAAACACAACAGGGTGACTTCCTCGAAGTTTCTTTAAAGGGGCGGTTACTCATTTACATTTACAACGTTTATATCCTAAAATAATCAATATTTAGTGTGACCCCGAGAGAAGCTCCAAATGTATACTTGTGTATTGTGTTAATGTTCTTGTGCCAATGGATATGTTTATTCCGATCTGTTGTAACTCAGATGCACCCATTTGTAAGTAAAACCGATAGCTGAATATAGTGAATGGCCCTCCGAAACTGTTTGTATGTGCACTGCAGCAAATATGTCGTGCTATTGGCTACATGTCAGATTTTCTCGGGATTAAAAGCACTTGATTGATATATCAATATTTATACCATATTGAATGTTGGTACCGCGGTTTGATTTCATCAAAAGTCACTGAGATGGATGTGATCCGATCATAAAAGAATATTGGATTTACTTTTTGTAGCGGTAGGTAAATGCATTCATTCCCACGAGCCATAGCTTCATGTCAAGTAAACGTGGATGACCAAACTATTTTCGAGCATACAGGAAAACATATAGGATTGTCCATTAGTGTTTTATGCCATTTAATATATTCGCTCTATAGACATACGAACAGTTTATTCTGTTGTATATGAGATAACTGATTTTATACGTGACTATAGTGAGTGAGTTGGGTTTAACGCCGCTTTTACCAGTATTCCAGTTATTTCACGGAGGGTCAGCTTAATGTGGGAGGAAAGCCCAAAGTGATGCTGGTCTTAGACGTTTACCACTTCGGTGAAACCCACGAGCACGGGTATGGTGCTGACAAACCTAGAAACATAATCGGATTCGAACCCACAATCATAGGTTTCTGGCGTACCCAAGGAACGCAACTCTGCACAGCGAATCGCGGCGCCTTAGACTATACCCATTGTCAGTTGTATTCTAATACCATCGATGTACAATGGGATGTTTATCATGAAATTAATTGATCCACACCACTTATTAACGGGACTACACGGTTAATACCTTTACTCCCCCGACCACGTACTCAATCAAAACAAAACATAAAAGTCTATTATCTTTGCTTTCAAAATGGGTATAAAAGTACAATAAATAGCAGGCATTGCAGGTAGATTAATAACAATGATAGTGTAATAGGAGTTGAACGGGTTTTATCTCTCTTAAAAGAAAACAAATACCACTACGTGGGATAAATGGGTTGATATTCTTGAAAAAATTGAATACTAAATTAGTAAAAATATTTCTGCCGAGTTGGAAGCTAAAAGGGTTTTCGTCTATAGCGGAAGAAAACAATGTTATTTTACATAAGACCCACACACGATATACTATATTGAACACATAGATGATACACTACATCGGAAACATCGATAATAAACTACAGTGGACACATGGGTATGCTACATTGAACTAATAAATGATATAAGATATGTGTCATATATGGATCCTATATAGAAATATAAACTAGGAAAAAAAGATGGTATACTTTATAGGTCACATGTTTTATATATCCCATACCACACTTAATGTTAATACTACACAGGACACATCAACCAGGTCAGCGCGCCTGACCACCCGATCCGGTTTGTGACTGACATACACACTTGACCTTCCCTAAGCTCTTGTCGGGTGTTCTTAATTTCAATAGTTAGTTTGCTTAAAGTCATATAGGTTTGAGACACCAGACAAGTAACAATGTTACAGTTTCATTTACAAGTTAATATTTTCTTAAATGCTCGACGAAAATCGGGACTGCTAAAATTGTAAAGGAAAGGGTTGATGGTTGAGTTGAGATACGTCAGCCAAAATGTTATGGTGTAGATGACCTCTGGAACAGCTTCCGGGTCAAAGGCGCTGATGTCAAATACGATGTGGAAGGGGACCCAACATATCATGTATCCAACTAAAATATAGGTCAATGTCACAAACACTTTCCGCTCTCGCTTGTCTGTTGAACTGTGGTCCGATTTATTAGAATGGGGATTGGGGGGTTTGAGAGAAGTGGAAGGTTGTGCAGGGAGCCCTGTTTCAACTGTTGAGGTTGGGTTGTCGCAGTCATGAACGACGCTAATGGTCGAGACGGAACTTGGGTTGTCATGGGCGTCGTTATTAGCTTGGGAAGCTTGCAGTTTTGCTGGATCGAGCAGAATTGGTGTTCTAGAGTTGGCGTCTTCGTGGACGGATGGTTTTGGTTTGGACGAGGTGATTGGCTTTGAAAGAGGACCAAGTTTCGCACGTTTCTTCATGAACAAAAACACTTTCAAGAAACAGAATATTTGTATCACACAGGCGCCGTGGTGACCCACTGTTGCAATTACGATGACAAACGCCTTGTTTTCGGACGGTTCCCACTTGCAGACTCCGGGTTCGCTGTGGGCGATGCGGTCGGTGATGCAGGGAGGCAGCCATAGGATCAGCATGAACAACCTTAAACGAGACAGACATTGGAAATATATAAGCAGGGCAAAAACATTACATCTGGAGATGTTAAGTGATTGAATATTGTTTTGAGCCACTGTCAGAATTATTCCAACAGGTTTGCTTTAAATGGACTTCCGGTATGGCACGCATGTGAGTGGCGTCCAGTGTCGAGATCCTTCCAAATAGACAGTAATGAAAATGGCCACAAGTACAAGAAATCGAACTAAAAATGATACAGACGGGAAAGCTGCCACCCTTACGGAAGAATTTAGAACGAACAAAAATAGAAATACGTCAGACATAGAAACGATGTGGAGGCACAGACAAGCATGGCGGCCGCCATTGAAATGGAGACGATTTTAGACATGAAAGGCTTCATAACCTCATCATTGCGAGAACACAAAACTTAAATTACTAATAAAACAGACTCTACTAAAGATGAGACAACGAACATATCCAATAAATTGGAAGAAACCTACGCTCAAACATTACATGCGATAACATGACAGACATCGGAAAACTACGAGAGGTATATCTAAGGAAAAATAATTTGCTTATCTACTGCATTCCCGAAAATGAAGACCCCGAAACGGCATGCAAGTAAATCTTCAGTGAATTCGGAATCGACGACGACCAGACCTTAATGAACATTCATCCCCTACCTCGTTTCAAAACCCCGGAACAGAAGCACAGCCTCATGCTATAATCATAAACTTTATCCACATGCAAGACCGACGGGCAGCTTTCAATGCGGCCTGGAAATCAAGCAGTCTCCGTTCACGCAAAATAACCATAAGAACAGACTTACCGACTCCTTTGAAGAAATTCAGAGGCAAACTCGCAGCAAAGGCCTTTGAAATGAGGAGAACACACCAAGTACAAACCAAAAGATTCGAGAAAGGAATAGAAAAAACAGTGAAGCCCCTGAAAGACTATAGAGTTGGACGACCCCATCACAACTCTTAAGTAGAGAGTTCTAAGAAAAAGTATAATAAACCAGGACGGTCAAATAATGTAACTGAAACCCAAGACGCTTGACTTTTCAGTTAAAAGGAAGAATTTCCTATTCAGCTTTTTTCAGATCTACTCATAAATGTGAACATCCATTGGATAAGTAAGAAATAGACTAAGTGATGTTGTAGGAACTACGTGTAATCCGCTCCCCGTTTATATGTGTGAAAAAAAATTCTCGGAGGAAATCATAACGGTTTTCAGACTATCATCGGGTGGGGTGGAGGGGGTATGAATACACCCTGGAACAGCATGTAAGTATGGCAACACGACTTGTCACCTTCCACTATTTTCATTAACTTCGGAGATTGTGCATGTCTTATTATTAATTCTCCGGGCCTGAATGGCGTTTTGAACTATCCTATTATTTTTTTTATTTGCCAACATTATTATATATCGTATGTGGAACGTATATGTTTACAATAATATTTTTTCGTAACCTTCCGGAAACAGTACCTTACGGAAACATGTCAGTAAATAAGTGTCACTTTATATGTTTGACATCAAGGACTTAACAGTAAAATGATTATCCTCGAGGAGGTAAAATAATACCCTTGGAAAGAAATAGTCGAGCAGGTGATCATAACGGTTTTCATACGTATCGTCCGGTTTTTACTGAACTTCCGGAAGCAGTATGGAGATACGACCAGTTGCCTTCCACTAATTTCATTTAACTCGTGAGATGTTGCATATCTTAGTATTTCCTCTCCAGGCCTGCAAATTGTTTACAATGAAGATATCGACAACACAAATAACCTTGAACAAATATATTTACAGAACTTTATCTATTATAATACAGTAAACTACGTTTATAACGAACACGCTTATAACGAACTGGCGGATATACCGAACTGTTCTTTTGGCCCCGGCCATTTGCTGTATATATGCTGTATATATGCTGATAACGAACTACGGTTATAACGAACTAATTTTTTTTATCCCTTTGAGTTCGTTATAACCGTAGTTTACTGTACACAGGAAATTGATCATGTGACGATAATGGGAACATCTGATAAGTCATTATCAGAAATATGGCAAACAGCCAGTATGGAAACAAGTATCAGGAACCAACATGGGACACATACAAAATTCGGTACAACCACCTGGAAAACTTCGTGTTTTTGTTTTCATATCTTATGTTTATCACCCATATTGTGATATATACACACACAAAAATACGACAATGAATACATCTCTTCACTTAATACATTACTCACTGTACGTTGTTACTTTAACAGGAACATATATTTGTACACCTTTAGAAAATGGCTAACAAAATCAAAATAACATCTGCTAACCGTAGGAGCTTGGGGAATAAGAATTAGATAAAAGAAACAATGAATACTTGGCGAAAAATACGGTCCGCTATATATGCAACATCCATATTATAAAAGAGAATACTATGCGCAACGAATGGTGACTACAAAGTATCATTGCACCCTATAAATCAAATGCTAGACGAGTAGCCATTTTAGCCATTTTTCTAATAACGAATCTACAGCAATTTGTGGTTGGTTGGTTTGTTGTTTTACGCCGCACTCAGCAATATTCCAGCTGTATGACGGCGGTCTGTAAATAATTGAGCCTGGACCAGACAATCCAGTGACTGATATCATTAGCATCGATCCACACATTTGGGATCGATGACATGCTTCAACCAAGTCAGCGAACCTGACCACCCGATCCCGTTAGTCGCCTCCTACGACAAGCATAGTCGCCTTTTACTTTGTGGTGCCTGGAATTGGTCAAAATCCTTCAAAAGACCTTTAAAGCTAACGAAGCATACACAATCCACGAGCAAGAAATAAAGTTGTGGAATACATGGTAGATTGTGAAGTCTAGAAAGAAAATAATAAATAATAATGTAAATGACAGCAAGCTAGATAAGACTTAAGTGAGTGAGTGAGTATGGTTTTACGCCGCTTTTAGCAATATTCCAGCAATATCACGGCGGGGACACCAGAAATGGGCTTCACACATTGTACCAATGTCGGGAATCGAACCCGGGTCTTCGGCGTGACGAGCGAACGCTTTAACTACTAGGCTACCCGACCGCCCCGATAAAACTTTATCTCTGGTCTCTTGAGAGATATTTAATCTCACTCAACAATCAGTCTCGCTAGGACATAAATCCGATCACTCAGTGACCACCCTCTAATGCACTAAACAAAAGTTTGATGCCTCTTTATAATTCAAATGAAGAGCTTAGAGCTAAAAGGGGCCAAATGGGCTTTGGCCCTTTTTGCATATTATTGCATAAATAACATCTATGAGTTCTTGTCTACCTGAAGAAAAATTATTGTATGTTTTCAATGATGCGTTTTTTTAAATATAGCTACTTAAAATTCTATAAAGGGCCAAAGTCAAGTTCCGAAAGGGCCAAAGTCACTTTGCTTGATTGTGGCTCTTTTAGCTCTCATTTCCGTGTGTGGTTAAGACTGGTTGCCTGAGAGAGATTTCGAAAGTCTGGACACCTTATTATTGTATTTCAACTATTTCAACAAAGTTGGCATTAGTTTAAATCATTTAAAAGTACTTCAATAGTATGTGTTTGTACTTTCAGTAGTAGTTTATCAATCTCACATGTTAAATCCAATGCAAATGCCTGAGGGTCAAACAGGGCCAAAATACAGACATTAAAAACGTAAGTTTATTTCCCTTTTTGAATGTTTTTATAACAAAATATATATCTCTGCTGTCAGAATGCGTTAATATCTAGGAATTTATCGGTAAGAAAAAAGATCATCAACATGCATGATATTATGTGTTTTCATCACTTTTCTCAAAACAGACTCCACATGACATTGGCCCTTATGGCTCTAACCTCTTCAAATATGATTTTGTACAAGTATAAGAAAATTTTAGGGAAACAAAATTAGAATAATTAAATAATTATACTAAATTCACTTTTACAAACAAAACTGTAGATGACTTAGACTTTGAATTGAAACTCGGATTCGCTTTTCTGAAAACCTTTTTAATGAAAGTGAAAGTGAAATCAATATAATTAGGATCATATCATTAAAAAATGAAAAAGACAACATAAACATCTTTTGGAAACTCCAATTACAGAATTTGAAAATGAGAGAAGATGTATCAATTTTTTAAGGAATCGATACGAGAAGAAATCAGAGAAGAGGAAAATAAAGGTATAAAAATTAGAAAAAGAAAACACTGGTATCACACACCTATCCACCTATAACTGAAGGGAGTGGTCTAAGATGCTGTGATTCGCTGTACAGTTGCGTTCCTTGGGCACTCAAGAACCCTATGATCGCGGGTCCGTATACCGTTTCGCCACGATTAAATCTGAGTGAGAGAGTGAGTTGAGTTTAACGCCGATTTTAATACTAGTCCAGTTATATCGCGGCGTGTCAGCTTAATTTGGGAGGAAAGCCCGAAGTGATGCAGGTCACAGACGTTTACCACTTCGGTGAAACCCAAGAGCACGGGTATGGTGCTGACAAACCTAGAAACATAATCGGGGCGAACCGGGATTCGAACCCAGAATCATAGGTTTCTGGCGTGCCCATCTCTGCACAGCAAATCCCGGCGCCTTAGACGACTGGGCCTACCGTGCCCCCGGATACATGTGTAGTTTATCATGGACATATCTCATAGGTATGTGTTTTATCACATTTTGTGGATACATCTTTACATGCGTGTATCGAATCAAAAGCAGTTGACTTCTCATGATGTGTTAATGCAGTTGTAATTTACTCGTAAAATGGACTCAGTTTTGGGGAGAGATTTCGTATAATTATGGAAAGGACATTTCTTTATTATCTTATCGATTTCTTCTCCCATATCTGAGAAATGACCATGTACTCATTGTGTGAAGAGCTCATGTCGCCACAAGATGGAACTATTTAATCCCTATCTGTTGACAGAGCCTCTGGGTGCGACTGATTAGATTGATAATGTATCAACGCTGAACATATCGATGTACATACAGCGAACGCCTCTTGTTGGGTGATATTTGGACAGTACTGTGTTCTGATCGATGGTATGGACAACTATTTAAGTTGATGTCATTCTTGAAATATGGATGTTTAGGACGTAGCTTTAGAAGCCGTCACGGTGCAAGAATACAATTTTTGAGTGAACTGCCCAATTTTTCATATATTGCGAAATGACTTTGAAAACCTCTATCTCATCATATTGGCGTTTGTCAATAGTTGATCGATAAAGAAAGCATGGGATTGATGTATGGAGCCTGAAAATATTATTTTAGCGTTCGTTAACGATGATTCTGTATTTATTCATGCTAAGAGAGCCCTGGAATTTCCCAAGGAAAGAGTAACTGGTCCGTCAGTGTATACCTAATTTCGAGATTACAATGTCGCGAAAAACGAATGTCCATATAATTCGTTCAGACGATTTTATTGATTGGTTGGTTGGTTTGTTGTTTAACTTCGCACTCAGCAATATTCCAGCCATGACGGCGGTCTGTAAATAATCGAGTCTGGAACCAGACAATCCAGTGACTGATATCATGAGCATCGATCCACACATTTGGGATCGAGGACATGCTTCAACCAAGTCGGCGAACCTGACCACCCCATTTTCCTACGACAAGCTATACTACGCCTTTTACTTTGTGGTGACTTGAATTGGTCTACGATAATTCAATAGACCTTAAAAGCTAACGAAGCATACATAATCTACAAGCAAGAAATAAAGTTGTGGAATATATAATAGATTGTGACTTACGTGAAGTCTAGAAAGAAAATATATTTCATATCGTCCCCAATAGGTATGCGATATTATTTTTATATTATATTATTTAAGCGAGTTTTGAGATGCCATATAAATAAGAAGACTTCGCCCCCCGTGGTTTTTCCGCTTTTTTGAGTGAGTGAGTGAGTTGGGTTTAACGCCGCTTTTAACAGTATTCCAGTTATATTACGGCGTGTCAGCTTAATGTGGGAGGAAAGCCCGAAGTGATGCAGGTCTCAGACGTTTACCCCTTCGGTGAAACCTACGAGCAAGGGAATGGTGCTGACAAACCTAGAAACATAATCGGGGCGAACCGGGATTCGAACCCACAAACATAGGTTTCTGGCGTGCCCAAGGGACGCACCTCTGCACAGCCAATCGCGGCGCCTTAGACGACTAGGCCACCCGTGCCCCCAAAGCTTTTATGAATAATTATACATATAATTCATAAGAAGCAAGAATAACGAAGCGAACTATGTTTATACTACCGACAAAAAGTAAGATGAAATGACAGCGAAGGTGTAAGGACGATAAATGTCTGAAAAAATTAATGTCGGGCGAGTGGATTAATATCTGGTGTGTCCACCATGTTGGGCGATACATGCAGACATATGTTGATTAAGTTGCGAGTTGTGGCCCTTGGTACTTCCTACCTTTCCGCCTGAAGAGTAACCTAGAGTTGGGCTACTTTGGCGGGTGCTGGGTCTCTTTCTGGGTCATGTCAGGGAACTTAGCAGGCCAGTCCAGTGTCCGAATACCTTCTCGTCCGAGATAATCGGTGACGACCTGGGCACGGTGTGGTCTGGCATTGTCATTTTCAGTTCCAAATTTTTACCGATAATTTTAGCGAATGGATCAACGACAGCTCGCCAGATTTTTGCCAACATATCGCTGTCCTTTTACAATATCCAAATCAGTTTGCCTGTCATGTGTGCTACCGCCCGACCCGATGACACAACCGCCCCCATACGGTTTGTTGCCCTGGTATACCGCTGGCCGCTACGTCGCCAACAACGTTTTCTTCCATCTGTCAATTGGAATGAAAACCTTGATTCGTCTGTAATCACGGGGTAACGTCATTGGCGCACAACCCGTCACAGGCGTTGTCTAGCCCACCTATGGAAATCTGTTAGGGTCACACCTTTAGGTCACTGTGAGGGTTACTGGGCGTCTTGCTTTCACGCCGAGGGCCGCATAGTGCCGGTTGTTAACGTTAGATGTTGAATCGCCTTTCTTTCTATTGGAAACAGGACGAGATTTGAATCAGTTGCGTAGTGAAATTAATGCAATGAGACGATCTAGACTAGATCCTTTAGTTAGGTCTGCCATGCCCAGGACTCATTGCAACTCCATTCGTTTGATTGCACTTGTTGGTGACGAGAAATTAAACTTTTTGATTTGTCAATCAGTCGGAAAACTTGGGACGTCCTCCTTCCCACCTCTATCGTAACGACAACACATCATTTTGTCTGTTCATTGAGAAACTGACACAACAAAACTGTCAATGTTGATCGATTTACCTGCATTTAAACATACTTTTAAACCATGCTGAACTGTATGTACACTGAAGAAATACCAATCGTGGCCAAGCAACAGCCGATTTACAACGTTTTGTAATTGCATTGTGCGTTTGAGAGGCAAATATACTGAACCGCAAAAGAAACTTCACCCCAAGTAACATTGCATAAAAAGTTGACATTTAAATATCTGGGTAATGTTTGTCAAAGTTTCTAAAATTTAACATTACCTTGTCCGGAAAAATGAACCTGGATGATAAAAAACCCTAAAGCAGATGGCAATAAAACCGATCGCCCAAACGCATCACGGCAACGGCCATGGTAACCCGATGCACGCGAGTTCCGAGCAAATTGAAATACACATGCGTTCCCCCATTTCTTGCCCTATAAAAATTCACCCAGATCGGATAATATACATTCGTTATTGAATTGCTACCACATGCCAAGATTGACAAGAAATCAGCGACACCAAGCCCTTGGACGGTTGCAAGCTGGACAAACCGCCCGGCAAGTATGTCTCAAAGTATGTTTACAGGTCAAATAAGGTTTCTCATATATCTATCCATGGTGACGTTTCTTTTGTGGTTCAGTATACATTCGATGAGGATCGTTAGCATCATGTTTGCAGACACATTTCATTAATGCCTAAGTATTGTATTGTTAACAATGCTAATGTTTGGACACAAATATGTCAATATTCACGTGCAACCGGTAAATCACCGTTTTGTTTTGTTTTTAGATTTTAACGCTCGAAATCACTTTTCTTCGACCATGCGGAAGAAAGTCAATTTCGCTTCATAAAATGATATTTACTGAGAACTCGAAGTGCAGTATTCTCTATTTTATAACCTTGGAGAGAATGTTTTCATGTCATATTTACTAAAAGATGCTTATTTTATATATTAATAGAATTTAGGACATTTACGCTTAGTCACAAGGAAATGAGGTGAGGTGGAATGGTGTTTAACGCCGCGTCCAAGATTATTGCACTTATATAGCCACGTGCATGCACGTGTGTGTTTGTGTATGTGTGGCTGCTTGTACTAGTCCGGACTGATGTGCCGATTTATAGTGCTAGCCCACTGAGATCCCATGCCGCAGTTTAACATGAATACCCCACCCAGACATAGTATACTGACTTCGAGCCGACCAGTCCTTGTTTTAGCCCCTTAATGCCGAGCGCCAGACAGGGTAACAACAAGTACCATCTTTAAACGTCTTTTGGTATGACGCGGCCGGGGATCGAACCCCGGACCTTCCGCTCTCCGGGCGGACGCTCTACCACTAGACCACGGAGGCGGTCACCAGGAAATGAAAATAGTCACCAAGTTTAATGAAATATTATAAAACATTCAGTGCGCTTACAAAGAAAACACCATCGAAAAAACTCTCTCCATAATCAACAGAACTCGTGGCTAAAAGCAGTGTCCATGGTACAGTTCGGACGATATAATGAGCATGTATGAATCAAATAGTGATGACATCAAAGATAAGAGTATCCACTGTTGGCAACCGTCACAAACACATGCACAGGCAAGTGAAGTGTTACCTGAATAAACACGGGAACATAATTATGGTAAAGTTCAAAATAGGGATTTTTATCCGGCATCGATTTCGTCACAGATGCGCCGAGTTTGGAAATATTTCCCACCATAAAACATTTTGAAAGCTTTACTAAGGCTTATTAAGTCTATTCACATATTGTTTTCTGATTTAGATGCTTCCTGATGTGTATTCCGTTCGATGTTGAGAAGAAATGAACAACGAACAAAGGTATTGTGCGCTTGAAATACCTCTTCTTGTCGGATATTAACACGTGAGATTGTCTCCGGCAAGAAAACAGGTCGATAGTCTGCAGTAATCTGGCGTATCTGTTCAAAGGGACATGATAAACACTGTCGTGTACAAAACTATCACCACCGTCATCACAACACCCAACACTGATGAAAATTGATTGATCACCAGTCGCGAAAATACAGTCAACATACAGCTGTTACTTCTTGAATTCGATCATTTTTATTTTTTTACTACAAAGATACGAAACTGACAGACTGTCTGCGTTAAAGTGTTTCAATGACACAACCATAGCGGTGAGGTGTGTCAATGAAAAACAACATCGGCAGTGAGGTATTTCATTTTATGAAAATTGCTAATCAGCATTATCTCACTCGTTCTGTAGCGTACGCCCTTCAAACTACCATTAGTGAGTGGGTGAGTTGTGTTTAACGTCGCTTGTAAAAGTATTCCAGTCATATCACAGCGTGTCAGCTTAACGTGGGAGAAAAGCCCGAAGTGATGCAGTTCTATATTTTTTATTGAATTATATTTGACGCACATTAATGTTTTGTCCATTGGTATCTTCTAGCCCAAAAGTATCCCAATTGCGTTGATCGATGCTCATCACGTCAATCACTGGATCGTCTGGTCAAGACTCGATTATTTACAGCTTTACAGATTATTTATAGCTGGAATATTGCTCAGTGCGGCGTTAAACAACAAACACAACCAAACCTCTAGCCCAAAAGGTTCGTCCATATGTCTTAGCATGTTAACGAAGTAATCAAATGGCTGACAACTACTAGTATATGTAATTTGATTTCTTGTCAAAACGCGACATCATACTTTCCAAAAAATCGGCACAAAACTGGTATACTCTTCCATCGGCGGCACGGGTGGCCCAGTCATCAATTCATTCACTGACTCTCCTCACTATTTGTCTCCGGACTGACTGACTGACTGATATAGGAGATTTAACGTGCCCTTTCCGACTGTAGCGTATTTCGCACACTGGCCTGGCCGGACCATTTAGTGTATTCCGAAAAGGGTGAAAGTGGTGTGTGCAACCCAAGAGAGGGCTTTTAGGGGTTGCTTATATTGAATTTTTGGAATTTTTAAATTTGGAATAAAAGCCGAGGTGGGTGGAGGAGGGAACGAAGGGAGCCGGGTGAGGTGGGTGTTTGTATGTTTATTGGATTTTGGATTGGTAGATTAATGAGTTTTTAGATGCGCTTAATTAGATCTGTTTTGATTAGGAATACGCCTAGGGCCTTGAACTTTTCTAGTTTATTTTGAGGGTTTAGTATTTCATCTAGAGTAGGAACCTTATTTAGATTGAGGGTGGTTTGTAGTGTGGTTCTGTGTGTTTGGTAGTGGGTGCAGTGGATGAGTGCGTGTTCTGTGGTTTCGGGTTGTTTGCAGTAGGGGCAGTTGCCTGTGGTGTGTCTTTTAAGTTTTTTTAGGTGGTTATTTAGGTTCGTGTGTCCTGTTTGGAGTTTTGTAATTAATCTGTCATTTTTTTAGAGGGACAGTGATTATAACTTATATACATCCTTCCGCTGGTGGTAATCCTTTGATTCGTGAGAAGTCAATTAACCAAATGACACTTAGTTACGTTTGAGACGAGCTTGTTTATTGTACATGTAATCCCAGACGATGACCAAGACGAGCAGCCCCTCCGACCCACTACAGTCACTCACAAGGAAGCTTGTGCTTGTATAGAGACCTTGATTACATATTACGAGAACACAGGCGATCTAGACAATTTGGAATTATTGATTAAAATTCAAACCTCAAAATGTGCTAAAGTTCAAACTTCCATGACAGATTTTTTGAAACGTGTATGTCTTGAATAAAGATTGAGTGGATGTATCTGCTCTGCCATCTGTCATGAGTTGTATTTTTGAAGGGAAGTAACCCTTGCAGTAAGAAGCTGGTTTCAGTTATACGGAAATTCGTTTATACGGACGAATTGTGAAATGACGCAAGTGTCCGTATAAACGAGGCACGACTATACCAATGAATAATGCAATTATGATTTTCTTTACGGGACCACATTGTAATGATTTACTATGAGCAATCTATGGGGAGTCCACAAAGTGTCCTGCTGTTTCCTTAAACATATCCTGTTTTAAGAAACTCAACATGTCAACTGACAATTAGTGGACCATTAGTGTCCTGTTTTTGATAGCATAATGACTGTCAAGCGATGTTCCAGCTTCACCTCGTGTTTGCAGTGCCATTACCAGCAGGAAGCGGCTGTATAGAAATACGAAACAGTCACCACTGTCCAGAACATTAGATGAGGATGCTTCCTGGGTACTTTGTAAACGTGAGTGAGCGATATCATTATTGACTGGTACATGTTATCGTAATGTCAGATGTGTGGGTTAGTAGATGGTTAAATCTTAGTGCTTACTGACAAATGAACGTTGAGTGAGTGAATGTGAATCTACAACCACAAGTCAATGGAGACATTGTTACTTCCGTTATATTAGACATAACCAAGGAGAGTAGCCATGAGGACAGGCTTTTTAAGATTCAGCAACCGTGCTTCCTGTCAGAGAGGAAGGGAGGGGTGGTGGCACGCGAAGCCCATGGCCAGTAGTTCTTGGGTCCCGCTGACTCTTTGGAGCGTTGCGTACTTCTGCGACAGGGGACGGGCTCTTTAAGATACACCAACCGTGCTTCCTGTCAGAGAGGAAGGGAGGGGTGGTGGCACGCGAAGCCCATGGCCAGTAGTTCTTGGGTCCCGCTGACGCTTTGGAGCGTTGCGTACTTTTGCCTTCTGTGATCATACGATGGTGGTTCGAATCTCACATTCACCCTGATTATGATTCCTGGTTTGACAGCAGCATACCCGTTCTTGTAGTTTCATCTGAGTGATAAGCGTCTGGAACCTGCATCACTTCTGGCCAAGCTGACATAACGCGTGGTAAAAATAACTTAATAATATTCAGAACTCTCTATCAGTCATGGAATCTGTCTCTGTGTGGTTGGGAGTCGGGGTCAAGAAACCAAAACAAAACTGGGATTTTTGTTTTAGGCGGAATAGTTTTTAAAGTTACCACCCTTAAACAAGTCCAGTGAGCGATTTCTATTATTTTTATTATATTTAGAGGATCATGTCAGTACAGCCCATATCATCTTCATCATGATCCTGATACAAAAGGTCAAAGCGTCAATAGGCTAGGGACTTCAAGAAACTTTGAACGAGTTCCACGGTTCACTGATAATATAGTATGTAGTCAATCTGAAGAAGTTGGGACTTTTGAAATAGTTCGTTATGACCGCCAGTACTTTATTTTCTTGTTTGGGCAGATGGGTAGCCCGGTGGTTGAATGTTCGTTCGTCACGCCAAAGGTACGGGTTTGATTCCCTATATGGGTACAATGTACAAAGCCTATCTCTGAAGACGCCAGCTGTGATACGGCTGAATTTGCTTTGTAAGAAGCGGCATAAAACCATACTCACTTACATGTATCCGTGTTCGTTATAACCATGTTCTACTTTAGTGGGTTTTTTAAATGTAAAAAAAGTATGCCATGGTTATGAAATGGATCAGTTAAAGTATGTGTGGGTGCATGGGTAGAGGTGACGTTGACACAGCAAAAAAAGTTCCGGATACCTTCCCATTTTGGATACCTTCCGGAAACCTTCCCCCAAAAATGTCAACATTTGGGGGGGGGGGGGGGGGGGGGGGGTGTGCATTTTGTTCACTTAAGTGTGAAACACATACAAAAATTATCTTGAAATTACCAAGAAATTTGAAGGTGGCTGAAGGTATCTGGAAGGTTTCTGGAAGGTATCCGGGCCGGATCCAAAATGGGAAGGTATCCGGAACTTGACACTTTTTTTGCTGTGTGAGGGTTCGTTCCCCTGCACTTTTTTATTGTTTTATGTTAATGTCCCAACGGATTAGTTAATGTCCCAACGGATTAGTTAATGGGAGTCATCTCACACCTACCTCTCAAACAGTTCATGCAATTAAAAGGATTACTGTAACCAATTATTTATGGCGAGCTATGCTCATATCTATTGCAATAAAATGAACAGTTTACGCAATTAAATGAATAATTCTCACCAATTACTAAACATTATTGGTGACCAATATAGTCACCAATTATTCATGATGAAGTTTTCTCATTCCAATTTGCTATTTTTAATCTTTCCATCATTCAAAAATGTCAAATGCGCAGATAGACATAAGATCTCTTCCTACGAGTCGAGGGGGGGACATTTGGTCACGGTAGTTTACATGTGTAGGCAATATAGGAAAGAACGTAACGGCGTTGTCATCTGGCAGTGCACAGCCCAAGACTGTAGAACCGGCAACAACCATCAACATCCACAAGTCCACAATGACATAAGAGGTATTTTTCATTTATACAAAGATTGTTTTGAAATAAGAAAAATGTTTAAAAATGCTTAATACATTTATAAATTATTATAATTTATTTTCAAAGCTGCATTTCCCAAATACATTTTAATTGTATGTTTCACTACTTTAGGACTATTGTTAATATTTTGTAGATTGGAGAGACAATTTTCTCTTTGAAGAAGATGCCCATAAAGATGCGGGATAGAATAGGTCTTCAGCAACCCATGCTTGCCGTAAAAGACGACTATGCTTGTCGTAAAAGGCGACTTACGGGATCGAGTGGTTAGGCTAACTGTCTTGGTTCATGCATGTCATCGTATCCCAATTGCGTGGAAGGATTCTCATGGTATAACTCACTGGATTGTCTGGTCCAGACTCGATTATTTACAGACCGCCGTCATATAGATGGAATATTGCTGAGTGCGGCGCAAAACAACAAACTAACAAATCTTTGTATGGGAAGGCTAAGACTTCTCGACAGTACCATGAGGAAGTCAACCTACTCCGTGTAGGAGAGAGGATAGCAGATAGAGGGTCTGTATGTTAATCAAATAAGAAAACAACAGCATCACATGCCTATGTTCATTATTATCGTTGTCGTTCACTTCGTCGACAAACTAATTGCAATTTTTGAAAATAGCATAAAAAGATGCTATGCCCCCTGTCACCAAACCTCCTTGTGAGTTTGAACAAGTCAGCTCTACACAGAGGATGATAAAGGGTGACATAGGGAGGAACCGAAACGATAGCAATGGCATTAATTCTCATCCCAACTTTCAAAGATTAGCGTGATTTTCTCTCTACGTGGATCATTTAGCTAGCGAAGGGTGGGTAATCAATGCAATTATATATCTCTCTCTCTGTTTTGATGTGCATTAGCGATATGTAAACTGAAAATACGCTTATTCAATAACACAGTTATGTTCAGCACACATGTCGGAGGCTTAACCTTTAACGATAATTACTAAACATTGTTCTTAGGGTCTGGGGACGGTGTCTGGGGATAGGAGGGACAGGACATATTTTTCACTGCTTCCATGCACGCAATATTATTTCCGTGAAACCGTGAGCCGGAGAATTTCATTAATTTCAAAACACTTTTTTTCCATAATACCCTGCGAACAATTTACTTCATTTTGGTAAAACCTGAACAAAAATAATTGTTTCCCAGATTTGTCTTCAATAAGGAGATAAACATACTGTGTTTTCAATGTAGAGCTAGGTTTCCTGTAGATTTAACCGCGCTAAATTGAATTACGAACCGAACCGGAACGGGCAGCGATGCCACACATCCTTTGAATATTGTAGTAACCGAATCTGCGCTTATTGTAACCTGTAATCGTAGCTATAATCATTTAAATATGCCTACCAACAATGACTGAAAATAGTACTATTCTATGAATATTAAATTCCGCTTGATGCGGTCGTCAAACCAGCTGTTTCAATCAAAGGGGTTTTATTGTGATTTAATAGCCTCTGATTGACCAATCAGAATCGAGTTTATTCCAAATTCATTGTAGAATGTTTTTTGCTTGTGGTCCAGATTCAATTAACAACATCCTTAACAGGCCGCCGTCATATGGCAGTGTTATTACATAGAGTGACACAAAACAAACATACAAACAACTAACATAGAAAATGATAAACTAAATATTATATGAACTAAAACTATAAGTATTGACCACATTGATATGTAGACTTAGTATGGTTGTCAAGTATTATTTTTTAGTGAATAGCCAGTGAGCTATTTGATATATTACCGATATAATCTTACCTCTGACTAATATTAACTTTGCATCATACCAAATGTTGGTGATTTAAATTTCTGTCAATAGAAAACGATTCTTCCATAAAATAATTTTATACAGGAACACTGTGTTTTTGCAATATAGATGTAGCGCTGTCGAGTTCATTTTGTACAGGGGCGGTCGGATAGCCTTGTGGTTAAAGCGTTCGCTCGTCACGCCGAAGACCCGGGTTCGATTCCCGACATGGGTAAAAGGTGTGTCCCCCGCCGTGATATTGCTGGAATATGGCTAAAAGCGGCGTAAAACCAAACTCACTCTTTATGTACAGTTATAGTTTTTATACGTACCTAAATATCCCACTTCCAATGATGTGGGTTTCAAAACTTCAATCAATTTGCTTTTTTCCAGATGTACTGGGTATAGATATCGCGAAAACTATTGCCATATATAGCGGTTCAACTATTGCACAAATAGTGATTCAACCATTCCAATATGTAGTGGTTCAACAATTCCAATAGATAGTGATTCAACTTTCGAATATATAGTGGTTCAACCATTCCAATATGTAGTTGTTCAACCGTTCCAATATGTAGTGGTTCAACCATTCCAATATGTAGTGGTTCAACCGTTCCAATATGTAGTGGTTCAACCATTCAATATGTAGTGGTTCAACCATTCCAATATGTAGTGGTTCAACCATTCCAATATGTAGTGGTTCAACCGTTCAATATGTAGTGGTTCAACCGTTCCAATTAGTAGTGGTTCAACCGTTCCAATATGTAGTGGTTCAACCATTACAATATGTAGTGGTTCAACCGTTCAAATATATAGCGGTTCAACCCTTCCAATATATAGTGGTTCAACCTTCCAGTATATAGCGATTCAACCCTTCCAATATATAGCGGTTCAACCCTTCCAATATATAGCGGTTCAACCATTCCAATATATAGTGGTTCAACCCTTCCAATATATAGCGGTTCAACCATTCCAATATATAGCGGTTCAACCATTCCAATATATAGCGGTTCAACCATTCCAATATATAGCGGTTCAACCCATCCAATATATAGCGGTTCAACCATTCCAATATATAGCGGTTAAACCATTCCAATATATAGCGGTTCAACCCTTCCAATATATAGCGGTTCAACCCTTCCAATATATAGCGGTTCAACAGTTGCAATATTTAGTGGTTCAACAGTACAATATTTAGTGGTTCATCTGTCGCAATATTTAGTGGTTCAACAGTTGCTATATATAGTGGTGCAATATATAGTCTAAACACCACAATATTAATTATCAAATTTTTTACAATCTGAGTGTACAAAACAAACCAGTATGAAGATCTTTAAAGGTCATCCTCGGCTCGCTGTAAAGACTGTGGTCAACGGTTCGCATTCCATCTGTACCCTGATTATTATGTTTGGTTTGAAAGCATCGTGGGTATTACAAACGTCATGTATCGTTTTGGCCTTTCCCAAAACATTAAGCTGACACGCCGTGATATAACTAAAATGCCGTTCCTGAGTTCACTCACTACTGTAATAGAAAACTTTCGATTAAGGGTACGACCGATTAAATCCAACAACAATCAGAAAATAAAAAAAATAAAAACAGGCCAAGTTTGAATTTATTTAATTTCTCCGATAGCTCAATTTTTTATTTTTTTTAAATATTTTTTTTCGCCGTGATATTGCTGTAATAGTGCTGAAAGCGGCGTAAAACCATACCCACTCACTCAATTTTTGATGAAGTGGAAAAATAAAGATATTAAATGGAAGTATAAAAATCAAACAAAGTAGCTGTTAAGGGTTTGAATAGTATTTGTTCAAATGTATTGCATAGTATTCATAAACGTCAATGCCAGATAGTAATCAGTCTCGATTATTTGGCGAAACAGATTCAATTGGTGCAAAAGGCAACATAGTGGTTAAGATTACATAAATGGATCACTGAAAGTCAGCGATGACGCCAAGGGTTTGCGAAAATGGTAAGCAAGTCCTGCTCGACCGGTAACACCCGTCTATGTGAGACAGGAGGCAACACACAAACATGTTACTCTGCAGATGGTCGCAAGTATCCTGCACTTTATTTTTCGGCCTAAACCGACAGCCTAAAAAAGGTTAAGGCCAACTTTTATTTTGATATTGACCGAGATAGATTTAGTTTTATTTTATTTCGATCTACCCACGTTAATTGGTTTGTAAAACATCCATCAACTATAAATAGAGATTTTAACACAAGTAATTGTATAACTCGAAAAATACATACCAAATGATACCTATGACAACGAGCGTCTTCCTCTTGTTGTGGTGATTCCGGTAATGGATGCTCCATTGAACTGACCAGAAACGGTCAAGTGATATGACCACTAGAGTGAAAACAGACGCAAACGTCATACCGTAGTCGAAGAAGATCCACAGTCCGCACATGAAGATGCCGAGAGGCCAGTGTCCGAGGATATTGTCCGTTGTATACAGGGACATTGCCGTCAGAGCTACAAGGACATCGGTGATGGCCAAGTTTACGATGTAGTAGTTGAATACCGTCTGCAGGCGTTTGTCTTTGTAAACGGCCAAGAGCACAAGTAGGTTCCCACATACTGTGATAAGTACAAGGATGTACAGAATCACCCCGAGGATGATCCTAATGAGAGGAATAGGTTCCGATGGCAAGTCAACGTCGTTGGACAAGTTCATTGAAGTGTTGCTCTCCATCGTGGCCGAAGAAGAAATGTTTCAGATTATTAAATATGAGCTTCAAATAGCTCCACCAGTGTGGCCACTTGACTACAATTAATTCTCACCAGTACCTGAACTCATCAACAAATACCCGTCACCACGGCACGTTATTGCAATTATACGGTATAGAGTAAACCATCTTTTGAAATACCATACATTAAAGAGCATTATAAGTAGACACTGTCATTCCATGTGTTCTCCTTTAGCCAAGATGTGTAATCAGTAATCGAGGCTCTTCTTAGCTTCAAGCTACAGAGAACGCCACTCTTCCCTAGCTATCACACGTCTAACCTTTCAGTCAACTGATCAGTGTCAACGCCTGTCTGAGAAAGATCAGTTTGCAATGACTGAGATAGCACATGCCTTCATCGACTCTTTCTGTGACGATCGTTGTAAATCTTTAAGACATGCGTCAGCGCTAGCTATTGGATATACACCTGATATCACATCCTTCGTTAAAGCCTCGAATAGACCATTCGCTGGAAATAAAGTAAGGATTATGTGTTGGGTGTTTTTAATTAACCTGGATCGGCTTATTGCTCTTCATCTCTATCTTCTATATTTTGAACCATCTTATTTCACCTGACAAAACGGTCTTGTTTACATGTTGCCTGTCTCCATAGTTATTTGCCGCAGTGCGTTTATGTATTTGAATCTTGCATGTGTTGAATAAATCCTTAAACTCACTGTCGTGTCTCCAGGCGATGATGTATTTTTCTCCCGATCCTGCATTAATTAGGAGATAAACATACTGTGTTTTCAATGTAGAGCTAGGTTACCTGTAGATTTAACCCCGCTAAATTGAATTTGGAACCGAACGCGCAGCGTGAGGTCTCAAATGTTAAATTTAGCGCGGTTAAATCTACAGGTAACCTAGCTCTACATTGAAAACACAGTATGTTTATCTCCATTCTGCCATGACTAAATAAAACGCGAACTCTTTGGTGTTAGCAAATATACTGAGTGAAGCGGCATGGGTTGAGTTCAGTGTTTTGAGTGGATTATCGATCTGAATTACGGAATCACCGAACAAAATATGGTGCTGTATATACTCAAGCAGTTTGTTTACACCGTTATACTTCACTCGAACATATGACAGGCATTGAAAGCATATAAGCACGGCAACTTGGTAAGCTAACATGAGGTGGGCATCCCTAAAGAAAACAAAGCAAGCTTTGCAAGGCTTTCGCTCTACATCGCGCATCACCATTATGACGTCATATCGCTCATTGTGACGCAAAAAATATGACGTCACAGTCGTATATAGAAAAGCGCCAAAATTCCAAGCTCTCTGTTGTCTCCAAAACGTAAATACATTCCCTTTGTTAATTTCTGTCGTGTTTTTCTGCACGTAATGTATTGCCACACATCCTTTGAATATTGTAGTAACCGCATCTGTGCATTTCGTAACCTGTAATTGTAGATATAATTATTTAAATATGCCTGCCGACAATGACTGAAAATAGTACTATTCTGTGAATATTAGCTTCCGCGGTGATGCGGCCGTCAAACCAGCTGTTTCAATCAGAGGGGGTTTATTGTGATTTAATAGCCTCTGATTGACCAATCAGAATCGAGTGAATTCCAAATTCATGGTAGAATGACATAATAATGTTGGTCTTTGCTTTCTGTACATCATTTTGTTTACAGAATTTTCCAAATGTTTTGGTTAATAAAAAATATGTGTTTTTAATGAATATTGTATGACTGTGTGACAACCAAAATATTGTTTTTCAATCAAATGGTCTTAACTTTATTTGGATATGAGATCACCTGCAATTGTATGCATCATACATTATTCAGGTACTGTAATGAAAAGTTTGATGAGTTGTGTTCAAGCATCCTTGAGAACTGCTATCTTGCTGTATCTGGGTAGAACAGGTAAGAAGGGTTATTTTTGACTCACTTGAAAGACAGGTAAAATAACATCGAATATATTGTAATGACATGTATGGAAGTGAGTGAATGACAATTTTATGTCACATCGGCAGTATTTAGATAAGATAGTTTGGGTGAAATGGGGTTTAACGTCGCGTCCACGATTATTGCACTTATATAGCGACGTGCGTGTGTGTGTGTATGGCTGCATGTACTGGTCCGGACCGATGCCGATTTATAGTGCTAGCTCACTGAGATACCATGCCGCAGTTTAACATGAGTTCCCCACTCAGACACAGTATACTGACTACGAGCCGACCTGTCCTTGTTTTAGCCCCTTAATGCCGAGCGCCAGACAGGGTAACAACAAGTACCATCTTTCAACGCCTTTTGGTATGACGTGGCCGGGATCGAACCCCGGACCTTCCGCTCTCCGGGCAGACGCTCTACCACTAGACCACGGAGGCGGTCTAGATAAGATAGACAGGATATATAGATAATGCTTTATTACCCGTATGGGATATCTTTTTATAAAACAAATAGTATAGTTTAAGCCATATATTGAGGAGAACTTTTATAAAGAAATCCGACCATACAAGGCATCTCATACATCAATATTACACTATATACTATATTAAAGTACAAGCTATAGACGGCCAGCAAACAAAGCTAAATCTCGTGACTGGGGATTAAAGTGCATCGGACAGGTTGGTGTGACGGGTATTAGCTCACCTGGTTTGCTTGTTCCGCACCTGAGTATTATAGACATCTACCCTCTCCCATTTCCCACCCCACAAACCCCACGATACTGCTGCGATATTGCTTACGACGGCGTAAAACAAAACTCACTCACGGAATCAGCGTCCAGGATTTATATTGACACCACATTACAAATACGACCTGAGTGAAATACAGTGTAAACTGTTGTGTGTCGAACTCTTACATCTCGAATTCTCGGTTATGTCGTATCGTCCAGGCAAATTCGTTCAATGTGTCGAATTGTTGGTTGTCTTGAGGTTATTGTGTAGCCACATGTCTCGAAATCTTTGTAACTGTTATCGAAAATGAACTTCACGAAAGATATGATTCTGTGATGTTTTAAATGAAGGCGGATGAAGGTCTTTTTTCTGACTTTTTCTCAGGTCCTACGAGTATTCAACCGTAGCTTGAACATTGATGATTGTAGGGTTAGCCAATCTCACTCATCCACCCACCCAAACTCGCGCATCCACCCACAACTAACTCATTCAGTCAGTCACTCACTCAGACACACAGCCACTAACTAACTCACTCAAACATCAACTCATTCACGCGAGCAGTAATCCATCACGGACATTTATAACTCGACCAGCGATTTGCTCATACAGATGTCTACAAATCAGTTTGATTTATATTGGTATTGATTAGATAACGAGCCCTTTTGTCCAACTCCACTCGTTTTATGATGACAAGGACCATAAATACGCTACAACGTGCATGGTGACATCGACAGCCTATATGTAACAGATTTACCCTGCTTTTACAAAGCCTATATCTGTATTAAACTTCGTAATAAATTTAAATTTTGCCTGACATGATGTACTACAAGTATCAATTAAAACTGGTTTTAAAACATCATATACAGTATGTTATTAATTGATAAGATAAATCATGAAGGTTTAAGGGACATTTATCAATTTGTCAAGGGTTCAAGATAAATCATTCTACACGATGAATACACAATGCCGTTTAGAAAGTGGTCAAATGTAACAAATGTTATATTTGGGATAACACTTTCTTAGTAAAGTACGGAATAGACATTCATGACATTAAGCAAGCTGCCCGGTCTAAAAATATTTGCATTACTGAGGTTTTTATAAAAAAGAAATTGTCCTTAAAGTTGCTTGAAAAAATTATTATGTTTGAGACTGCTGGATAAAATTGTCTGCTACAAAAAGTACATTTTTGGAATGTGTATTTTTTTTCAAATAAATATTTTGGCTAGACCATCTAGTTCCTTTTGTGATGTATTCCAACGAGCGGTTTCTTATTCCATCCATGAGGATAGTTAATTACACAGTAATTATTGGGGTTGTTTTAACCCCATTTGACATGCATGGGACACATTTGTCGCATTCGTGTACAATGTGATACATCAAGTTTCACATCACACCAACACAATGGTCAGTCTTTAATTGGACATTACCACCACCACGGCAAAGATAGATAGGATCATATGTCACACAGCTCAGGACGCACACTACACGACACACGGTGCCCTTGGCTTACATTCTTGGCAAAGACAAATACAGTTAAGTACGGTTATAACGAACTCAAAGGGACTACTAATTTTAGTTCGTTATAACCGTAGTTCGTTATAAGCATATATACAGCATAACTACAGCAAATAGTCGGGACCAAAAATGTAAGTTCGTTATATCCGTCAGTTCGTTATAAGCGTGTTCGATATAACCGTAGTTTACTGTAGTGGTAAAATATAAGAAGAATATTGACTTTTAATGTGTATGAGTATGAACCTTCATAGAGTGAGGGCCAAACTGTATGAATGTTGTTTGTTTGTTTGTTGTTTAACGCCGCACTCAGCAATATTCCAGCTATATGACGGCGGTCTGTAAATAATCGAGTCTGGACCAGACAATCCAGTGATTGACATCAGTGATGAGCATTGATCCACGCATTTGGGATCGATGACATGCATCAACAAAGACAGCGAGCCTGACCACCCGATCCCGTTAGTCGCCTTTTACTGCAAGCATAGGTTGCTGAAGTCCTATGTCGTGTCCAGATTCGATTATTTATAGGCCGTTGTCATATAGTTATGACAAAACAAACAATCTCTTCCTTTTAACACTTTATGCCATGCATTTAAGTAAGTCAGTCCTGAATTTTTGCTATTTTCCATATCGATATTAATATTATGACTGAGTGAGTAAGTAAATGAGTTGGGTTCAACGCCGCTCTGAACAGTATTCCATTTATATCACGGCGCGGCAGCCCTCAAGCGTGAAACCAACGAGCAAAGACCTATTCTACCCCGGATCTTCACGGGCCCTGTATGAATGTGGGGGATTTGTTTGAACAAATAGATTGAAATACTAGATCATTTATTGAGAAATGTTTAAGAAGACCGGTTAAGAAGACCGTTTTTAAGAACAACCTCTTAGCCACCGTGACGGTGAGTCGTGTTCTTAGATGCTTCGCTAAAAGATCAAAGGCGTCAACTGGACTTTATCCTGCCATTAAGTACATTTTTTAGTTACGTAATAATGGGCTGACGTCACGACGCTGTTCTAATTACCTCCTCCGTGAACTTCCGTATCCTTGGTAACATCGTCCTGCCTTTACTGTCGAGCAAGATGACACATCCACATTAATGAATAATCTGGGAATCAACTTCTTTAAATTTGTCGAATCATAGCAGGAACAAATAGATTCCAACACTTACGGTCATTAGAAGAGAAGCGTCTGTTCAGACCTCTCAGGCAGCCGCAGTGACAGGCCGTGTTAGCCATCATTGATCAAGTGGCCAATCATTCAGGGTGATTATAAAGATGCGTCGAACAAGTACTGAAGTAAATTCTCAGATTGGTGTTGAGGGTTGTGACGACCTCTGTCGAGTCCATGGTTAGGGTGTGCGTTTTTTCATTCAGTTGTTAGAAAGTAGAAGCCAACATGTGTTCACGTACATGATGTATATTGTACTATGTATATTGTCAGCTTAAAATTGATCATCATATTTATAAAGTCTCCTATACAGGTGAGGTGAAATGGGGTTTAACGTCCAAGATTATTTCTCCATGAATGTGGAAGTAGATCGTCACGTTTTACGTCATTTCAAGAATAATTTTCTCGTGAAAAACGTATGAACGTCAAAATGTGTACGCCATGTGTCCGGCCTCTTGTCCAACAGAAAAACCGTATATCGCGTACACATTAAAACATTATTACAAGACAATAGCGACGCAGGGCATCGATTTCTTGCCCCAAAATAGGCACTTGTATAATTATGTTGTTAAAACTGGTCGGCGCAAAGTTATAAAAAATCGAACCAGGCCCTGTTATGGATTGCACTGTACATTGGGTTCATGGCTGTCTATTAGACGTCTAAATCGGTAGAAAGGGGTGGTGGTGTGAAAAAGAAGAAGATGGGTACATAGGGACGAGTTCAATTTTCCGGTCTCGGCATGTGATGCGATTTTCAGATTTATATCGGAAGGGGAAAGAATTGCCTGAGTCTCTCTCGTTCATGTTTTCCGATGCTTAACTCTCTCAAAAATGTAGTTTCAATTGAAATGTTTTGGTGTATTTAAAGGTAAATGAGGGTATGACATTCTTCGATTGCTGTTTTACTTGTGAAAGTCGGTGCAAAAAAAGCATCGGACTGTATGAGCGTTACCGTAGTGATGAAGACGATGAAGTGGCTGTTAGAAAGTAGAGCCAACATGTGTTCACGTACATGATGTATATTGTACTATGTATATTGTCAGCTTAAAATTGATCATCATATTTATAATGTCTCCTTTAGAGGTGAGGTGAGGTGAGGTGAAATGGGGTTTAACGTCGCCTCAAAGATTATTGCACTTATATAGCGACGTGCATACACGTGTGTGTGTGTGTGTGTGTGTGTGTGTGTGTGTGTGTGTGTGGCTGCTTGTAGTAGACCGGACTGATTTATAGTGCTAGCTCACTGAGAGACCATGCCGCAGTTTAACATGAATACCCCACTCAGACACAGTATACTGACTCCGGGCCGACCAGTCCTTGTTTGAGCCCCTTAATGCCGAGCGCCAGACAGGGTAACAACAAGTACCATCATATTTTCACGTCTTTTGGTATGACGCGGCCGGGGATCGAACGAGTAAGGGTTCTATCATAGCAACGTTAAACGCGAACTCTTTATGCTCCGTGAAGCTAAGTAAAACTGCATGAAAGGAATCCAATGTTTGGATTAGGTTGTCGAAATGAAATATGGAACACCGATAATTGCCCTTAAACACATTATTTCCCCACGGTTAGCAGAGGTACCATTGTACACGACCATCCCACACAATAACACAAACCTTAGTGAATATACTGGGTTTAATGTTTTCAGTTAATTATAGAAGGTTGAAAATCCAATATAGATATACGCACCTTGAAAACACAATAAACGTGATATAAAAGAATTGGCAATTATTGATACAGATCGAATTATACAAAGCAAGATCATTATTATACAATAACGTACTTATAACGTACTTATAATTATGATTGAGTAACACATAAACCATACATCCGGCAAACTCTATCTGAATACATTACCGCGTAGGCATTCACGCAAGATACTGTATGTGTTAGTCATACTACAAATGTTAAAGCCCCACCCTGACTATAAATAGCCCGTGGGTGGGTGTTTACATGACGTCACCCGTTTACGCATTAACCAATGAAATGCATGTGTTTTACATACATGTAGTCTATTTACAACAGTGTTACAAAGAGACTATCTGCAATAAACACAAAGGTTTGTTTGTTTCTTGCTTACCCTCATGGTGCCTTGACGTCAGTAGGTCGGCATACCGCCCAGTGCCGCACTGTGATGAAGTCGCGGTTTCAAAAACGTATACATTGTATCAAAAGTGTTACATACAAGGTCTTTATTTCTTCACACAGTGTAACCAAATTGTATAACATGCGACTCGAGTTGATAGTCTTTCCATCAATATCTAAAGTCACCAAATCCAAAAGATATCTGCACTGCCTAGGCATCGATAAAAGTGCTGGTATTATAAGTTTCCTACTTTTCTACATTAATCGTAATATGGAAGTCAAGTAAGCGCCCTTGTTTGAAATCTAAATATCCAATAATTCATATCATCGGCAAGTACATATCCTAACAGTGATAGACACATTCGCTGAGAATTTTCCGTGAGTTATATTTGACGTCAAAACAAAATTGACGGAAGTGGTCGTGATTAATTCATACGCAGACTGTTTCAAAGATTATGTCACACCACAAATGACAGTTTGGAATGTATATCTTGAAGAAATCCCGGTTACGTCCATGTATGTTTCATTGACCGGGCTCTTTTATTAGTGATTAAAGCAACTTCGAGGTAATTGACATCAGACATTTTCAAAGTACAAAATG
Source organism: Haliotis rufescens (assembly GCF_023055435.1). Classification (NCBI taxonomy): domain Eukaryota; kingdom Metazoa; phylum Mollusca; class Gastropoda; order Lepetellida; family Haliotidae; genus Haliotis; species Haliotis rufescens. The sequence goes on from NW_025963846.1 coordinate 34,564,873, forward strand.
TGAAAGATCGCTAAACAGCCCTAATATTACTCAAATTGACATCGCTCAATATCGGGCATCATTATTATTTCTTAGGGATTAACCAGATTATTCTAACCTAATACCACCAAGAGTAAGTACATGTAGATTCAATCAAAATTGTTGAAACGTTTTCATGGGCAGCAAATCTATTCAACAAACCTGTTTTCGATCACTCGTAACTCGGGCGCCATATATGTCATTGTTTCACTATGACCACCAGAAAACATACATCCTCGTCTCAGCTAGTATTTCGCACTTGGCGGCCTTACTTAGACCTTTGCACAAAATATACTTGTATGGCCAGTCCATGCAAAACGTACCACTTTTTTTTCTTTAGAAGTGTATTAACACCTAGCTAGGTATGTACATGTACATTTAAGGACATACGTGATAGTTTATTTCCAGTAGTTTCCCATTCAATCCCATTCTACTAAAAGAAATGTTTGAAATAGATAATGATCGTAGGTCAATGAAAGTACGTAATGGAATTATTTGTCATGAAAGGAAAAATATATTCTTGGTATTGAACTTCGAAAATTTAACCAGCAAAATCTTTTATATAAAGGGTTTTCAGTTATTATGTCCTCTTTTTCTTAATTTTGGCCTAGCTAAACTACAGCTTGGAGGGAAGATATACAAATTAAAATGGTGAAAAAGAACCACAAGAATGCTTTGATTTTGCTCTTAGACAAATATTTATTTGAAAAAAAAGGCTAAGGCTACAAAACCAAGTAATTACTACTTCTCACTGATCGAAGTATTTGGTAATTTAGATAATGCAGAGTGAAAAAAGACATAAATAAAACTATATAAAACATCAAAACGAAATCTCATTTACACTGAAAACATTGAAATCGATTATCTATATATTGTGAGTAGATCTAATTACTTTTACTGTTGATGTAATAAATAGAACCATTCGAGATTCTAATAGATGAAGCTTAAATATTAAAAATCTAGGTTGTTTAATATTGGATCCATTTTGACAGCTTTCTCACTGTAAAAAATACATTCCCCCAGCTAGCACACCTACATCGGGCCGACGTTGGCTTTGCATCGGCAACCGCCGGCAATATCGGCATCGGCAAACTGCAGCGGTCCGCTGTCGGACCAATGCTGGTGATTGGCACTGACACTATTGAACCTGATATATGATTTGATTTTGTTATGATAACATAAAAAACCCAACACATTTGTCGATTACAATGTGACAAATATTAGATCAAATATATTTACGAATAATACAATAATTCTATTCGAACTCAAAATATTTACTTTATTTTTAATTTTTAAATTAAATAGATCAAGCACATTCACTGACCATTTTGGCTGCACATATACAACAGACAGAGAAAATACAGACGGGATTCGTCACATCTTACAATTCATTCGGCAAATTACAAGATCTTGGCAAAAGTTTGGAATATCGCGATCGGTTATGTTACGTTGGTCCAACGTTTTCACAACATGCTTCAAGGGAAGCTACTCGTGTAATAGAGGGCGCTGTTGCTCACGCGCGTCTTTTCAAGCAGACGCGAAAGGATGATGCGTGGAGGGCTGAGGGAAAACCTATTTTGCGGTAAGTGTTTACTTCATTACTGTATTTACGAGGTGTTCATTTCCTTTTCAAAACTTACAATTCAAACCAGAAACAGTGTTCATTCAAAAGTGTCAATGTGAGTAGAGAAATCTAGGCCTATGTGTTTTGGAAGTTAGAGAAACACACTCCTACCAATGTGTCCTGCCTATTTTACGTCAGTGACAAAATCCTTGGAATATGTCGTGACACTGCATCCTCACTATTCATATATATACATATTTCTAGCAAAACGCAAATGCAAAACATGACAAGATATGTTTCATTATCATGTAGATTCTGCGATGTTCAACCCACGAGTCGCAATCTCGGGGTGAGAGTATTACAGCGGCAAGCAAATGAATAGCCAAACAATTACTTACATTAGTATTTTTGAATGAACATTGCTTCATTTGTCTTTGTCGCAGTCGTATTTGTTAAGTGTGGGTTTGTTAAGATGGATTAGGTTAGGAAATTAATTACAAACTCGAATTTACAAGTCAAGTATGTGATTGCTGTCAGCACAAAAAGCAGTGAACATGAAATTCATAACGAGGCTTTCGGAAACTTTCAGCATTGCGTGTGCATGTCATGCGGTCTAGCTCATATTCCTACTGATCGATGAACGGAGCTACACTGCCGAGTTCGGTTTTCGATCACCAAACAGTTGAAATGAAAAATTGTTTTAAAAATGATGTGTTTTTAATGTCATAGTTACTAGCAAATTTTGAACATTTTCTGGATAAAGGGCGAAATGAAAGGACAGCTCTTTCGTAAACGATCACTGTGTATCACAGGTGTGGGCAATTTTATCAAGATCTACCTGGATACATTACATGGACCTTGGCCTTTATATCGATCAGAAATCTTATACTGATGTATGGTATATGTAATGATCGATTTAGGTGTAATCACGCAGTTTCATTTTTTGAGATATGTCTATTTCAGAATCGATTACTAGTTTATGTTTAGCAGATATTAACTATAAGAGAGTAAAGGTAAAACTTAGTAATTATATTCTTAATTTTAAGGTTTATACGGGAAAGGCTTCTACCGTACAGTTTTGTCCCCGACTTGGGGGGGGGGGGGGGGGGGGGGGGGGGGGTACGGTAGTCATACAGTTATATACATTTGTGATGAAATACTGAATAAAATATATTTATAAAATATACGATTTCAAAGGTAATTGATGCTAAATATATATTACAGGACAATTTAACGGGTGCAGGCTAAAACGGCACCTCAGCAAAACGTCACCGATTTCTCTGGCTAAACGGCACCGCATTTGGCGAAAACGGCTACTATGTGTCGAGCAAAAACGGCACCTCTATTTTTAATAAGGATAAGAACGATTTTTGTAGTAATATATATGGTTTATTTACATGGTATTTGATGTATTTACATGTTATTGGATGTATATGATATCTGATGTCTTTACACGGACATGTAAGAAGTCTGCAGGTAAGAAGGTATGAGTAAGTGAGTGAATATGGTTTTACGCCGCTTTTAGCAATATTCCAGCAATATCACGGCGGGGGACACCAGAAATGGGCTTCACACATTGTACACATGTCGGGAATCGAACCTGGGTCTTCGGCGTGACGAGCGAACGCTTTAACCACTAGGATACCCGACCGCCCCTAAGAAGGTATGAATAAAAGTTAAAATACAATATTCGTTATGTTACAACAATGCGGTTATTCTGAGAATTTATACAATAGCATTATGTAGTTTATTTTATTATTATTTGTACCTCCAAGTCCAATGTCCTCGGCTCTTTGGGGCGCAACAGTTCCCGGGTTCAGTTCGCCATGCGAATGAGGGTACAACAATGCGGTTATTCTGAGAATTTATACAATAGCATTATGTAGTTTATTTTATTATTATTTGTACCTCCAAGTCCAATGTCCTCGGCTCTTTGGGGCGCAACAGTTCCCGGGTTCAGTTCGCCATGCGAATGAGGGTTGAATGGTTTGGGCGTCCACCAGCCTGGTCAGGGTCGACGAGTCTTTGTTGAGCATCTTCAACGATACTGGCGCCCGATTTGTAGATGTTTTCAACAGCTTGTTCCTTTACCTAAAACATAATGGTTCAATTACTCTACTGTAACAATAAACTATTCAACATGTAATTGACAGCTTATTGTAAATTACCGAGAACAATTACACCAATCAGTTATAACAACAATATTAATACCTCAACTCGGAATTGAATTGCTGTCAACACTGTCCTGGTCCTGGTTTTTACGGGCCACAGAAAGTCCGGTTCCACATACACGATGGGTCCACTGGTCACAGGATACAGCATGTTGATTTTTTCTGACATTCTTCTCGCATGCAACACATCGAAAGGCCATTGTGAATAATTTTGATCTGACAGCACCATGTTTGGCCTCTAAATACAGTTTCAGCTTAAATTGAGTAAAAGTACTGAAAACTTCAACGCGTATAGTGTTTTCACAATAAGTTAACTGCGCCTACCAATCAGAGTCGGCGAGTAAATTGGAGAAGGGTGCTAATTTCTTACTTGTTTTATGTGAGTTTATTATCATTTATTTGACCAAGGTGTAAAAAAATAAGGTGCCGTTTTCGCCAGGCAATGGCAGCCGTTTTCGCTTGAGTCGAGGTGCCGTTTTCGCCCGGTGTCGTTTTGCTGAGGTGCCTTTTTCGCTATAACCCCAATTTAACATGTCATTTATTTGATCAAAATTCAAATTAATGGTAAAACTTTGATGAGGAAGAATAGATACTGCAGTACAGATTTTTCAGGACATTATCCATTGTAGAAAAAAACACCCAGAGCCTTGTTTCAAATTTGATTTATTCTAACTCAATTTACTATATTATTTCAGTTTATTATTATCCCTTTTCCTATGTTTACAAACAATGTAATTGTGCATAAAATTGTGCCCGATACTATCCTGCGATTTTTTGCATACAAGTGTTTGTAATATGTACATACCTTTGTTTCTGATCTTTTAATGATAAACGTTTATTTGCACTTTTGATTTACCATGATATAATCTACATATATATGGTATCATATAATAAATACTTCAGTTCACAGAATCTGTTCAATATTATGTCAATATTCGGATTTTCTCACTGCTTTTCAATGGATGGCTATGGCTATTAAAGTGAAACTACTTTCCCTTGGAAATTATTTCAGCTACATGGCTCCAGATGCGAGATAAGATGTATGAATTAAGGAAAGTACCTGATATCTGTGTATGGCCAAAGCTTTATTTAAATGTTACTTTTATGTTTTGAGCAATATTCCCCTCAACCTCTTGACATCATCATCATCATGGCTAAGTGCTCACTGCTGCTACACAAACTTAATACATAATATTCTTATATTTCTATTTAAGAAAACCAGACGTTCAGCCATTGCCTGTTGGCAAACATGGATGAGCTGAATGAACTCTTAGCAGCTTTCCAAAATCGAGCAACTGAGAGAGCACTGGTGAGTGGATTAAATTTCTTTAGATTATTAAGTATGGGAAATTTACTCCAAGTTTGATACATGTTGAAGATCCGGGGTAGAATAGGTCTTCAGCAACCTATGCTTGCCGTAAAAGGCGACTATGCTTGTCGTATGAGGCGACTAACAGGATCGGGTGGTCAGGCTCGCTGACTTGATTGATGCATGTCATCGATCCCAATTGCGTGGATCGATGCTCATGATATTTATCACTGGATTGTTTGGTCGAGACTCAGCAATATTCCAGCTATATGACGACGGTCTGTAAATAATCGAGTCTGGACAAGACAATCCAGTGATTGATATCATGAGCATCGACCATAGCAATTGGGATCGATGACATGTATCAACCAAGTCAGTGAGCCTGACCACCCGCTGAGTGCGGCGTTAAAAAACAAACCAAACTGAGACGTTTCTGATTGAAATATTTATAAGCATATATCTAATATCATGTTTGCCCTATAAAGGGCCCCTGACACTTACTATGGTAATCTTCCAAATGAAATTTCATGCTAACTTATTTTTGATGGACATACAAGAGAAAATTGTACACCTAAAACTGTTCTCCAGCATGATTGGGGGAGGGGGGTTATCATGTGGTTATTGGGGATGTTTATTGGGCTAAATGAATCGGGTGATATGTCAGTTATAAATCTTTTTTAATTGACATAAGAAACCGATTAGGGACCTACCATGCAATATTGGGAGGGGTTATGTTATTTGCATATATAATTACACATAATTCAATTCACTTATTTACACATATTATAAACTCATCAATTTACTTATTAGGATTCCGATAATTCTAGGGTGGGGCCTTCTGCTTTTAGCCCCTAAATTTGGAAAAAGGCCCACATTTTCAAATACAATGGGGCACTTTAACATTGTGCTGTATGGGCAAGTGTGGGTGTACCTAGGCAATATATGAAATTGTCACATAAAGGGTCCATGTCAGAAAATTCCTTGAGTGAACCCTGTATTTATTAACAGGTGTGAAGACTTGAAATAATATATACACACATATGTAAGGTGGTGCATGTGAACAGGGTATTACTTATTCTATTATTCCATTATGTTATCAATAACTTGTTTTGACACACTTGTGAAGTCCATTACTTGTAATTGTCAGAGTATATGAAATTACTTATAATATGCACACTTACATTTTTTGCTATCATTTGTAAACAGAAGCTGAGGAGGAAGCCTGCGGTGTCCTCCCATTAGTTAGACGTCCCAATAGTTAGACAGCTTATAACAACACTTTAAACGGTTGAGTGCACACTAACCCTTATGCTTGTTACCTCAGACTTTAAAATGGAATAGTCGAGATAAGATCTGACAAACAAAGCAAAGCAGCTTTAAATAGATACTTTAATATTATACTTAACATTAAATGACACTTTACATTTGATAAATTATATACAGTTTGGTGAAATGATGGCATCGCTGGGATGCTGGCTTCATCTACTTGAGTGACTTGCTCCTCTAGAACAGAACAGAACTTTATTACGCTCAGGCCGAGATCCTCGGCATAGGAGGTACAAAATGACAGCAAAATACACATTATAATTGCGGATTGTGGTTAGCCGGAAGGTTTTACAATTTGCATTACATATTTACAGAATTTACTAAGGTTTTTTAATACAGATATCTCTTTACAAGTGAAAAGTCTTTGACATTTAATCATATTAGGTCTTTTAGAATATGTAGGTGGGATATACAAAATTCTTTCTTTAGTAAAATATGGACATTTAAAAATATAGTGAAATTCATCTCCAATATCATCAATAAAACACAGTTTACATTTTCTTTCACAAATAGGTATCCCATTCCATCTTCCTTTTTCAATTGGTAAGTGGTGGCATGAAGTACGAAATAAAAGTAGAGGGATAGCTTTATTTAGGGGTAGGGACGTCAGATAATTTTCTAATTCAAATTGTGGTTTCAAGAGAGAATAGACTACACTTTCCTCGTACAATGCCTGCATCTGTGTGGTTTCTTCTCGCGCTCTTTTACGAAGATTGCTGACAAAGTTCACTTTGGTTTCATCTTCAGGCGGATGGTTATGTTCCGACTGATTGCAAAGAAAGTCACCGACAGTCGTACATTTCCCATTGCACGTCTTGACGACACATCTCGAATGTGAGCAGGTTTGCCTCTCGCGGTTTCTGTTGTAAATATATCCATCTAATATCAACTGCTCACTTCCACGCCGAGAGATGATGTACTCTACTTTCCTTAAACCATCCATATCGATACTGATAATGATACGTACCCCAAGATCATTTTTATTTGTTTGATGAGTACGTAATCTAAACTCAACTCCTTCAACTGATCATACAGTAAGACAGTTAAGCTACTCCATAGTTTACACAGTTAATCTCATGCCTATTGAACCTGTGCTGAGAGTAAGGTAATTTAGGTTAATTAAACGAAATTATAACATTTATACTCCCTAAACTGTGAGTCCCCTATCCCTACTCAGTACTTTAATCTAATTAGGACTGATCCATTACACCTGTAGGTATATTCCCTCTTTGCCTAAATAGAAATGTCTAACAATTGGGACGTCTAACTAATGGGACGTCTAACTAATGGGATATAACCAAGCCTGCAGCTGGGCTCTTACAAGCCACTGACAAGTACATGGTAATCCGTGTAAAAGAATGGCTTCGAGTTCCAGGAGCAAGGCTTAGAAATGGCACAAGGAAAACGCGTACTGAAAAACAGAGGTGCAGATAGAGAATCTGCAAACAAAAGTGCTGAATTGAAACGGAACAAAGAAATCCCAAAAGTTGGTGTTGACAACTTATTTTTCACAGGGTTATGATCCTTGTTTTTGAACTTGGTACATATACTGCAAGGTTCTCCTGGACACTACTGAAGTTAATAAATTAAACTTTCCCTGCTTATCTAAGGTACAAAATCCAAAAGATGGTTTTAAGAATTTATTTTGTATGGAGTTATGGCCTTTGCTTCTTGCTTTTTTAACTTGATGGAATGGGGGGAAGTTTGTCTCGCAAACGAATTTGAAGCCACATAAATGAAATTTTCCAGGCCAATATGAGGGGTATATGTTCAGACTGAGTTTTAAAACTGGTTTTGAGAATATATGTTTCACATCCGCCTTGTTGCAGGTAGTAACACTATTTTCTTGTAAATAATGATAAATTAATAATACAGTTTATAAATTCTATTTTACTCTTTGTGTTTAATTATAAGTATTAACTACACATGTATTAGGGTACATAAAAAATAGTACTGTAACTAGTGTAAGCATTTCGATTGTTTTGTACAGAAATGGTGCGTTTTGGCGATTCGTTTTTTATGTTGCGTTTTTACTCGGGGCTTCCAAAATGCAACCAAAAATATTGATAACACCATTAGGCTTCACTACATGCTAAAACTCGTATCAAATTATTGTTCCGTGTTTATTACCTATTTGCTTAAAACCACTTGCATTTCTTTTGCGTGTGAGTATATTTACGGCCCGACGATGTTTGCCGACGCTTGGCCGGTGCAGTGCCGATGCAGGGCCGATGACGTTTGCCGACGTTGGGCCGATGTCGATCCGATGAGCAAAACTTCATCGGCCCAACGATGTTTGCCGACGCTGGGCCGGTGCAGTGCCGATGCAGTGCCGATGACGTTTGCCGACGTTGGGCCGATGTCGATCCGATGAACAAAACTTCATCGCCCGATGCAGTTTGCCGACGTTTGGCCGATGGTGTAGCCGACGTTGGACCGATGCAGTGCCGATGATGGCATGCTACCTGGGCGATGTCGTCACGGTAGCGCACGCAATTCAAATTGCCATTACAATGATGAGTGTTGTTTTTCTATACGTTGTGATGCCACCCCATACCATTACATTTTCACCCCCAAACTGTTCACGTTGAGTAAGGAAAGCGTCGCTAACACGTTCTCCCGAACGCCTGTAAACACTTGCACAAGCACATCAGAGCTGTCCAGGTGAAATCTGGACTCATCGGTGACCAGTATACTGTCCCAGTCTTGTCTTCTGAACCTCAGATGCTTTCTAAACCAAACCAGGCGTGCCTGGCAGTAACGTGGAAGCAAAATTGGGCGTATCGCTAGTCGTCAGGGTCGGATGTTGTGCTCCTTTAATCGGTTGCGTGCGGTTCTGCCACTAAGGAATTGTCCGAGCTCTTAATGTGGTAGTTTGGTATCGTTTCCGTAGATGTATCAACCGAATATGAGATTTATGAGCACCAGATAGCTGAACAAGCTCTGTGTGCTGTTTACGTTAAAATTCATAGACATCATGCTCCGAACAAACACGCAAACATCCAAATTGTGCGATGTGCATTAAGATGCACGTAAAAGTTGTGAATCGACGAGGAGACACCTTCATCTATATGTATTTAAATATGGCTTATTTATTTTAAGAATAAGCTTTACAAGAAGAACAGTTACTTTTGCTCGCATATGTATAGCTACGCGAGAAATCGCATAGACCAATCAAGAACAAAGCGTTGTTTATTTAAGAAACAAACGACTAGTGGGAGTTGTTTATCGTACAATAAAACACTGCAGGGAGAATAACCAGAAATGACGTCATGATAGAACATTGTTTATCTTGAAATGAACCACTATCTGTCTGTCTGTATAGACACGGTGTCCAAGCGCGGATTTTATCGGAAACAATACTCCCATAAACTGCTTGAAAATTAATCTTCAGACTATTGAAGAAAATATATATTTAGAAATGTCTGCTTTTGCATACAACCCCCTCCCCCCCCCCCCCCCCCCACGTTAGTAAGGCTCAAGTGTTCAATAAATATTACTCTGGGGTGGTATTCATAAAACAGCTTAGTTTTTTTCCAACACTTAAGTTTTTTTTAGGCTTAAGTTCTTTTATGAATACCGCCCTGGACTCAAATTATTGGAAAACATGTATTTATCGTTATATAATTTACAAATGACTGTTTATAAAGCATGTTTGAAATAAGTTACCCCATTAATTGCTTCTTCTGTGAAAATACCGAATCGATTAACCGTATAATGTAGAATTCACAGATGGCAGAAAACGTAGCAGCCAGCGGTATGCCAGGGCAGCAATTCTTGACCATGATCGGCATAGGGGCGGTATTGTCTTGGTGTGGGGCGGTATCACACATGACAGGCGAACGGATTTGGTTACTGTGAATGGACATTTGACTGGCCTGCGATATGTTGACAACATTTTGCGTCTTGTCGTTGATCCATTCGCTAGAATTATGGGCAGAAATTGTAAACTGCAAGACGACAATGCCAGACCACATCGAGCCCAGGTCGTCTCCGACAAGAGGGCATACGGCCCCGTAAGTCCGCTGACATTTCCCCAACAGAGCATCTGTGGGATTTTCACGGGGTGAAAGTGTACGCAAGAGACCCAGCACCCGCTAAAGTGGCCCAGCTTGTTGGTTGGTTTGTTGTTTAACGCCGCACTCAGCAATATTCCAGCTATATGACGGCGGTCTGTAAATAATCGAGCCTGGACCAGACAATCCAGCGATTAATATCATGAGCGTCGATCCACGCAATTGGGATCGATGACATGCATCAACCAAGTCAGCGAGCCTGACCACCCGATCCCGTTCGTCGCCTTTTACGACAAGCATAGTCACTTTTTACGGCAAGCATGGGTTGCTGAAGACCTATTCTACCCCGGAATCTTCACGGGTCGGCCAAGCTTGTGGTAGGTCATCAGATGGAATGGCGGGCAATACCACGGGTAACTATACGCAAGTTAATCAACAGTATTCCGTCAAAGTGTTGTGAATGTATCGCCCAACATGAAAGACACACTAGATATTGATACACACGCCCGAAATTAATTTTACAGACATCTATCGTCATGACACCTCGCCTATCAACTCATCTGTTCCCTTATTTATTGTCGGTTGTATAATATTCACGTGGAAATGTTGAAAATCACCAAAGTACCTGTCAGACCTGTTGAATTCAAAACTCGTAATAGCAGACGGCTTTCCAAGCTTGTAAAAAGGATTCGTCGATGGTCATTAGACGAAACTGCAAATATTTTCAATAAAGCAGGAACCGAACTTTCTCTAAACGAACTGTTGAGCGAAAATACATTCTTGTGGGTTTCACAAGCCATCTTTAAGAATTCGTAAGGTGAACCGAGAAAATCAAGTTGAGTGAGTGAGTGAGTTGGGTTCAACTTTAACAGTAGTCCAGTTATATCACGGCGTGTCAGCTTAATGTGGGAGGAAAGCCCGAAGTGATGCAGGTATCAGACGTTAACCACTTCGGTGAAACCCACGAGCACGGGTACGGTGCTGACAAACCTAGAAACATAATCGGGGCAAACCGGGATTCGAACCCACAATTATAGGTTTCTTGCGTGCCAAGAATCAATGCTGTGAATAATATTGATATCCTTCATGACAACATTTGAGTCGTTATCTGTCCAGTGTGATACAAATGTTTAATGTGCTTCCCTAAGAGTTCAGTCCCTTAGGCGTGACAGGATCCAAAGATCAAGAGTTCCAATGATAGATTCAACCGGATTGTGATCCTCGACTTGTAAGCACTATATCCGTGCACGTGGGTTTAACCAATCTGTTAAACGTCAAAGACCAGGGTCCACTTGAAGAAAAATATCTTAGCACGTCTATGTGTGGGAGTTAAGTTCGTCGTAGCACTTAAATCACTTTGTGCAAGTGGACCCAGCATCTCTTCGGACTTAACAACCACATCCATCTGACCCACCGTGAGACAACTGAAGTGCTTTTCAAAGCGACGTTAACCCCAATTTGCTCACTCATTCTTCGTTACCAATGTTAAAATAATGTGTTCAATTGTAACAATGTAAAGACATGTGAGAACAAAGCAAAGTCTTTATTAAGAATCGCGGCGCTTTAGACGACTGGGCCACCCGTGCCCCTAAATCTAGGTGAATTATGTTGGGGAGCAGAATGGCTTGGAGATTGCGCATATGTCCGCCTGCACGGACACATGTTGGCCTGGGCATGATGGGGGGTGTCACGTATCATGCTGTTGGTACCAACAGCAGGTGTAGAGGGCAGAATCAATGCTGTGAATGATAATGATATCCTTAATGACAACATTTGGCTCGTTATCTTTCTTCATCACCACTTAAATGACTTTGCATTCCAGGACGATAACGTACCTAAGCCCCGGGTTCGTGTGGTACAGGAATTTCAATGTGACAATGATCTTACCAGTCTTACCAGTGATTAATATCATGAGCAACGAAATTGGGATACGATGACATGCATCAACCAAGTCAGAGCCTGACCACCCGATCCCGTTAGTCGCCTCTTACGACAAGCATAGTCACCTTTTATCGCAAGCATGGATTGCTGAACACCTTTTCTAACCCGGATCTTCACGGGTCCTCAAAGATAGTATATTCAGATATATGGGACAGGTAATTGTGTAGTGAAGGCTGTAGTATCAGTGAAAACAGGATTTAAAGACTATTTCATTATGTTTTTCTCCTTTTAAGGAGCCAAAACATCCCTTCTTAGTGAACTTCATTTCAAAATATGGATGCATGATTGTACATTTAGTTGGGCATGTAGGGAAATATAAAGAGTATATGTGGCCATTCTCATCGAGTGACCTGACAACATGATCATATTGTTTTTGTTTATCATGTATTTTCTCAATGATCTTAAAAGTACATGTCTAAAAACATATTGTCAATCAGGAAGACATAGTATCGAAATAGATATCTCAGAAGTATAGTATTTCTCATCTCTTAATAAATAATACATGGGAGTACACCGCTGTCTACGTTTGTATAATTTGCAGGATTTTGTTTTTGTGTTGGTTGTTATTCCAGCTATATTGTGGCGGTCTGTTAATAATCGAGTCTGAATCAGGTGACTGACATCACGAGCATCATTCTCCCAATTGGGATACGATGACATACACCAGCCACAGCAGACTGACCACCCAGAAGTGTTTTACCTGCCTTGACATACGGGTGTGTTTTACATTCAGAGAGGAAACTAATTTGAAAGCAATCAACTTTGTGGTGTAGATATACATCAAGAAGAACATCCAGCACTATGGGACTATCTGTAGAAGCATGGAGAGCTCGGATCGCCACGTTTGTGCACCCTAGAGTTCACAGGCAAGTAGAAAAGATTTTCCCCTAGACCCCTGTGTCAGACTGGACTGGGGGGGGGGCACAACAGTTGCGTACAGAATTTTGTTGTGTACAACTGCTCTTGTCACAGTATGGACTATGGGATCGATCACTGTATCATCTATGAAACATGCGATGTCTACATTGGATTTTGTGTTTCAAAGGTGAGATATGTATGAATGTACAGTACAACCTTGTTTACAGACCCAAAACTGGAGAGTATCCACGAAGTTAGGAGACACCCGTTTGTTTTACTGCTATTGGTTGCCGATGACATAGAATCGAACCTACTGGTGGGGACATCGCAGGATTGGCCATTGGATTGGCAGGATTGGATCAGCCATTATAAATCAGATTAAAGAATCTGAAGACAGACTATCAAGAGACATACGGTCCATGAGAGAAGAAGTTCATTCGATCAAGGCAGAGGTATGTGAACTGAGAACAGAAGTTAGTGTGAATAGAGAAGAACAGGCTATTCTCAGACTAGATGTTGACAAAGTATCCAACAAAGTAGATGAACTGTATTACTGGTCTGACAGTATTAGTGACCTAGAGTCTAGAGTAGAACATCAGGAAAGACAGAGCAGACGAAAGGATTTCATTGTATATGGGGTACCAGAGGGAATAGAAGAATCTTACAAAGTGTGCAAAGAAAAGATATCGGGCATTTTTAATAGAGCCAGAAATAAGAATCCTACATGTGAGGAACTTGCTGATATAGACATAGAACGTGCACACAGGATATCCAGCAAAACAACAAATAAACCCCGCCCTCTTATAGTGCAAATGGCACACTGGGATGATAAAATCCAAACACTTGGATTCAGGGATACCCTGAGAGAAATGGGTTATGGTGTGGCTAATGACCTAACATACTTCCAGCGACAAGAGCTGGGCAGGTTACGTCGTGAAAATCCAGATAAGAGTATTTTTTTAATAAAGGAGGGAAACTGGTGAGGATGTGAAGAAGGATAGTGAGATAGCCAAGAGACACCAGAGAGAACTACAGCACACATACGGGAGAGAAGGGATAGCCAGAACATCACCCTCACAAAACTCCCTGCTTGGCCCGTCATCGTCTATTGCATATTCCCCAGCAAACTTAACAGACAAGCCATTTTCAGGGTTGAAAGATGGCCTGTTGAAAGCTCTGATGCCACCTGACATTACATTACGTCTTGTTCCGTCGTTCTTTATTGATCACTGACGCGAGTCTGGTCAAAATCTCGTGAAGATTTTCTGAATGTCTATAAAACAAGAAAACAATTCTGAACTCAGACCAAATTATTTTAACAGTTTGTAACAGAACTTTAATGTTACTTTTTCCGTTTTGTTATGGATATGAACGAATCCACTCGATAAGACCTATTGGAAATACAATTGACCTTATACTTTACATCTTAGATTTATGTTTGCATAAACATATGACCAATAATTGCAAAAATACTTTCAAGATACAAATTGACGATATCTACTTGAATTTTTAATAAGCTGCAACTCAAATGGGAAAATGACAAACGTTTTATGCATGGCTGATTTAGGTTATTTCAATTTACTGATGAAACTGTGTTTTCCGATATGTTTGAATCACATAAATAATTCTCTCACCGCACGGCCTCAAGTCTAAGGGGTGGAGGCTGAAGGGAGAGTGGCTGGTCACTCCGAGTATACACAAGGTTCCTGTTGGACTTCCTTGGTATGTCAAATACTGACAAGTCACTTCCTTCACTTGAATCCACGTCATTGTATGTGACCGTGCTGTCTACAGTTTCACCATTTTGGTCTTCAACACCAAGTTCGGCTTCCCCGCCTTCTGATGAAACAGTGTCTAGATCTGGTAGTGAATCATCAGTTGAAATTGACTGCATTGCCTGCAAGGAGACGAAACAATGAAGTATAAAATATAAAGAACCACAACCGAGTGCCTTCCGATATAAAATATATCCACACAAGTTGATAAAAGTAATAAATATCCAATTGACATTGACCTTGATTTTTCCCAACCAAAAATCAAACACAATGTTCAGAAGAGGCATATCATCGATTGCGTGACGTTTGACGTCATGTCTTGTGACGTTTACAAGAGACATTGTGAAAATAGTAATAGTGGATACTAGATGTTTGAAATGACATAGCAATTGTCTCCTATCGAGTGGAGATATTTTCCCAAGTAGCATAGCGATGAGTGAAATATCTATTTTTTTCACTTAACAAGATATTTGATATTTCACTGACTGTATCATATAATATGTTATTTCTTGTATGCTTTATTTGACAATATACTGTGAAATCTAGTTTATCTCTACCGAATGACCGTACAAGGATGACGTCATTATTCATCATATTGCTTTGTTTTCTATTGTAAACCCAAGACATGTATAACCCATTTGTTGGATCACATTACTTGTTTTCGTCAGGAGTTGATTTAAAACAAAGCACTACGGTGTCAAGAAGTCTAGGCATTCATTTCAATTGTAATAATGAGTGAGTGAGTGTGTGAGTGAGTTTATTTTTACGCATCAGTCAGCAATATTCCAACTATAAGGCGGCGGTCTGTAAATAATCGATTCTGGACCAGACAATCCAGTGATCAACAGCATGAGCATCGGTCTACGCAAGTGGGATACGATGACATGTGTCAACCAAGTCAGCGAGCCTGACCACCCGCTCCCGTTAGTCGCCTCTTACGACAAGCATGGGTTACTGAAGACCAATTCTATCCCGGGTCTGTAATTATGATACTCCACGTGTTTAATGCTTTTTCGTAAATGTTATACGTACACTGCCCGAGTTGAAACAGTCGGCATCAGTGATGCCTTCATCATGGAGCTGTAGAATCAACCTTCTTTTCCCATCTGCACTCATTTCTGACATATATCAGGAAAAGTCGTCTGCTCCATAATCAAGGGAGATAACTCCAATTTGCAAATTCTAAAATTGAAGAAGAGTTGCATCCCTTTGACCATACCTCAACTTTAAACACGTGTCAATATTGATATTTTATGTATGCTTTCTTGAATATGACATTAAAATTCACAATAATTTTGAACCAGACTATTCGTAGGTGTAATTTTCTCATATAATGGGTATGTTTCTCGGTCATTTACAGATAAATATGCAAATAAAAAGGGATGTTAGGTTCTTCTTATAGTTTTTCCAAGCAAACATGGTGTCGCCCTTTTATTACTTGTTGTATTGTTTTATCCTTCATCACTGTTGTCGGCGGATTTGAACTGCTTCTGCTAGTTTTCGTTTGGTTAAGTCATGGAGATTGATTGATAGGATTTGTACATGAAATCCGCCGACACATCCTTACTTCACTCTTGTTGGACAACTATATAAGTATCTATACCGAAACCAACATCTATACCAAATCCTCGCTCGCCAACAACCGCCATGATTTCACAAAAAGAAAACTAACAGAAGCAGTCCACATTCGCCGCCACAAGCCATCAATCAACAGAGATCAAGGCTATTTCATCCCATCCGCCTACTATGAGCTCATCAAGCAATAATCACTTATCCTGTTTACTGGCCTCATGTCCCTATTGGCTTCCACCTATGTGTTCTCTGTCCATCGTGTTGTGACAGCATTATCCCTTTGTTGTCAACACCTACCAATGTTATCCCACTCATGTATGCAATTGTTGTTACTGTTAACCCTCCACCTATATATATTCTGCACTATGTCCCTCGTATACCCGCCCACGTAGGAATATACGGTAATGAAAACGCCGATAAAGCAGCTAAACTATCCCTCAAAATCCCAGAAATAAGCTTAAACTTACCCATCTCAAAATCAGAAATTAAAAGTGTAAACAAGCAAAAAATCACAAAAAAAATGGCATAACCTATATCTAAACTCAAATAGCCAAATCAAAAGAAGTGCTCAGCAAACCAATAACCAAACCAAAAATTCTCCATCCATCAAAAAAAATCGACAGAGTAATCACTAAACTCCAAACAGGACACACCAACCTAAATAACCACCTAAAAAAATAAAAAAACACACTACAGGCAACTGCCCACACTGCAAACAACCAGAAACCCCAGAACACGCACTCATCCACTGCACACACTACCTAACACATCGAACCGCATTACAAACCACCCTCAATCTCAACAAGGCTCTCACTCTAGAAGCAATACTAAACCCACAAAATAAACTAGAAAACTTCAAGGCCTTAGGCGTATTCTTAATAAAAACGGAACTAATAAAACGCATCTAAAAACACAATAACCTACCAAATCAAAATCACATAAACAAACAAACATCCACCATACCCAGCTCCCTTAGTTCTCCTCCCCAACCTCATCGGCATCTATTCCAAATCTCAAAATTCCCAAATTCTATATAAGCAACCCCTAAACCCCCCTCTTGGGTTGCACAGACCACTTTCGCCCCTTTCGGAAACACATTAAATGGCCTGGCCGGGCCGTGTGCGAAATACGCATCAGTCGGAAAGCGCACGTTAAATCTCCAAAGTAAGTAAGTAAGTACCCTCGTTCAGTCCTGCTTGACAACGGTATAAGGATCTATACGAAGAAGTTGTTATCCATAAAATTGTGTCTACCTTATCATCCGTCAACTTCTAAGTAATGCCTATCAAACAATCTGTACCGAAACGTCGCATCATAATAGAATAAAGCTGCCATGTATTAAATGCCCTCTATTTAAGTGTAGGCAAGTTTAGAAACAATCTAGCGGGACCCGTTCCCAGTTACTATATCTGTGTGTTTAGATCTCTGCGGCCTAGGGACCTTTCCCAAATTGACAACAGTAGGATTTGGCCGAAATATTTTAACTTGATTCATTTTTTCGCTGTGTCGGACACGCGACTCACTTTCACTCTTTTTCACTGTGCCACAGTTAGGTGATGTATAGCGCAGCCATGAACATAGCTGGACAGCGCTGGGTGCCTAGGCAACGTCACGCACTTGTTCCAGGTGGTATCAACCGCATCAGTACCACTGGTGGCACCCGTCACAAAAACATGCAAAGCCAAGTCAATTGTTCACCTAAAACACTCAAAGGAACATATGATAGATACCAGACATTAGAACTTCGTCGAAGCCAACAAGTGGTGAGTCCCAATTCCTGCATCACCCATATAGATAGACGGTAGATTGTTTATAGACGTCGTTGTGAGCGTTACCACCTACCATCAGCTAAGCGACGTGAGACCCGTGAAGATCCGGGGTAGAATAGGTCTTCAGCTACCCATGCTTGCTGTAAAAGGCGACTATGCTTGTCGTAAGAGGCAAAAAACAGGATCGGGTGGTCAGGCTCGCTGACTTGGTTGATGCATGACATCGTATCCCAATTGCGTGGATCGATGATCATGATGTCAATCACTGGATTGTCCTGTCCAGACTGAATTAGTTAGAGACCGCTGTCATATACCTGGACTATTGCTAAGTGCGGCGTTAAACAACAAACAAACTATGCGGCGCGAGACTGTTCCGATGGGGGTTTGAGCGATCACACCTTCTTACATAATTCAGATGGACGATGATGCTGAATATAAGGTTGTACGTTACCACAATAAAAGCCTGCATCCAGTTGCATCACCATCGTTATATGCACGGTCCTTTGCAATCCTGGAAGTGCTACCGTTGTAGGGGTTGCTGTAGATGCACCGTAACCTGCAAATGACGTAGCGGTGTGAGCCCACCCTGTAAGGCGTTGTTACAAGGGGCAGGTCAATTGGCCTTTGTTAGTATCGATACCAAAGTCTAAAACTGGTTCTGTGGGAGACATTGAATATCCTGACTTCAGCCGATTGTGGTTCTTCTGCTACCAATCGTCCGGCGATTTTGTTCTGTTGTGCTTCAGTACTAGTTCTGTATTGTTACGTTTGGGTTCTGAATTTGGTGGAAGCTACGTTTTGATGACTCTAACTGTGATTAATGTGGTAATCATGTTAATGCTGCAAATGTATTTTAAGTGCTCATTTTTATGTCTATTTTTTGACGATTGTGAGTAGCGGAATGGAGTGCTCGTAAATTAGAGTGACCCGCCGCAGTTGTTTACAGTCCAAGGATGCGTCACCTTGACACCTTCGTTATCATCCTGGTATAGAGAGTTCCTCTGTGATGAGCTTGTTTACCGAGGTTGATTCCCTCCCGGGACCTACTACCTCATTCGTGAAGATTGTAGAGGTAAGAGTTTCTAGAAGACTGTATATATAAACAAGGAAGACGAGGGTGATTTGAGGCATTCTACGACTTCACTTGCGACCTATCTGCCAAGTGCAGACAGGATACCTATCGCAAATAGACCGACTCTGCCTGCTTCCAATACTATTTTCTGGAGTCTAGAACGGAGCGCGTTCCTCTTTTAAGACATTCAATTGTGACACTCGTGGGTGTACTGACTACTTATGTTTTTGAGTAAGTTTGAGTAAGTTTGACCTTTTTTGAAAGGGTATGATCAGATTCCACTTACTAAGAGGGTACATAAAGGTTCTGCTTTTGCGACACCCGATTGATTTTATTAGGAAAAGTTTTACCATTTGGGTTTACAGTCTCAATTTACTTACTTGAAATCTACTTAATGTTCTAGTTGCACTGATGTATCTACAGTAAACTACGGTTATAACGAACTCAAAGGGACTACTAATTTTAGTTCGTTGTAACCGTAGTTCGTTATATGTACATATACAGCATGACTACAGCAAGTAGTCGGGACCAAAAGGTAAGATCGTTATATCCGTCAGTTCGTTATAAGCGTGTTTGTTATAACCGTAGTTTACTGTAGTTGTATTCAGAATGATAGATTCCTGAGACACTAAGAGCTCATTCATCATTAGTTAACATGGCTGTATGTAAAGCAGTCTTCAAGATCTTCAGAGAGTCACTACAGATGTATAGTATTGCAGCTTTTGTACAAATTCTTATCAACGCGAAATGTGACCTGGGCCCTTTCGTTTTGTCACAAAACAAAGCAAATAACATCAGCTTTGATGGTATAACAGAATTTATGTGCGCATCCTAGACTCTGACTATCTTTGAGACGATATGAACTTTCGCAAACGATGTAAACACTCACTGTGTATAATAGAACTCCCTGTGTGATATTCTATGTAAGCACTCTGGATGCTTAAAGTGTTTTTACCCAAGGGATAGAGAGACCCACCACTCAATGTTCTGTACCTTTTGGTAGAGACAGATTATGCCAGATTGTGCCAGATTATGCCTTCTACTTCAAGAAATACATTTCTTTTCTTTGTAAGGAGGAGCCGAGCAAGTTTTGTTGCACAACGCGTTCGACAAGATCTCCAGCTTTGCCTGCAGCACAATTATTTCCCCAGTATTTGCAGGAGCAAATTATCTACTATTTTGAAAGTCCCAGACTCAGAATAGCTAATGGTCGGTTCCTAATCTTTACCGAGCATAAGGAAAGTGCTTGTCTTACAAATGACTGCTTTTGGCAGAGATTTCTATTGAATATGAAAAGGGCTTTATCGCTTGTATTATACTTTTAATTATTTCTTGACCCTGCTGTCATAGTATATTAACTATTTTAATGCCTCAAGTTAGTTAATTTGAACCTTATTGACAAAGTGAGTGAGTGAGTTTGGTTTAACGCCGCTTTCAACATTATTCCAGTTAAATCACGGCCTTTCAGCTTAATGTGGGAGGAAAACCCGAAGTCGATTTTGACAAAGACATATAGAGTCACTTTATATATGTTCTTCGTTGTTATACCCCAAGTCAGCAATACTGATTAAAGTATGTTATAATAATCGACAGAAAATTATACGAAATATTACATTCTAGGCCAGGAAACGTTGTGGGTGATGATTAACGCCCCAATGTTCAACAAAAGGATCTTAAACGAAAATGTATGTTTTATTCAATATCAAACAACATGAACTAAAAGTGATACACGTTCCATGTTGAAAAGTTAACTCAAGTCACAATGTATGCAGTTGGCAATGGTACTTAAAACAGTTCAAATGTGAAGAGCGATTGACACATGATCAATGAATATAACATTACAATTTTGTGAAAAAAAGTGTGTATCAAATATATATATATAAGTGTGTCAAACAGATGAAACGTTTTTTATCTGGACGGTTGTGTTTTCAAACCGCAACGAACATCGGTTCCAGCACCGAGGAGACGATGTCTCAATATTTCTCAAGATTACAGTTGTCACGCCGAGAAGTTCCAAGAGTGATGAACACACTATTATGAAGCTATTTACTGTAAACAGAAAAAAAACACCAGAGACCACTACAATGCATTACCATATATAAACAGAACAAAGCACATACACGTTTAAGGCATATTGGTTCATTGTTGACTGGAGATTATAACAAGTATAGACATCACTCCTTTCTTTTGTGGAAAATAATGTTTCTCATATGCTAAAACTGGTTATTGTTTAGGGAAGACCTTAACATGTATCACTGCTTTGAAACGTGTTGTTCGGTGATTAATTCATGTTTTCATTTGTGGTTTCCCCCGCCGTGATATTGCTGGAATATTGCTAAAAGCGGCGTAAATCTAAGCTCATTCACTCACTCACTCACTCATGTTTTAGTCTTTGAATGGCATTTAGAAGTGATACACGTAAGAGAGAGGATTATATGGATATCAACTTCTTTATTATGAAGAACACAACGTTTCAGGATATATGCTAACTCCTTTTTCAGGTGAATCAATTATAGGATTCAGAGAGGATATATACGTATATAAAAAAGCCAGCATAGACGTCATCTCTTCCAACAGCTAGCAATACCATCAAGACCCACCTTTGAGCAAATTGCTTCAGTGGGAATAAAGGTGTATTTCATATCCGAATGTCTTCAGCAGCATAAGAGCCAGGAATGGGCTCTGCTGGGGGCGTGCAAATAGGTCTTAAAATGGGAAACATATATATTCTTTACACGTGATAAATACATGAGATTATGCCATTATAAAAAAAAAATGAAGACATTATCACATAATGATTTGTCTCGTCGATCAAAACTTGGTAATTAAATAAAGATCAGACAATCAAATACAACTCAAAAGTTTAATCTAAACACTCGTAATGAAATTAATGAAATTAAATATTGTTGAAATATATAATTCTTCTTGATGTGTTCATATTGCTTGAGGAATATGTTTGTGACAAATAGCAATAGATAAATGTATATTTTCTTTGTTTACCTTGGACCTGTCGACACATATGCTGGGTTTGGAACGCCGGATGACTGCAAAGACGAGAAAGTGATACATTTACATTTGGACAGCCGTTTGTCATTATAACCAACTCATTTTGAAAGATTTGTTGGCTGGTTGGTTTGTTGTTTTACGCTGCACTCAGCAATAGTCCAGCTGTATGACGGCGGTCTGTAAATAATCGAGTCTGGACCAGACAATCCTGTGATTAATATCATGAGCATCGATCCACGCAATTTGGATCGATGACATGCATCAACCAAGTCAGCCAGCCTGACCATCCGATCCCGTTTGTCGCCTCTTACGACAAGCATAGTCGCCTTCTATGGCTAGCATGGGCTGCTGAAGACCTATTCTACCCCGTATCTTCACGGGTCTATTTTGAAAGAATACCAGCTGAATACTATATACAGAAATATCACTATTCATAACCCCTTGGGGCGGTCTGTTAGTCCTGTACGCACGTGGTTAAAGGTTCGCTCGTTACACCGAAGGCCCGGGTTTGGTTCCCGACATGGGTACAATGTGTAAAGGCCATTATTGGTGTCCCCCGCCGTGATATTGCTGGAATATTGCTAAAAGCAGCGTAAAACCATGCTCACTCACTCACTCATTCCCTCACTCATAATCACTTATGAATCAAATATGTTTTCAACTCAGTCATGATTGTATTTAAGATATTCAATAAATCTAAATCAAAACTCTTCACAACACGACTGTGATATAATGAAATGTGAAGTAATAATTCTTCATTGTCATGCAAACCGCCTCCGTGGTCTAGCGGTAGAGCGTCCGCCCGTAGAGCGGAAGGTCCGCGGTTTGATCCCCGGCCGCGTCATACCAATAGACGTTAAAAGATGGCACTTGTTGTTACCCTGTCTGGCGCTCGGCATTAAGGGGCTAGAACAAGGACTGGTCGGTTCGGAGTCAGTATACTGTGTCTGAGTGTTAAACTGCGGCATGGTATCTCAGTGTGCTAGCACTATAAATCGGAATCAGTCCGGACTAGCACACACACGCACGTCGCTATATAAGTGCGATAATCTTGGACGCGACGTTTAACCCAATTTCACGTCAACTCCCCTCATTGTCATGCACCCTCGTGTAGTTCGACAGGAACACATTTTGTTGAAAGGATTTGTGGAAAGTATAATCTTATGAAATCTTATGATCTATATTTTTAACGTCTAGACATGAAACAGACGGACTCTCAGTCATTTTGATTAAGTGTTATTTTAAAACTCAGTGTCAGTGGACTTTGGTAAGAGAGTCGTACATGCAGTCCAGCATTCTGTGAACGCCATGTGCTGAAAACTAACGTGGTAACTATACATACCAGCATCCCTCCATACAGTCCCACATGATCAAAACTGCCTGACAGCTTACAAAATGGTGTGTCAAGAATGTTATGCTTCAGACTTACGAAATCTCTGTCTTTGAGTTTGTTGTACGCTGTTTCTTCATCTTTGCTGCCTGCAGCTAGTGAGTCATATCCAGCTTGTTCTGGAGCTTTTCCTGTTTTACCATGAGCCATGTTGATATTTTCCTGATACTGTGTTCTACGTTTTACTGTCCTCCACCTGAAAGAAAAAGAAATTGGAAACTTTGTGCTTTTCCCTTTTTGAACATAATCAAAATGCACGGCAGTTTTTGTTAATGATGTTAACGAGTCTCATCCTCTTTAATTGAAAGCACGTCGCTATATAAGTGCAATTATCTTGGACGCGACGTTAAACCCAATTTCACCTCACCTTTAATTGAAAGACTTGAGTCATTTGTGTACTTACTTGTATATAGCAAACACTGCACTAATGCTGACAACTGCAAGTAGGATTGCCATAGTAATGAATAACCCAAGGAACACCTTTCTCTGATCTGAGTCCTGTTCTAGACGTGAATATTCGTGCTTAGCTACACATTCTGTTTCTGTATATCCATGAAGGGTTATCATAACTGTACACGATCTGAAACAAATATCACACATCATTTGATCGCTGCTTCAAGAAATGCATTTGTTCACTGAAATAAGGAGCCAAATTTTGAGCTCGACAACTTCGGACAAGTTAATGTAACAGACATACTAGGAATGTTTCGAGACATTTGTTCTACTGTTCTTTTCATGTACGGTATGTGTAACCAATAAATCATGCCATCGATGTCAAACATACGTTATGTCAGTATCATCCTAAATTGAAAATAATGGCTATGCCGATAAGCACAAATGTACATTTGCTTGATAACGGTGTTAGAATCTACACCGAAACGTCGCCCAATTGTAATAAAGAAGTTGCTCATCATAACAATTTTGTCTTAGTTACCATTCCAACTTCTAAATGCCACTCAAAGAAGATGTACAAACTTACCCAGTCTTCGGGTGAAGACTTCTGTCGGTGGCGATTACAACTAATTCTAAGACTCGGGGCACTGTGTCGTCAAGTTTAATGTGAACAGATATTTTCCCGGTTTGACTGTCGATCTCGAGGTTATTCTGTAACATAATGTATAACTCAAGTATGCATCATAGTCATACCACGGTCAGTTAAGAAGATAATAAGAAAACTTGGAACATAGATGAATCCTTTGTCCATTGCTAATCACCTTTCAGCGCCAGTTAACTGTTGGCTTCCCTTGTTAAGTTTCCACCTTTGTTATCTTATTACTTTTGTTGTCTGAGTAAGTATATCCCCAGAAACGCCATGTTCTTCATAACAAAGAAGTTGAAATAAATTTTCTTCCTGAGGATGAATATTAACTGGAATGTGGGAGAAATGAAGGTTTTCAGTTTAAACTGCAAACGTTTTAAGCTGTGGATAATTGGGAAAACACTTTACATTCACACAAACGTAGGAGGCCATGAGATCCGGGGTGATGGAATAATGTGACATGACTTCAAGACAAGTGAATAGTTTTAATTGCGCACCCTATCATTTCTTGTTTGTATGGCGTATGTTACATTGTGGCCGTCGGCGTCCGTTGCCCTGAAGTTGGTAATCTTAACTTCTGTACCAGTTTCAGATGAAAACTCCAATGACGCTTCATAAGCATCTGAAACATTTGAAATCGTATTAGTTACTGTATACAACATTGATTTATGATATAAATATCCTCAACAAAGCAACTTTACCAGATAAATAATATGTATAAGAATGAATAATATGTATAAGCAGGTAAACATGCATCAATCTGCATATTTCTAATGATTTGAGGTCGTATTACTTAAAGCAGGACCGCCTCCGTGGTCTAGTGGTAGAGCGTCCGCCTGGAGAGCGGAAGGTCCGGGGTTCGATCCCCGGCCGTGTCATACAAAAAGACGTTAAAAGATGATATTTGTTATTACCCTGTCTGGCGCTCGGCAGTAAAGGGCTAAAACAAGGACTGGTCTGCTCGGAGTCAGTATACTTTGTCTGAGTGGGGTATTCATGTTAAACTGCGACATGGTATCTCAGTGGGCTAGCACTATAAATCGGCATCAGTCCGGACTAGAACAAGCAGCCACACACACATACACACGTGCATGCACGTCGCTATATAAGTGCAATAATCTTGGACTCGACGTTAAACCGAATTTAACCTCGCGACGTTAAACCCAATTTTACCTCACTTATAACAGGTTCAACATATAAAATACATTCCGGACAATACCGACAAGTTTCAAGTAGGAAATGGTAGCATTATGGTCGAAATTATCTTACACATAAGATTGTCGGGATAGTAGTGTCTTCCAGGCACTTAACTCAAACTAGTTTACCGTTTCCAAATACGGGAGTATGTTCGTTATGATCGTCTGGTCGCACTTCTATGTGGACATTTGCTGTAGTTGTTGGAAATTTGCTGATTGATCCTCTGAAGTTCTCCTCTGTGACACTGACAACCATCTGGTAAGAAGACAAAGATAATTGACTTCATGGTAATTCACTGAAAACAAGTAAACTGTAGGCGATACACTTGATGCATTTACTACTTGCCGTTTATGGTAATAAGGTCATATCAAACGCCACGACTAATTATGTCTCTTTAGAATGTTCTCATGTTCGTTTGGGAAGGCTACATAAACTATCCTATTTCTCGTCACCTCTCGAAAACAAATCGGATAGGTTGGTCGAATTAGAATTTCGATTTTCAACTACAACGACTTAAATTCACCATTGTTCTTAATTAAAGCGCCGTTGCAAAGAAGTTAAATCACGAACTGCTCGTTAGTCAAAATGGACTTCAACACAAAATGCAACTTTGTTAGATTAGGGTCTGACCGATTACTGTGGTCAGTCGGTGATGAGAATTGTTTTTGTATCCTATTTTATGTGGCCTAATGAATTTTTTATTACAGACCAGTTAATTATGTATAGGTACTCAAATATACAATACAACTTTTGTATGTCTCCAAAAGAAAATATTCATCAGTATCACCAAAAGGCGCACGGCGAATTGATTAATTGCATATATACTCGCCCAAGAAAGAAACGCAAAGCCCGAATCGGTGACAATATGTAGAGACATTTAATTTAATAAAGAAAAATGCGACAAGGATGAAAGTTTACAAGATTGATCATACAGTGGTTAAGGTCAAAACACAAGGATGGGAATGTCACATGTTAAAGGTCAAGGTCATGGAGGTGTCAATATCGTCTATGGCCACCTTTGGCAACCAGAACAGCTTGGCATCTCCTTCCCATGGACGCCACAAGGGTCTGAATCACACGTTGGGGAATCGTAGCCCATTCTGCCTGAAGTGCTTGTGCTAACTGTTGCAGAATCTGTGGCAGTGGCTGACGTTGACGCACACGTCTGTCCAACTCGTCCCACAAGTGTTCTATCGGATTCAAATCCGGCGATCTTGAGGGCCAAGGCAGAACCTGGATGTTGTTAGCCCGCAGGAAAGCTGTGGTGAGACGTGCAGTATGGGGCCGGGCGTTGTCATGCTGAAACATGACGTTGGCGGTATGCGTGATGGGCACGACGTGAGGCCTCAGGATCTCGTTGATGTACAGCTTAGCTGTTAAGTTGCCTTGGACATGGACAAGGTCAGTTCTGCCAGTGTGCGAGATGGCTGCCCACATCATTACGCCGAATCTGTCGACCTGTTGAATACAGCATGGTGCAAAACGCTGTCCCTGACGTCGGCACACACGAGTTTGTCCATCTGAACGGTACATCCGGAAACGGGACTCGTCGCTGAACCACACCCTCCTCCAACGAAGTTGCTGCCATACCCTGTGTGCTTGACACCACTGACGTCGATTTTGACGGTGCTGTGCCGTTAAAACGACCCCACGAAGGGGACGTCTTGCCCTAAGTCCTGCTTCTCATAATCGGTTCCTAACTGTTTGGGCTGATATCCTGCGCATACCGGAGTATTGGATGCCGTAGAGGATGCGGTTGTGGTTCTGTCCCAGAGATGACATAACCGGATGTATCGGTCCTGCCCCCTGGTGGTCACTCGTGGTCTACCTGATCTTGGACGGTCACGTGTTGTTCCTTGATTTTGATATCGGTCCCACAGTCATGTTATGGTGCTTGGCGACACGTGAACATCCTGGCTACTGCAGATCGTGAATTACCAGCTTCCAATTGCGTTGTTTCTCTCTGTTTCGCTGAGTCTTGGCATTGTTCTGCATTAAAGTGCGCGTCAACAACAATTGCCACTCGAGTGAAAACCCTGCGCTTTTAATGCCTATGGAAGCATGTTACACGTGCATTGAATGGGTGTGTTTTGGTGAAATGGTTAGCACTTGGATGCGTTTTGGTCAATTTTGCATGTTTTTCTCCCTGAAAACATCTGAATCAAATTTCCATCTCATTCTTCATGGCATTTTGTACCCATAACACTACATCTCCCAAATCTTTCCTGAAAACACCAACATCATCTATAATACTATTTCAGTAACCATTTTTATCCCTTTTGCGTTTCTTTTTTGGGGAGTATATTTCAATCAGGGGTAAAATATTGGTGGCACGGGTAGCCCAGTTGTCGAAGGCGCCGCGATTCGCTGTGCAGAGTTGGGTCCCTTGGATTCGCCAGAAACCTATGATTGTGGGTTCGGATACAGGTTCGCCCCGATTATGTTTCTAGGTTTGTCCCGTTCTCGTTGATTTCACCGAAGTGGTGAACGTCTTGGGCCTGCATCACTTCGGACTTTGCTCCCACATTAAGCTGAGACGTCGTGATATAACAGGAATACTGTTAAAAGCGGCGTTAAACTCAACTCAACTCACTCACTACCCACTTACGTCCACCTCGGTTGAGTTCGAGAGAGAAGCCCTCACTACCAGAGTTCCATCACCCAGCAGTTCGATTCCCTCAACATCAGTAAAGGTTGTGTATATGGGGTGACTGAGTTCATCAGCGTCTACCGATATCACTCTCCCGATCACATAGCCAACCGAAACATTCTGAAATGAGAATATGCTCCATTTAGTCTGATAATCGTAAAGCATAAGCTATGAAGTAGGTAGCGTTTAATGAATTCGAGGCAGGAAATAAAGTGAATCAGGCCAGTTAGCGAACCAAAGTCTGAGACTGTCTGAGTTAAAATATGATGCACATGCAAGAAATACATACCTGATTTACTATGAAGTTCTGCTGGGTGTTGTTGAAGTAGGGTAGGTTGTCGTTAACATCTTCAACGTTCACTTCAACATCTGTTGTCCTATAAAGAAGGCTGCGTCGGTCTGTCGCCTTCACTCTCACATAAAAGCGACTGCCTGTTTTTTCGCGGTCTATTGGGTCCTTTTGTCTTAAGTCTCCAGTCATACTGCTGGTGCACTCTGAAATGTGAATGTGCTTATTTAAACACAGTTTGATATTCCTCCAAAGTTAAGGCATGAATTATGTATTTACCATAGTGAAAAAATACACATCAAACACATAACAAAGTGAAAGAAAAGGGCACATAAAATCTTAAATTAATTCTTCAAGGGAGGTAACTAGCAGGGTATTTCTCATCCAATAGAAAGGTTCCAATGAAACTGTTTCTATTTTTCTGATGAGGATATGTAGTGAATTGTTCCAGCATAGGCTGTTGCAATACTTTATTTGTATGTTACTTCCCATATAAACGTTGTTTCAGAATCACGAATTTGAACCAGTATTAGATTATTCATGCTTGGGGGTTGACACTGTTAACTATCTAAGGGTGGTAATTAGCTCCAGAAGGACACAACAATATACAAATAAGCTTACCTGCGGCCCTTGCTTTCCTTCATCCGTACTACTACTACTACTACTACTACTACTGCTACACGTAATACTACCACTGATAGTGTAAGGAAACCCTAAACTCTTTCGTGACTTTGGAAGCATAGATAATATCATAGACAATCGAGACTGGTTATTCTCCGGCGTTTTTATACTTTTCTTTTTTTGTACGTATGTGCAGTTTTAACATGTTCACCAAGTCATGTATTGTGTGCCAGTAGCTTCTACAGGGGATTAATTAGTATTGTAGGAGTTAAAAGATGGTGTGCGTGCAGTAAATACCTACCTGACGTACGGCGAAGTTCTTCTGTGTTTTTGAGCAGTAGGGGAAGTTATCGTTAACATCCGCCACAATTATTGCAACTTGTTTTGCCCTTTAAAGACCACTGCCATGGTCAGTCGCCCTCACTGTCACATTGAAGTGGCTGCCTGTTTCTACGCGGTCCATTGGATCCTTTTGTCTTAAGTCGCCAGTCATACTGTCTACAAACCTATTCATTGGGATCGCTATTAAGTAGGACATTTCTTTCTGTAGGCATTAAAACCTATTGTGAGGTTTTACTTTCCAGTCGGATTAAATCTCATAAACAGGGACGTTGTAATGTCTCTGGGATTTTATATAATATCCCACGGATTTTATAGGATATTCAAGTCATTTTTGCTATAATATCCCAGGATTTTTATTAATGTAACTTCCGTTCAGATTGTAACATGTAATGAAATGTTAAATCAAATGACAAATGTTTTCTTTATATTCCCGAGGATCGAATTCGCAACCTTCATATCTGTAGCCCAGTGGGTGTACCACGAGGCTACAGAGGTTTTGATAAGCCGCACTGGTTTTTAGAATGTCATTTTCAAGATCCGTACGCCAGCAACAGATATTTTACGCGCGTTTCCTAAGGTTCATGGAAAGTATGTTCGAAACATAAAAATGTTGATAAATGTTATTTTAAGTTTCCTCTTTACCGTTTATAAATATGGAAAAACACTTTACCTCGGTTTTGGTAGACAGGGCATGCCCTGGGGGTCGGGAAAAACCGCGGCGACTTCGCCTTCTTGGTTTTTCCCTCTCCCCAGGGCATGCTCTGTCTACCAAAACCTCGTAAGTGTGTTTTCTCCAATACATAAAAACTCTCCGAATAATCTGTAACTGAATACGGTAAAGCATATCGTTATAATAACTGGTTTCTTTGAAATAAAAACAGCAAAACACTTTACCAAGAAAGTGTTATCGGAAATATAACATTTGTGGAAGCATCGGTGGCTGAGTGGATTCGATTGCTAACTTTGTGTGCTGGTGATTAAGTGCCTCAATCTGAGAGTGTGGGTTTGATCCGAAAAAGTACTACAATTTTTACTTTACTAAGAACGTGTTATCCCAAATATAACAGTTGTTACCTTTCCATAGGTAAGATTGTACGATCGTGAGCATGTGTATATGATTCACTACGAAATAGTGATGATACCAGGGTGTCCGCGAAAAGGTAAGCGTATCCTGCCCCACCGGTGGCATTAAAGGAAATATAGGGAATACTAATTATGGCAGCAATTGGTTGAGTACAAAAGTTTTGCATTGGAAAATATCGATAAAGTAATGTGTATGATGCAGTTGGAATCGTTAAATGGACTCCTTGTGATCATGGAAAGGTTTTTTTTTACGTATATTTAATGAGTGCAGCAGCATGAAAACGTTGAAACCAAACTCTTAGTTTAACAAGAACAAACCTATACCTAGTATTTCATAGGTGCAGTTACACGCCATTTCGTCACTCTCCTTTCGCACAGGATGGGCACACGTTTATCCTCATCAGGCTTCTCGTTCTCCGTCAGCTTGAAAGTGTATTCCTTTTTGAAGAATGGTCTTGGTTTGTCAGTCATGATGGAAATGGTAACGTGTAGGTAGTAAACCCGTTATAATCCATAAACAATAGAACGAAGGAGCTGGAGCGAGTATTATTATCCAATCACACATAATTATAAATACAGAAGAGAAATGTCCTCCTTCTAACCTCTGATGAATGCACCTAAAACCAAACCACATATCACAATGCATTACCCATAAACCTACTTTTAAGGTTCACATTTTCCCTCTTAGGACCTTCAGATACGATGAACTAAGGAAAATGATGGAACACTGATTGTGTCACCATCAAAATAATGAAGAATGTAAAACAGCTACACTACGTTTGTGATTGCTTCCATAGCAGGGTCTGCTTGAGGTAAGTCTGTTGCCTTGATCCTCAGAGTGACCTCATCCTCATCCACTGAATCTAGGGTTGTAGCCACGGATATGTTCCCCGAGTCACGGTCAATTTTGAAGTAGTCTATGTCTGGAATATATATTAAGAAATATTTACACTTATATGTCAACGACATTTGACATTCGGACAGCTCAACTCAGCGTCTCTAGTTACTGGGTTTACATACACCATCCTGGCAGGTTGTGTGGGGGTCAACACAGGAACACAGCAATATATACATCATTTATCTGCCCCCGGGATTCCGGAGTTTAGGTCCCAAGCAACATATGCTGGTAATAAGAGACGACCAAATAGACCCCTGAAGATCCGGGGTAGAATAGGTCTTCAGCAACCCATGCTTGCCGCAAAAGGCCACTATGCTTGTCGTAAGAGGCGACTAACGGGATAGGGTGGTCAGGCTCGCTGACATGGTTGATGCATGTCATCGTATCCCAATCGCGTGGATGAGTGATGTCAATCACTGCATTGTCTCCATTATAACAGACCGCCGTCATATAGATGGAATATTGCTGAGTGCGGCGTTAAACAACAAACAAACAAACAAGATCTCTTTGTTTATCATACCCGGTATCATCCTCCTGACCACAGACAGACAAAATGTGAAAATATGTGAACTGTGGGTTAACCTATCACCATATGTCACAGTAGATGCATGTGTGTGAACTGTAGGTTAACCTATCACCATGTGTCACAGGAGAGTGATGGGTAGGAACTGTAGGTTAACCAAACAACATATGTCTGGTAGAGGCATGTATGTGAACTGTTGGTTAACCAAACAACATATGTCACAGTAGATGCATGTATGTGAACTGTGGATTAACCTATCACCATATGTCACAGTAGAGGCATGTATGTGAACTGTTGGTTAACCAAACAACATATGTCACAGTAGATGCATGTAAATGAACTGTGGATTAACCTATCACCATATGTCACAGTAGATGCATGTATGTGAACTGTGGGTTAACCTATCACAATATGTCTTGTAGATGCATGTATGTGAACTGTGGGTTAACCTATCACCATATGTCACATTAGATGCATGTATGTGAACTGTGGGTTAACCTATCACCATATGTCTTGTAGATGCATGTATGTGAACTGTGGGTTAACCTATCACCATATGTCACAGTAGATGCATGTATGTGAACTGTGGGTAAACCTATCACCATATGTCTTGTAGATGCATGTATGTGAACTGTGGGTTAACCTATCACCATATGTCTTGTAGATGCATGTAAGTGAACTGTGGGTTAACCTATCACCATATGTCACAGTAGATGCATGTATGTGAACTGTGGGTTAACCTATCACCATATGTCACAGTAGATGCATGTATGTGAACTGTGGGTTAACCTATCACCATATGTCACATTAGATGCTTGTATGTGAACTGTAGGTTAACCTATCAACATATGTCACAGGAGAGTGATGGGTAGGAACTGTAGGTTAACCAAACAACATATGTCTGGTAGAGGCATGTATGTGAACTGTGGGTTAACCTATCACCATATGTCACAGTAGATGCATGTATGTGAACTGTGGGTTAACCTATCACCATATGTCTTGTAGATGCATGTATGTGAACTGTGGGTTAACCTATCACCATATGTCACAGTAGATGCATGTATGTGAACTGTGGGTTAACCTATCACCATATGTCACAGTAGATGCATGTATGTGAACTGTGGGTTAACCTATCACCATATGTCTTGTAGATGCATGTATGTGAACTGTGGGTTAACCTATCACCATATGTCTTGTAGATGCATGTATGTGAACTGTGGGTTAACCTATCACCATATGTCACATTAGATGCATGTAAGTGAACTGTGGGTTAACCTATCACCATATGTCACAGTAGATGCATGTATGTGAACTGTAGGTTAACCTATCACAATATGTCTTGTAGATGCATGTATGTGAACTGTGGGTTAACCTATCACCATATGTCTTGTAGATGCATTTGTGTGAATTGTAGGTTAACCTATCACCATATCTCACAGCAGATGCATATGTGTGAACTGTGGGTTAACCTATCACCATATGTCACATGAGATGCATGTATGTGAACTGTAGGTTAACCTATCACCATATGTCACATTAGATGCATGTGTGTGAACTGTAGGTTAACCTATCACCATATATCTTGTAGATGCATGTATGTGAACTGTGGGTTAACCTATCACCACATGTCACAGGAGATGCATGTATGTGAACTGTAGGTTAACCTATCACCATATGTCACATTAGATGCATGTATGTGAACTGTAGGTTAACCTATAACCATATGTCACAGTAGATGCATGTATATGAACTGTGGTTTGATATATCACCATATGTCACAGTAGATGCATATATGTGATCTGTCGGTTAACCTATCACCATACGTCATAGTAATGTTTAATGTGTTACATATATGGCCGTGGATTTCACTGAAAAGAGTTCAGTACAGTTCAGCGTATCAGGATCCGAAGATCAAGAGTTCGAATCATAGATTCAACTGGATTGTGACCCCTGCTTTGCAAGCATCATATCCGTTCACGTGAAACGTGAATGTAGTATATGTCTTAGGTCAGGGCACAAAACGATCTTAGCGCTCCGACTATTGTACGTCTATGTAAGAGTATGGGAGTTAAGATCGTCATCGCGCTAAGTTCACTTTGTGCATGTGAACCTAGCAACACTTCGGACTTAACTCTAACATCAAGCTGGCCCACCGTGATACATCTGAAGTGCTTTTCAAAGCGGCTTTAACCCCAACTTACTCACTCACGGGCACCTTGTTGGTCACTGTTTAAATATTGAGACTAGTGGTGAGAACAAAGCAATACAATACGGATGTCTTAACTTATGTTTTTATTAAAACAAACGGCAACAGCCCTTTGTACAGATACAGTCATGATAATCACAGTACAGTTTCAAATCATGTATCCAAAGCTCATGTTCTCTTTTCAAAGATAGTATCTTCAGGTAAATTGAACAGGTAATGTTGTTGAGAAAGCTATAGTATAAGTGAAAACAGGATTTAAAGAAAACAAATGGCGTTGAAATGCATAAATGTAAGTCAATACTATTTAGTTATGTTTACTTCCTCTTAAGGAGCTAAGAATTCCCCTCTTCGTGAGCTGGATGCATGTTTGTACATTTGGCTTGGTTTATAGGATAATATACTGCCGGAAACGAACACGGAACACTTAGTTTTAGACGCTTTGGAAACATTGTACACAAACATATCTCAACCTTTGATTCTGACATGTGTTTAATTTGTATGCGCACTATTTCAAATTTTCGAACTGTAAAATTATTTCCCTATATTTTTAATTGTTCCCTTATTCGTTTCCATCAGTATAGTAAGAGGATATGAGGCTATTCTTGTCGAATGATGTAACAAAATTGATATTTCTTTACAAGAGCCACATGTTCTATATATTATGTATTTTGTCATTGATCTTACAAGTACATGTCTGAAAACCATTGTGCCAATCAGGAAGACATCGAAATAGACACCAGATTTGTATAGTATTTCATCTCTTAATAAATAATACACCGGAGTACATCGGAGTACACACACCGCCGTCTACGTTTGTATAATATATAGAGCAGGATTTTGTTTCTTGGGTATTGTTTATCGTCGCATTCAGCAATATTCCAGGTATATGGCGGTCTGTTAATAATCGAGTCTGGATTCTATGTTTGACATCATGAGCATCGATCCCGCAATTGGGCTACGATGACATACATCTGATTCCACCATATCAGTCACATATTACGATAGCCATGGGTTGCTGAAGACCAATTCTAACCCGGACCTTCATAGGATGGCCGACAGGAAATAACTGTTCATCCTATATAGGGAGTGTCCACACTGGAATCAACGAATTTTGTGAATAACAAAGAAATTACAGAAAAGCGTATGGTAGGCCAACTCAGGTTCAAGAAGCGAGTAACACGTGCATACTCGACGAAATGAATCATTTTTTACTTTTTCATTTCAACTTTAATATTAGAACTTTAGATTGTTGTTTTACTATGGTCATATGAGGGAGCGCTCATTTCGAAATTATGAGAAGGCGGGGGCTGTAATCTCTTTGAAACTGGAAACTTTGTTCTCAGGTTTTACCCCAAAGAATATATTGTTAGCTGGACATTTTGAAAAAATGTGTTATGATAGAAAGTTAAATTGTTTAGCTTCTCATTTTACAGAGAAATTGCGTATTAAAAGTAGTGACTGTAAAAATGTCCTACCTCTAACGAAAATTCTCAGCCCAAACCCAAGACTGTGATTGAGTACGGTAAGGACGCCACGGCGCCATATCCGCCCTAATATAACAAAGACACTACTTCTTCACAACTAATTCTAGCTAAATCTGGATAATATAGCAATTATTACATTCGTGTCAGAATTAATACACTCGTTTCGTTAAGTTTGTACGACAGATACACTTAAAATGTATGTAATAATCTCTCCTATAGTAATATATTTGACATGAGGATTATCATGAAAATATGAACAGAGGGTTATTGCAACAAATACACATGTATTGTTAAAATCAACAAACGAGGCAAGGGAAACAAAGACACTATTCGCCTAGATTCGTATGTCTAGATCTACGAACCATCGCTACAACAGTCATCTGATGTCGCTATGAATGTTTGCATTGTTCTTATTACTATGATCTGTCTTAAAGATACACACAAATGTGCTACTTGTATCCACCGCTGCACATCTTAAGAAATCAAACGGTGCAATAAATAACCTTATATAAATCTTGCGTGTTTGATACATTGCAGTTAAAGGAAATTCCAGTTGTTGCACAAGTTCACAAACGAAAATATAGAAGGCCTCTTTTGTGAAAATGTTAACTTAATTGATTGATTTTTAAAGTCTCTGGTCGAAAAAAACGTAAAACATTATGTCTTAAATACTGCCCTAAAGGAATTAACGTCTTAAAAGAGGTCATGCTGAAATGTTTCTTCAAAATGACAAACCATAGGACATTTAGTTTACGACTGCAAAGAAATAAAACATTGTTCTTGTAGCATTTTCACAATTATTAAATATTGTATCGGTGGATCAATAAACTAAGTGAAAAAAAACAACACTATAATTTCACGACTAACACACGCTGATTGTGTCATTGTATAAAAAATATACCCCTTAATCCAGACACTTCTTTCACAGTAATGACATCCGAACAAAAAAATAAAAAAGCGACAAAAACATTTTCAGTCCATTGTACGATTCCGACTATATATATCATAACCATGTGTTTATGAATCACTAGAAAATAGTGATGATACCTGGTGTCAGCAAGAAAGTGGCCCGTCGCAACAACTGCAATGTCAGTAAGTGTAAGTTCCAGACGGCAGTTTTCGACTGGGACGAGGGGCCACCGGCTTGTATGTGTAGTTAAAATACATACTCGCTATTACAAGACAAGCAAATTACAATAAATGTATCAAAATAATTATTGTATACAATATATGAGTGACAAATGCAGTGATGTGTTTAAGATACAAAAACAGTCAATACTAGGACAAATTACTGTACGTGTTTGCACTAAACATCTGTAAACTTTTTATAAGGTGTTCTCCTCATCACGAAAGAATAATTAAACAGAGACAGCAATATAACAGCTATATCTAGACGGTCTGTAAATAATCGTGTCTCTGACACACAAACCAGTGATTGATATTATTAACCATGACTACACCGGGTTCAATACACCAAGTAACCGAGCCAGACCACCCGATGCATGTCAGTCACTTCTTACAACATTCAAAGATATCTAAGGACAAAATTATCACGTTATACCACGTAAGGAACTTGAACTGAATCAAGCAAATCTTATAATTCCATGCGTTTGATATTAGCATTATGCAGAAAAATTGTTTCCTTGACATTTCTTACTTCCTTGTTTGTGTCATGACTGATTTTTGGTGATTCATTCAGCCTTTTACGCCTAATGGAATCTGTTTCATTAGCATCCCCATTAACTAAAACGTCAAGTCAGAAAACATGCATTTTGTCATTGTTTAGATGTTTTCAGGCAATCCCATCTGATATTTATAAATGCTAAAATGACTACAAAGACTCTTTCACCCATTTGGAAACAACTGCTGCAGCAGATTCTACTACTTCAGCAGCGGACCCAACTATCTGAGCAGGATTTCTATTGCCTAGCAAATCTTTAAAGTTCAAAGCTGTGTTTTTAAATTTTTCAACATGATCAACAGCTGACTGTTCGCCACCCTCTTTCTTTGATGCTTCTGATCCACCGCAAGCACCTTGCTCATCAGGACAAACTCCACCACAAACATCCTGTTCATCAGGACAAAGTAGTTGCAAGACTTCTTCATCCATCCCTGCATAAATACCTAATTCATATGCTGTCACTCCAGCATTGTTTAGTAATCCTTTGTCACACCCATTCGAGATCATTAGCAAAATATTTTCCTGTGAAAACTCTCCATTCTTCTGAGAAATCATATGTAGAACGGAATTACCATAATTGTTTAGACAGTTCACGTCAGCCCCTTCACTTATGATTCCACCAATCACATCTTTGTCAAAGGAATCAGAATCTTCACAGTACTTGAGCAAGATTAGATTCATAAATGCGTTTCTAATCTCATCGTTTGCTATGTTGTAGGGAGTGTGTCCTTTGTGGTTCAGGTATTGCCAGTCAGCCCCTTGTCCTAGAAGCCACTGGATACGATCCAGGATGTGTGCTCCAGAAGAACCACAAACCATGTGTAGAGGGGTGTTACCATTTCCATCTGGTATGTTTACATCAATACCATACTGCTGCAGCTTACCGAGCACATTCTCGGTATGGCTGTCCTGTAATGTACAAGCTTTGTGGAAAGCTGTTTGTCCTTGGTCATCTCTTTCATTTACTTTCCCTCCCGAACGAATAAGAGTTTCGAGAACTGTTTCCGTGAAGGGACCAATAGCCATACACGCTGCATGAATAGCTGTTAGGCCATCTTTTGCTTTTGCAGCTATGTCAGCTCCCTGCGCAAGAAGCATACTTATAATAGTAGGACTGTGTTGTCCATTGACACTGCATATTCTGTGAAGAACTGGTCTCTGGTCTTTATCAAGTAGTGACAACTGAGTTTCCTTTGACAGCGCTTCTTCTACCTCTTCCATTGTGTACCTACCGTTTCCAAGACAAGCCTGATTCAACATGCTGTCAACCATAATCATCAAGATTTCATGTTCACTTTCATTTTTCCGGTCCTCAATGATGTCAGTGGGTGAAATCTGTTGGTCATTGATAATGTTGACTTTTGCACCTTGGTTAATCAACAATTCAATAATGTGAAGTCGGCTATCTCCTCCTGATAGACAAGCCAAATGAAGTGGTGTGTTCCCTTCATTATCTTGGCAGTCTAGTTCAGCATTTCTTGCACACAACGCTTGTGCCATAGAACAGCCTGGTTCATCTGACCTTTCACAAGCAAGATGTAGAGCAGTCTTGGCAGATTCGTTCTTCTCTGAAATATTGACATCTGAATCGAGCAGTTTTTTAACAACACTAAAGGCAGCATTTCCTTTTGACATCGATGCCAAATGCAAAGGGGTATTATTTTCCTTTGCTAAAAGTAGACTGGATTTGTTCATGATAATATCCATGTCCTCAAGACTGTGATCAAGGGAGTCCTTGCACACAAGATGCAGAGGAGCATCACCATTTTTGTTAGTCAGTGTTGAATCTGCTCCCATAGTCATCAATAATTCAACCACTATTTTGTTGAATTGAACGTGAACCGCTGTGTGTAAAGGGGTGTTACCATCAGTGTCAACTATATTCACCGACAGACCACGTTGAAGCAGGTATTTCACCACATCCCCATTGTTCATTACAGAAACTGCATGATGAAGACAAGACTGACCAAGTCTGTCTCTAGCCTGCAAATCCCCGCCATTCTGTAGTAGCATCTCCACAGCTCTACAGTTAGAACTTCTGCATGCAGCGTGAACTGCAGTTTCTTCAAAATTATCTTTCATATTCACCTTAGCGCCATTGTCTAAAAGGAGTTCTACCTCCTCCAAGCAGAATCCTCTATCCAATAAGAGATAGAAAGGTGTGTGTCCATGCACGTCCAAAGAATTGACGGGGGCCTCACAATTCAAGAGAAAACTGATCACAACGGATCGTGAATTGTGTTGTGTTTCACATAAGACATGTAAAGGTGTTTTGTTCTCCTTGTTTAAAGATGAAATGTTGGCACCATTATCAAGGAGTAATTTGACAATGTCTTTGTTGGGTTCATCACTACCACATGCAAGATGCAACATTGTATTTCGATCAGCATCAATGGCTGATACATCTGCCTTTTTTTCCAAGAGTACTCTAATTCCTCCGACAATTCCTCTGCTACAGGCTGTGTGTAGTGGAGTTCTAGATGAACCCCCGCATCCATTGATTGGGAAACCTTCAACGAGCAACCATTTCAGTAAATCCAGGTCTTCATTACTGGCTAAAACTGCAATATGTAAAGCCCTCAATGAAGAACTGCCCTCTTCATAAATTCGGCTTTTAGATGTGACACTAGATTCATCCCATATCAGCTTCGCAAGTTCCACTTTGTTGCAGCGGCATGCCATGAGGAATGCAGATTCATCACAATCTACATTCAAAATATTGGGATCTTTCCCTATCAAGTCACAAACTATGAGGAGATTTCCTCCACTGATTGCATGGGACAAAAGATCACTGCAGTTAAGAGTCCTGTCTATTAGGTTGTCGCTAAGGACATTATACAATTCCCAGTTTCCAGTTTCGCATGCCGGTGCCATCATGACTAGCCCTCTGCCTTCAACATTCCAATTTGTTGCATTTTGTAACATTGCACTGATATCTGTAGGAGAGGTAGTGGTTCTGAGAGCATTTAGTAAAGATACCACATCATTGGACCAAGAGATAGGTCCCATGCTCAAACAACGTTTGACAACATTTAACATCTGCCCACTACAAGCGTTATGAAAACAAACCTCACATGGTTTAGCATCAGAGTCCAGAAGGATGTCAGCCACTGTTGCCTGTCGAAATGAACATGCTTTTTCTAAAGCTTCATGCTTAATATGTTCAATATCCAGTCCACCAAACCCTTCCATAATGGGCAGTATTTGACGAAGGAAATAGGCATGTCCATGCCTTGCAATTGAGGACACTATCTCAGCGATATTTTGTGCATCATCCAATATTGGATTGTCTTGAAAGAACAGATACACAAAGGCCCCACCTTTGAAAACGTCATGCTCTACAAAATCGGCTGTGAAGTCCTGGACTATTCTGTCTTTCAAGTTTTGAAACAAATTACTGTCTATCTTCACTGAATGAGCACCTTCAGTTTCAGTGTTTTCTGTTACAGTGTGGTGGATCAGATAGTCTAATGGACACCATTGTATGAAGTATACAGGTGCGACCTTTGAGAAGGTGAAACACACTGCCTCACGAACTGCATCGTGCGAAAAGCTATAATGTTGGTCACTATACACGACCAGGTCACCAGTCAAGGCTTGGGCTGCATCTCGCACGTCCTTCAGGTCAGATCCATGTGGCAATTCCATAATCCTTGAGAGGATATCAAGTGAAGCTCTTAAAATTATGTGCCCATCACTGGTTGTTGAGAAGTCAGTGTCCAGAATGTGATTGTGCTTCATTATCAATATGAGCAGAGCTGACTTGATTGGTTCGAGCTTAGCTACATGCTCACAAAGAACTACCACTGGGTGTCTGAAGAATATTGGCCATTCTTGCAGTGGTAGCTTACTCTTTAACAAATATTTACAGCAGTCAAAAAACCAAGGAGTGCTTGCATTGGCAGCAGTGGACAGTATTCTACAGTCATGTGCCAGTCTTTTGAAAGTAGCTAACTTCTCAAGAATAGCAAATTTTTCATAGCCCCTCAGAAAAAGATCAGGATTTTGAAGTTGCAATCTATGGGTTTTGTCCAAAAACTCATCAAAACTAGCAAAGGCTTGACTTCTGTCAAAGAAGCCACTTTCACTTGTTATAATCAAGAATATCCTACCTATACTTTTAGCATGAAATATGTTTTCAATAACTTTATTCCAGCGAATCACCATATCTGGCATAAACACCCTTGATCCAAAAATGTCATCGATTAAAATCACAAATTTTTCTTTCTGAGAAATATGGGAATATTCATCAGGGTTGTTCAGAATCAGTGGTGTGTAATTCCTATCTCCAAAAGTAGCCAGTAAATACAAGCCAATAGATGACTTTCCTGATTTGGGTTTGCCCTCCAAGCAAACGTGGCCATAGTGCAGCTTTTCTCTCGCAGCTTGTACAGCTTTTGTAGGATAAAAGGTTGCCTGGTTGAAATCTTTCAGTGTGGATTTCGATCGAGCTGTAAAGGAAAGCCGAACACATGGTTACCTATATCATACCTATAATTGTATGAAATAATCATGACATATCAATCTTTTCGATTTTGTTAAGCGGGTTCAATTATACAATCCTGTGAATGGGAGGGGGTAGTTAAAGATGTCTTCTTTAAACAGCGCCAGGGCAGTGGCTTATCAAGTACATACAAAGAACATATGAAGTGTGGCTGTTTATTGGTTGTATAATATGGATCCCCATGTAATATTCTTTTATTCGTAAAGCACATTGGTATGTCAATAAAAATTATATTTTCAGAACATTGTCTACAATGATGAGTGAGAAGTAGGGCACCTTGATAACATGAGCCTTTTTGGCAGTAATACACAGTCCTGCTACAATATCAGCTCTGAGCCCTTGTAGTTTGAGAAGTTGGAGCTTAAAGGTGCTTGCAATTTCATTTAAATAAGCCAATTTCAAACTACATTGTACATGCCATGAACAAGTCACATTAAAGAACCCACGTATCTTTATAAAAGTTCAGCTCTCTTGATTTTCAGAGTTTCAATATTTACCATTTTATGCTTCAAGAAACTATCTTACAGGTGTGACCAAATCTGAATCAAACTCTCTTTCTACACGATTTATCACCAGTTGATTCTCTAAATTTTGCTTAAATGGCTAGACACAAATGTTATGGTGCATAACAATAACAATCTGAAGTTGTGAATCATCTTTTCAGCCATTTTCAACGGACAACGCGCACACACACACACGCGCACGCACGCACGCACGCACGCACGCACACACACACACACACACACACCAAAGGCCCTAATGACTCGGACAAGAGCTCACTTAATTGCTTTCACAAGAAGTTCTCCTTAAGACATATTTGAGCAATAAAATTTAGCTTGGTGCTCTGGGATTGCAGTTTATTACCTACGGGTATCCCCTGGATATCGTCAGGAAGCATATTGGAACACATCCGGACAATTATAAATAGGAACTCTATCGTATGTGGCAAGCAGAACAGATTACATAGATTAAATAGGTATGTATGAGTACCATACCATTATTTAGTGTGTATTCTTATCATATGGAATAAGCGAGTATCTTACAAGTTTTGGTTTGCATAACTCGGGACAAGGTTCAAGTAACGAAACGGGAAACTGTACATCGAGAGTTTTCTAGCCAATTCGCATCAAGCTTCTATTGCAGTTCAAGCTACTATTGCAGTTCAAGCTACTATTGATCAGCATGAACATGTATATCTGCAAGACATGTCATCTGATACAAAAAAAATAATCATGAAATTGAAAATAAAACGTTTCTGCTCCATCAGGTTATCCTTCAATTTGAAATATGATAAATACAAGAGTTACCTTTCATGTTTTCAAGGATGGTATTGTCCACTGCAAAAGCAAAACAAGGATTTTATTACACTTCTATAATCACTGTTTATCTCAATGTTATATACTTACGTTGTGAGATCAGTGTTGAAACAAGGCACTGCAAATATGATATTATCTGAGCGAATAATTTAAAGGATATATTTAAGTTAGCTTTAGATAAGAGAACAAATTAGAATCATCAAGACAGCATATTTTAAGCCTGATCATTTTACCTTCATGGTGATGGACGTGAATCTCTCTTGCAACACAGGCTCCTGGAGAACGATCCACTTTTATCATCAATGCTTCGTCTTCAGATAGGCGTCCCGGCGATGATCTGGCAACTAAATGCAAATGCAAATATCACTCTTGTACGTGTAAATACATGAAAGGAATACATCGTTGACAATATTTGATTTGATGAGTATTTTCAACACTGATCCTTTGTGGATATACAGGAGAAGGTTTAGGGACAAGAAAATCAGCTACCTCCACGAAAGGCCAATTTACCTTATAAATGATCCGTCATAAACTTCTGACATAGTTTTCTTGTTTGTTTGTGCATGTCTGAGACATGTGAATACAACAAACTAGACCATCTTTGATCAAGTGAGTGAGTGAGTTATGTTTAACGCCACTGTTAACAGTATTGAGTTATATCATGGCGTGTCAGCTTAATGTGGGAGGAAAGCCCGAAGTGATGCAGGTCTTAGACGTGTACCACTTCCCTGAAACCCACGAGCACGGGTATGGTGCTGACAAACCTAGAAACATAATCGGGGTGATCAGTGTTCATCAAGTGTTCAGATGTGAAGTAAATGGGTCCTAATCTCACACCAAATAAAAATTAAGTATTTTCATTTTTAAGAATATGGCATCCCTACTACATCAACAATGCTAGTTAAATCAGATTTATTTTATCGACCGTATCTCGTCTTTGTATATGAGTGTT
Source organism: Haliotis rufescens (assembly GCF_023055435.1). Lineage (NCBI taxonomy): Eukaryota > Metazoa > Mollusca > Gastropoda > Lepetellida > Haliotidae > Haliotis > Haliotis rufescens. The sequence goes on from NW_025963846.1 coordinate 34,609,445, forward strand.
GGTAATTAATTACCTTCACTGCGGGCTGCCTGTTGCTGCATTAGTGAAGCCAGGGTACGTTGACTGTTCGAAACAGTAGAAGCATTTTCATTGATGGATATGAATAAAAACGTTCTGTACAATGTAAGGCATTTGGCACAAATATATTGAATCAGAGTAGACTGTACTTCACCTTTTTCCTTTTGACTTGGTATTTACAGTGTCAATGGGTAGTTGCTTGATTACAGTTGTGTCAGAACTGTTTGTACCGTGACGCATTAAAAGCACGAAGCCTTAAAGGTGAACATGTTTACATAAAACTGCATTCACAAACTGAAAGATTTACCTCGTGAGTGCCATTGTGTGCTCCATGTTGATTTCTGTTGAAGATAAGGCGATTGGCGTCAAATATACATGTATGACCCATATTATTAAACCAACACAATACCATACTCGCTCACTATCACAGATCTTATTCCACATTAAACAGTCTAAAAGAGTGATGACATAAACAAAATTTGACACACACGTACAGCGGGTGATTGAGTGAGTGAGTATTGTTTTACCTCGTCTTTGGCAATAATCTACACTCCTATTAAAAATATTTGTTCATGAATGATACATCATGAATATACACACAATCATTTAAACACAATTCCAAAATAGTTCTGTGTGAACTTTTACCTTCTTGATATATTCTTGGTGTTGTTGATTTGTTGGTCAAGGACAAGCTTGCAGTGGGCACCTTAGTCGTGGGGCTAGTATCTGCTTCCAGGGACATCACAGATACGGTATTTTCAACATCTGTAATGTGAAATGAAGACCCCGTATACATTTAGTTTTATAGTTTGAATTCCATTTGACTTACACACCTACACAAGGACACGCACATTTATCATGTGTTTGTTTGTTTGTTGTTTAACGCCGCACTCAGCAATATTCCAGCTATATGACGGCGGTTTGTAAAGAATCGAGTCTGGACCAGACAATCCAGTGATTGATAACATGAGCATCGATCCACGCAATTGGGATCGATGACATGCATCAGGGAGCCTGATCACCTGATTCCTTTAGTCACCTCTTACGACAAGCATAGTCACCTTTTACGGCAAGCATGGGTCGCTGAAGACCTCTTCTACCCCGGATCTTAGTTTTATGATTGTGTTTACATCTACATAACCTGATTCTATTCTAAACGTTTACCCCCACTTAGGATTTTGAACGTACCTTGTCGGCCCTCAGCATCCTGTCTCTCTTCGCGAAAATCTTTCACCTTTTCTTTATCATCCATTGCATCGCCTCACTGCACACAGTTAAGCATATATATAGAACTAACATTTAATGCAGTAGTATATATATATACATATTAAGATGATATACATGCAAGCCCATACACATATTGGCATGATATACAAGCCAATACTAATGTACCTATTGACATGATATTGGGCGGTCGGGTAGCCTAGTGGTTAAAGCGTTCGCTCGCCACGCCGAAAACCCGGGTTCGATTCCCGACATGGGTATAATGTGTGAAGCCCATTTCTGGTGTCCCCCGCCGTGATATTGCTGGAATATTGCTAAAACCGGCGTAAAACCATACTCACTCACTCACTCACTATTGACATGATATACATGTCTATATACATGTTCACACGATTTGCACGTTGTTGTTTTTTTCAGTCATAGGTGAGGTGAGGTGAAATGGAGTTTAACGTCGCGTCCAAGATTATTGCACTTATATAGCGACGTGCATGCACGTGTATGTGTGTGTGTGGCTGCTTGTACTAGTCCAGACTGATGCCGATTTATAGTGCTAGCCCACTGAGATACCATGCCGCAGTTTAACATGAATACCCCACTCAGACACAGTATACTGACTCCGAGCCGACCAGCCTTTAATGCCGAGCGCCAGACAGGGTAACAACAACAGCATTATATATATGAACAGGCACATCCACAAATGATAATGCATCTAGGGCTGTTTGTATTGTAAAAGTTCGTGGGTGTTTCCGAAACATACACAACTGAATTTACAACATACCTCATAATATATCCCAAATCACAAGTGTTATCGAAACTCCAGCACCAGAGATAACTCGCTCACCGAAGATCGCAGGCGGGTTGCAAAATGGCGTATTGTGATGTGTTTCTCATTCAAGGGGCTAGACGAGTGGGCTTAGGTATGGCATGAAGCCACACGAATAAACTTCCTTATGACTAAGAGCACACGCAAACATAAGTTTAAGTGATTGATCAGTTGTTAATTCTAAAGAGCAAATGCCAGTAAGAGGTTTTATCCGGATAAATATGCTTATAGCATCATCATCATCGTCGTCGTATTCATCATCATCATCTTCGTCATTATTATGACAGTACGCACGCCAAATTTACAAGTTATTTGAACTATACCATGTATTTATTTTACTGGTATTGCACTGGCGAGCTGGATACACACGGTTTATTCCTTATACGGGATATTTACGATCCCAAAACAGCGTGATAACCTCTATAATATAAAACATCATTCTTAAGTTCTACCTAGACATTGCAAATTTTCCAATATATTTCACACTGAAACTTATTTTTTTTACACTGAGCTGAACTAAGAATGACATTTGAACTGTGATCTATTATCCCAGTAATTTGTCACAATCCCGATTGTCAATGGTCTAATGTAATTATGAGTCGATCGCCGATAGGCATGGTTAAACACTGAAAATACGACCGACCGACCTACCGACCTTGTGTATATGCATATTCACCAGTAGATGACCCTAGTGGATACCTCTGTTTCTCTGTTTGCTTTATCCTGTCCAGGAAACTACCCACTACGTGACAAAGGTATTAACAAGGCGCCAAGATATAATATGTATGAGAGTAAAAGCGACTGATTTGTGTATATGCATATTCACCAGTAGATGACCCTAATGGATACCTCTGTTTCTCTGTTTGCTTTATCCTGTCCAGGAAACTACCCACTACGTGACAAAGGTATTAACAAGGCGCCAAGATATAATATGTATGAGAGTAAAAGCGACTGATTTGTGTATATGCATATTCACCAGTAGATGACCCTAGTGGATACCTCTGTTTCTCTGTTTGCTTTATCCTGTCCAGGAAACTACCCACTACGTGACAAAGGTATTAACAAGGCGCCAAGATATAATATGTATGAGAGTAAAAGCGACTGATTGTCTGTAGTGGGTTTAATGGAGCCCAGTGAACGTTAAACACGGGGAGTGGAGGGTAAAAATGGAAAACGGTGACACAACGACAATCTTAGTTTCTTACAAATGGATCAACATTACACATTTCTGACCGATTTAGTGACACAATTTGGAACGCTACCCTTTCGGAACCCTCCAGTATCTCGTTCGAACCACTATTGCACTATTGAGGATTGGGTGGTTACAATGTGTGACAATGATGAGTGTGTGCCATCTGTCGTGACGGCGTGAATAGATGCTCATGCTATCAACCTCTAGTTTACCCATCTCAGACTGGGGACTGCTGCGTAAAACATGTACTACTAACCCACTCGCGTAACGTTTCGGACGTACACATCATAGCAATGTTCATTCTTTTGGCGGACTTGTTTTTAAAAATAACTTTGCATTAATGACTGATTTGTTAATATATTAACTTGGTCTCGTCGCTATATGGCTTGAATAGTGCCGATGCGACGTTAAATTTTAACTCACTCACTCACTCACTCTTTTGGCGGTGTGCCACATCTGAGCCCACGCGTCCAGGCCCTCCCTCCAAACAGACCACGTGGCGGTATACGTTCCGGCTGTTGTCGCTTCACTTGTGGCTGTACATTGGATCAGGAAGTTGATTATATTCAGGCTAATGAAGTTTTATGTTTTTCGATCACTGCTCAAAACGTATTTTGTTCTGTGAACGAAAACCAATCAAATAAAAATAAAAGCATATTTTTCTTGCATGTCTAGTGAGTAGGTTACGTTTTCGGATATAGTAATGGGATGAATTAAGTTTTTCCCAGTTTTTATTCTCGAACAAATTATAATATCAAAGAAAAGCAAATTGTTTATACGATATAATTCACTGTTGGGTTAAAAAGACAAAACCCTAACGATCCGTGACCACATACTAGTATACCCGCGAGGGAATCCGAATACACCAGACACCCGGAGAAACAACGACAACCTTGAACCTGCTGAATCCTCCACCAACTTAACAAGTCACTTTCCTTTGTCAAACGATCTGCGATTTTTAATTTGTTTACTAAATCATTTTGGCTTCATTATTGTTATGAATACAAAAATCATTTACAAAATGGTCGAGCTAACTTTAATTATAATATCTCATACACAGCCCCACAGTCCCCAGAAATCAAAATCTCTCGATAATGTTCCGTCCCACATCGTTGTGTTTGTTGCAGTAACCTTCCCTCTGTATGTAGAGTCACAGACATGTGAGAAAAGCGTACACAACATGTGCAGGAAAACCTGATTACAATTGTTCAGAAAAAGGAAATCCCGCTCTGTCAAACAATTAGGTTCGGATGTTTCCGCTTAAGTATGAATCATTTAAGATGAAAGCACCCTGTACCACGCCACTGATGGAGGATGTCCGTCAAATTACAGATAGCATGCACGATGGAGCATTGAATGTACAATTATATGTCGCTGTATGGGCCGAGTTGTTACAGCGAAAATAACTTTATGGTTTAAGGTTTTGTTCGACACATGACGTCCTGAATTGTTTGATAGGCATTAAGTAAAAGTTGACAGATGACAAAGTAGACACAACAACAACAGTTTTATAACAACTTCTCTAATACTGTAAAGGCGACGTTTCGGTATGGATCCTTATACCATTGTCAAGCTGTCTTTGCTTGACAACGGTATAAGGATCTATGCCGAAACATCGCCTTTATGGTATGCAAGAAGTGTTATGTCTTGCTTGACAACGGTATAAGGATCTATGCCGAAACATCGCCTTTATGGTATGAAAGAAGTGTTATGTCTTGCTTGACAACGGTATAAGGATCTATACCGAAACGTCGCCTTTACTGTATTAAAGAAGTGTTATGTCTTGCTTGACAACGGTATAAGGATCCATACCGAAAAGTGGCCTTTACAGTATTAAAGAAGTTGTTATAAAAAAAATTGTGTCTACTTTGACATGAAGTCCTGGTGTCGATTCCTCATATGGGAAAAATGTGTGACGTCAATTCGGTGTCCCCACCGTATATTGCTGGAATGTTGCTTAGAGCGGTTTAAACGTTAACCTCCCTCCCTCACTCACTCATGTTTATTTATACGATGTCTTGCTATTAATGGTGGACACGGGGGCCCCGTCGTAATTCGCGGTCCAGAGTTCCGTCACTTGGGCACGCTCAAAACCTATGATCGTGAGTTTGTATCCCGGTTCGACCTGATTACGTTTCGAGGTTTGCTCGTTGGTTTCACGCTCGAGGGCTGACGCGCCGTGATATAAATGGAAACTTTCAGAGCGGCGTTAACCCCAACTCACGTACTTACTCACCTACTGATAATATTAATGTCAATATGGAATTAGATTGCTTGTTTGTTGTTTAACGCCGCATTCAGCAATATTCTAACTATATGTGAGGTGAGGTGAAATTGGGTTTAACGTCGCGTCCAAGATCATTGCACTTATATAGCGACATGCACGCACGTGTATGTGTGTGTGTGGCTTCTTGAACTAGTCCGGACTGATGCCGATTTATAGTGCTAGCTCACTGAGATACCATGCCGCAGTTTAACATGAATACCCCACTCAGACACAGTATACTGACTCCGAGACGACCAGTCCTTGTTTTAGCCCCTTAATGCCGAGCGCCAGACAGGGTAACAACAAGTACAATCTTTTAACGTCTTTTTGTATGACGCGGCCCGGGATCGAACCCGGACCTTCCGCTCTCCGGGCGGACGCTCTACCACAAGACCACGGAGGCGGTCTCTTACTATATGACAACGGCCTATTTAATAATCGAATCTGGACACGACATAGGACTTCAGCAACCCATGCTGGCCGGAAAAGGTGACTATGCTTGTCGTAAGAGGCGACTAACGGGATCGAGTGATCAGGCTCGCTGACTTGATTGATGTCATCGCATCCCAATTGCGTGGATCTATGCTCATGAAGTCAATCTCTGGAATGCCTGGTCCAGACTCGATTATATACCGACCGCCGTCATATAGCTGGAATATTGCAAACAACAAACAAACAAACAATAAAAGCGAGGTCAAAATCCTCGCTTAACAATAAAAATTCAAAAAGTGGGAAACTAATTACAATAATTAAAATCATTTACAGATCACCGTCATACAGCTGGAATATTGCTGAAAGCGGCGTTAAACAACAAACAAACAAACAAACAAAATGTCCGTTCATAATCAAATTGAGGCCATAGTGGGGTTACCCAATCATTGTGTACCGGGATATGCCAATCTCTATTTGTCGTTTTTTATCATCAAAACCTGATCCTCAGCAAACTGAAAGTAGTATCTACTACCATACACACTTTGCCTGAATGTGTTGTCAGACAACGCGTTTATGTTAATGTTCATATCTTCTCTGAACTTTTAAGGAAAATTTTTAACAACCTGATTTTAGCATATTTGAAAGAAATCAGACTCTGTTCTTTACCTGGGAATGTGATATTTGACTAGATTTTGGTGATTTTCAACATCACCTTTATTTTGTTTGCTAACATACAGTAAGATATAGATATTTCTTGAGGCGAAAAGCTACAAGCTACAGATGCAGCGTAAAGCAATATTCACTCACTGAACATTTGAGACCCGTGAAGATCCGGGGTAGAATAGGTCTTCAGCAACCCATGCTTGCCGTAAAAGGCGACTATGCTTGTCGTAAGAGGCGACTAACGGGATCGGGTGGTCAGGCTCACTGACTTGGTTGAAGCATGTCATCGGTCCCAATTGCGTGGATCGATGCTCATGATGTCAATCATTGGACTGTCTGGTTCAGACTCGATTATTTACAGACCGCCGTCATACAGCTAGAATATTGCTGAGTGCGGCGTAAAACAACAAACCAACCAACCAACTGAACATTTGATTAAATGATGTTGATAGGCTTCTAACACATTACTGATATTCTTCAAACATTAAACGAATTGTTGACATACACATCTGACATGAGTAATTGTGTAAGATAGACAGGCATGTTTTAATCTTTCAAAGGAAATAAAAGTGACAAAAATCATTTCCACAATTAGAAGAAATCAACACCAAAAGCGGAGTCCACAAACGATTCCTAGTACATCATGTATCAAACATTGAAGCTAAACGAAACTATATAGCGAGCAGTGAGGTGAAATGGAGTTTAACGTCGTGTTCAAGATCATTTCACTCATACAGTGACGGGCATGCTTTGGTGTGTGTGACTGATTGTACTGGTACGGACTGGTCACTGTGATACCATGCCGCAGTTTAACATGAATACACCACTCAGACACAGTATACTGACTACGAGCCGACCACTCCTTAATTCCGAACGTCACGTTAACAAGAAGTACTATCTTGGAACGTCTCTTGGTATGACCTTCCACTCTCTACACATCCCCTATTCACAACACCATGGGGCCGGAGTAGTTAGCCAGTCTATGGGATGCGTTTATGTAACTTTTGTTTGTTGTTTAACAGCCACAGTTACATTTGTGACGTCGGCCTGTAAATAATTGATATTGGGGCATACAAACCAGTGATTGATATCATGAGTAACTTCCTACGAACTCGGGGAAGAATTAAAAACAATCAACCAAGTCACAAAGCCTGGTCACCAAATGAAAAATTGACATGTAAAACAACTGACTCGTATAAAAGTCATTCGTGTCCGTGGTTGGTCAACTTGTTCAGTGGAGTTTAACATTGGACATCATCGTTTGAAACTGTCCTTTCAAATAATCAAAATCGTACAAATTCTTTAATATAGTATCATAATATTTTAAAAAAGTTTCAAGCTTCATCTATAGGCATGAGTGCAAGAATTTAATCTATCAGGACAAAGACGACTTTTTCTTCTTTTTTTATTATCAGAAGCCAACCTGGAACATTTATAAATGCCACTGCAAGTAAATAAAGAGACAATACCCCAGTTTCCATTTCCAAAATAAATCGCGAAAAGGTGAGCGTATCCTTGCCCCACTGATGCCACCTTTACAGACATTGCATTGCAAAGTGTTAGTTAAAAAGTGATCACTTAAGAACGAGCCCATTTCCTGTTTCGGTGCTGGTTCTATGATTATGTTATACATTTTTTAAATTCTTGATTGTGCGACAATGAGGTATCTCCCTGGAGTATTACTGTCATCCAAATCCTTTGGCTCAAAGTCGTGTTGTGTTCCAGGTCCAAGTGAAATGGTGAATGCTCGCAAGATTCCCGCCAGAACGAGAGGAAGCTCAGGTATGGCGATAGACGCGTCGAGACAAACTCTCCTTCCGGCAGAGAATGGAAACCAGCTTTCTGGCGTGGGTCCCATCTTCCCCTCCGAGTCAAGGAATCGTTCAGGTTTGAACGTATTGACGTCCTCCCATTGGTCAGGGTCAAAGTGCAAAGCGGTGTAGTTGATGTAAACCAATGATCCCTCGAAAACATCGTATCCACCTGCAAAGACACGACTTCGTCATCATTTACCTCCTCTTTCATAAACATAGCAAAAATGCAAAAAATTATAACACGATTTAAGCCGAGCTGGAAAGTCGTGTTCAGTCGTATGAAGGTCGTATAACAGTCGTGTTCAATCGTATGAAGATCATGTTCAGTCGTGTTGGGGAGCGTGGGAAGAAACTCATACGACCTTCATACGCCTGAACACGAAATCCATACGTTTTTCATACGACCGGAAGAGCCCATCACGTGACTGAGTCAGAACGTGGGAAACCCCCTGAAAGTGAAAGCTCATTCTACAGCCATGCCAAACCTCAGGCGGCCGAAACGAAAGCTCCTCCAAGCAAAAACTTCGAAAGGGAAACATCCTCCTCCTCCAAAGCTGCTCCTTGCGCGTCTTGTTCGTTGTTGAACATGGTGAAGACTGACACAGAAATGCTGTTGCAATGCAGCTTATATACTACATGACCCACGTGACCAAAATAAACAAAAATATGTCGTATGAAGGTCTTGCTTAGTCGTATGGAGATCGTGTTTATTTTTACAGTCGTATGGACATCGTAATGATTCGGGTTCAATCGTATGGCGGTCGTGTTGATTCGTGTTAAGTCGTATTGGCGTCGTATGACAGTCGTATGGGCGTCGTATGACAGTCGTATTGGGGTCGTGTTAAATGAGGTTAAATCGTGTTGTATCGTATGAATATCTTATGACGGTCGTATGAGTGGCGTTTTCAGTCGTATGAAGGTCGTATGAGGGTCGTATGAGGGTCGCGTTTGGTTAAGAAATTTGCATAAACCAGAAGGTCGAGCACGAATCAACACGATTTTTCAACTTTTCTTAAATCGTGTTCGCAATTTCTTAAATCGTGTATGTGAGATAGGGGCTTTACGATATATATTTAAAATAATAATATCCATAAGCACAGATGATTGCTATTGTCGTATATGTTTTATGTATAGAACAGTTTGAGACTATGTGGGAAAACATTATGTTGATTCATAATAGTCAAATTAAAACAAATATATCTTTTAGCGAGTCAAAGCATGGCATTTACGATATATGTATTCATTCTCTGTCAGCAAAGATTCGTTTCAAAGCGTCCCTAGCAGTAGTCATGGTTGTAATCAACGGCGAGTTGGTGCAATATTCAGATCAGTTCAACACACATTTTTGACAATATTGAATTAAATATTGACTTCGCATTAATATTGAATCGCAAGTTTGGCTAGGAGTCAGCAATGGCATTAAATTGGGGGCACATTGATTAAGAGAAGCATTAATTTCAAGATTTACAGCGTTAAAATGAGATCAATGTCATGATACATGAATAGTTCCTGTAGTTTACTGGTAGTGTGGGATATATGGATATAAGGAAGGTATGATGATTAATCTCTGTCCAGCTGTATATTGAAAACAAAATTAATGTATTCAGCATGATCACGGACACTAAACAAAAAAAGCATCAAACTCGGCATACTTAGTATCACTGTCGCTCGAGATATACATGGATCCAGAAAACGCACCCACACCCCGGAGCACACATGTAAAGTTTCTAATAACATATATCAACCTGAGACTCAAATTTAATACAATGCTCATACACATAAACGCCACGTCTTTCCATAAACAGACATCACAGATAGGATTATAGTAGTTGTCTCTCACTGATAGTATCATATTCTCCACCAACAATACATTTCTACTGATATTATCATCATTAGGATCACCATCATGACAATCATCCATACAGATAACAGTCCAACACTGGTCATCATCACTGGCATGTAGACGCATCACAAACGTCCTTTGATATTCCAACATCTATGAGCGATATACTTGTGCACACAGAATACTGTATCTCAGTTGTTTAATCCGAAATCAAAGTTTGATGAAATACTATAATCAACACTCAATCAATTTATGTAACAGGATCACGGGTGGCTCAGTCGTCTAGGGTCGCTGTGCAGAATTGGGCACGCCAGTAACCTATGATTTTGGTTTCGTATCCCGGTTCGTCCAGAATATCTCGAGGTCTGACAGCGTCATAGCCGTGTTCGTTGGTTTTAACGAAGTGGTAAACGTCTCAGCAAAGCATCACTTCGGGCTTTCCCCCACATGAGGCTGACGCGCCGCGATATAACTGCAGTACTGTGCAAAGCAGCGTCAGAATCTAACTCACTCACTTTATGCAACACACTTTAATACCAACCAATTGTGGTTCTGCGAAGGGTAACGTGGGGAACGCCCATGGGTGTTTCTGTCCTCATCCTCATGACCTCGTGTATCACTGCATCTGTGTATGGCAGCCTGTCCCTGTCCGAAACGTGGACGTTCAGATCAGGACCTGTAGCCATAGCAAGTCCATATTTATCAATATGCAAGGAAGCGAATTCATTCCACTTATCAATAGTATGAAAAACCCTTTCACATTTTATTCTCCTGTTATAAATAGTATTTCCACAACAGCAAGAGAATCTAACTTTCACATGAATAATTGGTCAGCATCTGAGCACACCTTCATTTGGATGGTTGTCTGTCTTGTATCCAACTCTGATTTCAGTGCTATTTCATCTTGTTTTCATAAAAGTTTGAAAAACATAGATACCAAAAGGAATTAATTGACTACTTGGTCGATGTGTATCATGCAGGATATTTTCAAATGATCCTGAAAAGGGGAAAACGGTGAAAAGATATAGCTGGGAGACGGGCAGGGTTTAAAAAAACACATCTACATACAGGTAACAACGGTGAAAGGTCTAATATAAGTTCCTTAGCATTATCAGGTGAGGATGGGATATCTGACACGATTAGAAAAGGGTTAAATAATATTCTTAAAACGCACCAACAACAGTGTCCACCTCATCCTGCACTTTCGTTTGTATGTCCGGGTAGAGAGCCATCGCAAGAATACACCAGTTGAGCGTATCCCTTGTGGTGTTTGTACCAGCTGAAATATTGGATGATTGAGCCCAAATTATTTTTGAATAATCTGGGAACCATTATATAACATTTACCATTTACTATTCTAATACTGTGGTGCTGCGAGCACCAGATGAAGTATTTGGGAGCATGAACGAATATGAACACTTGAAACCTTTCAATGGATATTATTAACAAGCTATTTATTGTTTGTGACACAGTGACTTCTTGTTTCACCTGATGGAGGAGCAAAAGGTAGCCTCGAAATGTCACTGCAAACAATGAAGAAGTTGTTTTCCATAAAAGAAAGTTTCTTGTCTTCATGTATTTAACTTCTACGTGCCCAACAAAACATGTGATGAAAGTTCATATATATGACAGTTGTCGAGGGCTTAAAATATGACCAGCCATCACAAGGAGGATCCTACTGAGAGATGAGGCGTTTGTACCAGATTGTTGCCAAATATGGGATTCATGACCGGTCATCACCAGGACAAGCCTACTGAGAGATGAGGCGTTTGTACCAGATTGTTGCCAAGTATGGGATTCATGACTGGTCATCGCCAGGTCAAGCCTACTGAGAGATGAGGCGTATGTACCAGATTGTTGCCAAGTATGGGATTCATGGCCGGTCATCGCCAGGACAAGCCTTCTGAGAGATGAGGCGTATGTACCAGATTGTTGCCAAGTATGGGATTCATGACCAGTCATCGCCAGGACAAGCCTACTGAGAGATGAGGTGTATGTACCAGATTGTTGCCAAGTATGGGATTCATGGCCGGTCATCACAAGGACAAGCCTACTGAGAGATGAAGCGTCTGTACCAGATTGTTGCCAAGTATGGGATTCATGACCAGTCATCACCAGGACAAGCCTACTGAGAGATGAGGCGTATGCACCAGATTGTTACCAAGTATGGGATTCATGACCGGTCAACACTAGGACAAGCCTTCTGAGAGAGGAGGCGTCTGTACCAGATTGTTGCCATGTATGGGATTCATGACCGGTCATCGCCAGGACAAGCCTACTGAGAGATGAGGTGTATGTATCAGATTGTTGCCAAGTATGGGATTCATGACCGGTCATCGCCAGGACAAGCCTACTGAGGTGTCTGTGTCAGATGGTTGTTAATTATGAGATTCATATCCAATCATCACCAGGGGAATTATACTGAGGCATGATAGTGTCTGTGTCGGACTATTATCAAGTAAGGGATTCTTGATAAATCATCACCAGGAGACTTCTACTGAGGAATGAAGAGGTGTCCGAACCAGTTTGTTGTCAAGTATGGGATTTATGATCAGCTATCACCAGCCCCTCTGGACGCGATTACACACAGACACGTTATAACAACAAGCAAGAGCCGCTGAGGCCTCATCCTGTCCAGGAATCCTGGGAAGAATCCTGTTGTGTGTCTGTATAAAATGATGGTCAAGTACGACTTTCATGTACCTCACCAGGAGAAGCCTAGAGATGTATCTGAATCAGAAGTTCACGATACGTGTTTTGTGGTATACATTATTCAAATTGTTCAAATTGTTGCCATGTCCCAATTTAGCACTCACCGAGGACCAGGTTAAATATTGCCTGAACTAAGTGTGTGTCTGTGATCTGTGACGTGAGGGTCGGGTCGTCCTCCACTTCAACCTCTTTCTGAGCCAGTATCAAGGCGTCCGTGAAGTCCCGCATCTTATCTGTAATGATAGCATTTACATTTAATGTTTAAATCTGGACCTAATATTCAATTGACATGAGAACATGAGAACCCTATATGGGTCTGGAAACTCATCCTGTTAAATCATTCCTTCTTAAACATATTTGATGAATTTCTGGTCACACTTGAAAATGTCCCTTCCGAAAATCCCGTTCAACAATGTCAGAATGTTTGGTTCTTTCCATATTTGCTCCCGGCAGTGGGTGAGGATCAGAAAAGGTGCCAACTGCCTTGTGCTTGTCGCTGAAGCCGAAGGGTTATAATGTATCACATGGCCTATTTTTTATAGTGTAATTCTGCCCTCAGCCACTGATTTGCCTGACCGATACTCAGTTAAATGCAGGCTACAATAATACAGCTTGAATATTGCTGGGTGTGGCGTTAAATACCATTTTTTCATTCTGATCTGTTCAAGACCCTCGAGAGCATAAGGTATTCGAGTACATTCCCATCAGCTTTAAGTCGTACTATTGTATTTATTTCATCGTCCTGATCTGCCATTGAGCTGGAAAATTGCCGATGCGACGTTAAATCTTAACTCAATCACTAATCTAGATTTTCAATAATCCAACGTTGGGTATCTTTATAAATCTTGCTTACCGTTGAACATGATCACAGCCCATGCTTTAAACTGATATCAATTCGTCATCAACTGTAAATCGTTAACCTTTGGGTTCCTAGAAAAATATCCTTTTACAAACTTGTTTGGATGTCACATCTGGTATCACGTTTCAACCTTTTTGAAACACATCAATCTATATATTTCTCTTATTCCGTGATTAGTATGTAGCAATTGTGTTCTTGATGTCTCTTCATGGTGTGATAGTGAATATATAATATGTCTCAATAATCTTGTAATTTTTATCAAACATCGCTTGGAAAGTAACGATCATGCATATGTGCTTGTTCTCCTCATCCTTGCTTTTTCGATGAAAGGAACCCTAATAATTGTGGGTATGTGATTATTCTTGTTTCTTGTCTGCACTGAAACAGCTATTAAACAGCAAGGGACAGCGTATGGTCAGGGCCTGTTTTAGCTGACTATAGATCTGCGTAATTTAAACCGTAGTATTAGAAATCTTGGGGATTTTTACAGATGTGATCCGACGTTTTTGCTGATTAGAGTGTTCACTTCAGTCGACCTCCTATGGATCTGTTCTCAGGTCTTCTCACAGAGAGGTATCATACCGAAAGGTATCATACTCTGTTTTTAATAAGATTGATTGTTGCTAAGTATAGGGTCACAATGGCATGTGTACGTGACGTTTCAGTATATGTCAAGAATACTTTGTCTCATCAATCTATGCTTTCTGCCTACACTGGTGCAGTGAGTTTTACGCCCCTTTCAGCAATATTCCAGCAATATCACGGCGGGGCCTCATGTGGGAAATAGATCCCCGAATTTCGGCGTGACTAGCGAGGTCTCAACTACGAGGCTACCCCCACCTGTAACTGCAGTAAACAGTGTTATTGAGTCTTCCGTCGACACTTACTTTTGTCGAACGTATCTCGGTGGGCTGCAATTTCTGTCCTGATGGCGTCTGCCATATCAGTGGCATAACCTTGAGCACGGTAGAGACGAGGCAATGGACACAGATGCAGCAGGGGAATTAGATCTTCGAAAAACGACCCTCCGCCATAAAAACATATTGTATCAAAGTTGTCAACATATGTTTTGTAGTTTTCCGAGTCTTCCGTTTGGCTGGAATAGACGATATTGGTGCAATAGCAATAACGTTAAAGCCCAGGGCTCATCCAAAGAGATCTAAAGTTCAGATAAAAAATAACGTATTTTTCTATTTAAAAAAAATCCTATGTATAAAACACCAGGAGTAAAATGTGATAATTTGCCAAAGTTTCATCACATCCAATCCCTTCCCTATTTATGCACGATTGTTTTTCGCGACACACGTTCGTTTCTGTAATGCCCAAAGTGAGTGAGAGGCTTGTCAGCTTGATGTAGAAGGAAAGCCCAAAGTGATACGGTTCTCATACGTTTACCACTTTTATCCACGAGCACGGGTATGGTGCTGAAAACATCCAGAGACATCATTGGGTCGAATCAAGACAGATATCGTCTATCGTCACAGATAGATTTTACAAGTATCTTTATCAAATGTTTGTATTAATTAGTTCAATAATTGAAATGCACTGACCTTTAGGAAAGAGAATATTGTAGAATAATATTTGTGTTCAGGTACATGCTTCATGTGAACAAAATCGGTCGCACAGTTACATTCAATTATCACACTTTACTGTAAAAGCACAGTAAAGTCCTAACTCTCAGGCAAAATAATTATTCCGGCGAATTATCCCGCAAAGCTAATTGAAGATAGCATACAGAAGGCGCTAAGTATTGAGCATCTAAAACTGAGAGAAAGGTCTGAAGAAAACAATATGGGGAATAATTTAACCCCAGTATCTACCTTCAACCCTAATCATGAAAAAATATTATCCATGGTTCAACGATACCTGCCTATTGTGAATCAAAGTATTAAAACGGAGAAGATATTGCGCAAATACAAAATTATCAACAGCCAAAGACAACCAAAAAATCTTTGAAAGGTTTTGACAAGTTCTAAATTTGATTCTGTTGTCATCACAGGTTTCTAAGTGTGGGGACAAACGTTGCCTTACTTGCAGCAATATAATTGAAGGATGTTTAGTCCAAATTACAAAGGACACTATATTTACTGTAAAACAAAATATGACTTGTGATACCAAAAATGTTATTTACTTGATTGTTTGTAGTGGATACAATGAAAAGTATATCGGAAAGACAGAACATAAATTAAATAGAAGAATGAAACTTCACTCAGAGAACATTTAGATACATGTGGAAGCAACATCTTTTTAGTTTTCCCACTACATCAGCTAAATTTTTATCATGAACCTACATTGTTTCAAAAAGAGCAACATGAAACAAATACACCTGGTTAAGAGACAGAAACAGAACAACGTGCCCATGATTTGGCAGCATGGCAAACATAATTACCTGATTTTATCAAACAACATTCCTGTCATCATGTTGGAGACCCCAAGTGATATACAGTAGAAAGGGTTAAAGGCTTTTCGTTCCTTTCTCATCTGTTTCGTCATAATGTTGAGAGATTTTGAAACTATCCAGCTGAGGTGATCTCCCATTAGATACTGCCTGAAATATTAATACATATGTTTGTGACACAACATACCATTTTCAAACGCCATGGGGAATATGCTATGATGTATTTTCCTTTATCATCCAAAACTGGCTCCCACAGGAGACATCGCTTGGGTGAGATCAAGCGATATCTGGCACTCGTGAAGAGCAGCCTCACCCGTCGTGAGTGCTGGGTAACGCTAATAGCTCTTCCCCCGTGTGGACCCGGGGTAGAATGTGTCCTCAGCACCCCACTGCTGGTCGTAAAGGGCGACCGAATTGGGCAACCTGTTTGCCGTGGGTTGCGCCCCTGTGCCCCAGCTACATCCGAAAATAGTTCAAGATACCACCTTTATAAAACATTTATCTCCAGAACAGTACTTACAGTAAATCACATCAATCACAGTCACAAATCTCAACGTGTGCTTCACAGACCGAGATTACACATTGTAAAGAACCAGAAAAAAATGAAAGAGTCCAGGTCAATGCCCACTTGACAAAAGAGAACAATCAAACTAAGAAAAGGGCCAGGGCCCTCCAACATTTGGAGGTGCCATCTTCTTTGACATCCCCCGTGGAGGTTCAGAATCCGTTTGGACCTCTTGAGATGGAGGTTTCACCTTCACCTCGATCAAGATCACCAGTTGAGCCACAATGAGCTCCTGTAATATAATTCAGTGGAACTGCAGAGGACTTTAAAATAATTTCAATGATTTACAGTTATTAATTCAAGATATTCAGCCGTCAGCACTTTGTATTCAGGAAATATATACTACTCAAAAGAAGTTAAAGAACACCAGATATATAATACACGATTTAGCAAATTGGTCATGGCATTATGTGTTATAACATTTCTATCATCTATTGTTTGGCAACATGTACCACGTCTGGGGTATTACTGGTCCTCCTGACACTTTCTGGAAACACTTCTGCTAGTCATGCAAATGAATTGAAAACATGAACAAAACACAGGAATATTGTCGCCCAAACACAACGCTGCACCTGTCCTTAGAAACAACCAACACAATTTTCATGCTCAACATATGAAAGTGGTGATGTTCATGGTGCACGTGCATGCTTTCCCTTTAAGAAGACGATGATCGTGTCATCACACTTTCCAAAACCATGCCACAGAGACGACATCTGACTGATGGTGATAGAGGACGAGCTTTTGGTTGCTTCCAGGATGGCTTTTCTTTACGTGAGGTGGGCAGAAGATTGCAGGTGTCCCCCTCTGTCATTCACACCCTTTGGGAAGGTGTACCTCACAACGTGATGACCGATACCTGGTTCTCCAAGCACTCAGGCAACGTACATCAACAGCAAACAACCTCAGGTTACAGTTAAGGGTTGTCAATAACACTGTCGTTAGTGATCAGACGGTGCGAAACCGTTTACGAGCTGCGAACTTGAGAAGTCGACGAAAAGCAGTGAGACCACCTTTACGTCCAGTGCACAGAACAGCACGTATGGCTTGGTGTCGACAACATGTGCGTTGGAACAGACAGCAATGATCTCGTGTACTGTTTACAGACGAGTCGCGATTCTGTCTGCAGCTCAATGATGGAAGAATACGGTTGTGGCGTCGTACTGGTGAGAGATTCACTGATGCCACAGTACGTGATCGTGTCGCTTTCGGTGGGGGATCAATGATGGTATGGGAAGGATTCAGTTGGAATCACAGGACTCCTCTGTACCATATTGTCGGGATTGGTCAAGGTGCTATCCTTCAGGACGACAATCCAAGACCCCATCGCGCTCGGATTATCACTGACTATAGCACACAAAGGCAGATTACCGTTATGCAATGGCCTGCTTATTGGCCAGATCTGGCGCCCATTGAACATCTTTTGGATGCCTTGGGAAGAGCTGTTCAAGCTAACCATCCACCTCCTGTTAATCTCCAGCAACAGTTAGGATTTCTTCATCAGGAATGGCAAGCAATTCCACAGGCAACTGCAGCAGATTGTCCGATCTATGCGTAGAAGATGTCAGGACTGTATTGCTTCCAGGAGTGGGCATACCCAATATTGAAGGAACAGGATTATCCTGAACTGTAGTGTGTGACGTTTGATTTATAGGGTACATGCAGTTCATATTGTTTTGCTCTGGTCAGCTGTATGCCAGCGTTTCTTTCGTCAATGAAATGTCATGATTAAATACTTATCTTTCCCAATCAGGGTTGTTCCTGTGTCCACGATTTATTTTTTGAGTGATTTCGATAACTTATTTGGGTGTTCTTAACTTCTTTTGAGTAGATATAAAAAATACCGATCAGTTTGATATTAGACTGTACAATTCATATAAAAGCAACTGAAGACTCATCAGTTTTGGTGAGGCAGGGTGTCATCCAGAGTCCTGTACTTCTAAATACTCAACTTCACGCTGTTGCTGTTCGTGTAACACTACACATTGTCTTTACTTTATGCTCACTCTATGTTCCTCCATCTTCATCAAACTGAACTTCAGGCACTGTATGACCATCTCCCCAAGCCATTATTGGCGACTTGAATGGGCATAATACCCTTTGGGGTAGTGCCAGTACAAACAGTAAAGGGAAGACGTTAGAACGATTTATGTATTTTTAATGATAATTCTAAAACCTATTTACATCCTGGAACAGGTACCTACTCATCTCTTGACATTTCTCTTACAGACTCTGATCTTCGTAACCCGTCTGACGTTCCTCCGTCCACAAGATGGAACTTTTCCAAAGCTAACTGACCATTATTTAAAAATACTGTCTTCAAACAAATTATCACCTGCTATTTTTACTGACTCATACAAATATTTTCAGATGAACTGACTCAAATAGCTGATACCTGTATTCCTAAGTCCTCTGCAAAACCTCACATCCGTAAACCTTGCTTTAACAATGACTGCAAACAAGCTGAGAAGGCACGGAAAAAGGCTGAACGCTACTTCCGTCGCCATTCTATGGTGCATAATTTGAATAAATTTAAAATTTAAAATGCTAAAGCCAGGCGTACATTTAAACAAACTAAACGACAATCTTGGCAAAATTGTGTTTCTAAAATAAATTCACGAACACCCATGTCCAAAGTGTGGAACATGATTCAGAAAATTAAAGGTAAGGGCTCTAGATCTACTATCCATCATCTTAAGGATGGGGACGAACTATTAACTGATAAATCGGATATTGCCAATAAACTTGGAGATACCCTTGCTAAACATTCTTCTGCCTCCAACTAAGTTCCACAAATATCAAAAACAGCAAGAAAAAAATAATTTAAATCTGACAATGGGGAAGATTATAATGAAATCTTTTCAATACATGAAACATTTACCAGAACCATGTTTAGAAACACTCATGCTATTTTTTTATGAAATATGGACATTGGGTGTGTTTCCTGCTTCATGGCATGATACCATGGTTGTACGATACCAAAGCCTGGACGTGATCATACCGATCCCTCAAATTATCGACCCATTTCATTGACTAGCTATGTTTGCAAAACCATGGAACGCATGGTCAACAATAGATTGGCGTGGTACTTTGAATCAAATAATTTAATCACAAACATTCAGTGTGGTTTTCGTAAAAATAGAAGTACCGTTGACCATTTATTTCGATTGGAGTCATTTGTTAAAATGCTATTGTTAATAACCAGCACACTGTGTTTATCTTTTTCGATTTAGAAAAAGCATACGACACAACGTGGAAACATGGTATTTTAAAAGATTTACATGACTTTGGATTGCGAGGGCGTTTGCCTCAGTTTATATCTCAGTTTTTAACTGACAGACAATTTCAAGTCCGCGTGGGTTCAACCCTGTCTGAACATTATAATCAGGCCTGAGGCTTTGCCTTGGAGCTTTTCGAACATCTCCTACTGACAGTGTATATCTGGAGGCCGATGAGCCTTCATTGAAACAACGTCGTCTAAAATTATCATTACAATATTTAACTAAATTATATTCCAACAAATCTAACCCAGCGTTTGACTGAGTATTTAACCCCCTTTATGGTGACCTTTATGAAGAGAAATCACCACTTATCCCACCACTGGGAATATGAATTCAACCATCTGTTGCTGCTGCAAGAATAAATCTTGACACAATAGCCCCAACCCTTCGCAGTTCGTAAAGCCAGAGGTACACCTTACTTAAATTTAACTTCTTTATCAACAACACTATAATGAATAAAGAAACACATATGATACTCACAAATCTATTTTTACAGATGGATCCAAGGTTGGTGACGCAGTTGCTAGTGCCACTATCATTGGATCCAGAACAATATCATCAGGATTACCAGATGACAGCTCCATTTTTTAACAGCAGAAGCAAATGCCATTTTAACAGCTTTAAAATATATCACTAACCAATCTACATATCAAAAGTTCATATTTTTTTCAGATTCACTTTCGTGCCTTCAGGCTATTAAAAATATGTCTTGTAAGCATCCACTTATACTCGAAAATCGTTGGATTACATAATGATCTTGCCACTGGCCAATACGACATTGTATTTTGTTGGTTACCGAGCCATGTTGGAATCATTGGTAACACAATGGCCGATGCTGCTGCAAAAGCAGCACTCAACAAATCTGTGACACCACTTCTGATCCCATACAATGATTATTAGCCAGTTATTAGATGTTACATCAGAGATCTAATGCAAAAGAAGTGGGACACCCAGGTTGGTATCAATAAATTACATGGAATGAAACCAAATATCGGTTATAAGAGGTCATAATAAGACGCTGTCGTATTGGCCATAGCAGGTACACTCAAGAATATTTATTGAAAGGTGAGGATCCTCCATTTTGTATCCCTTGTGATGAAAGAATCACTGTCAAGCATGTCTTGCTTGACTGTGTTGATTTTTCCATCACAAGGGATAAATATTTCAAAGTGTCATCAATAATGGATCTTTTAATCAAATACATGCTCCTTTATCATCGGTTTTTAAAGGAAATAGAATTATTAATAAATTTTGATGTACAAAGATATATATTTAATAAATTGGTAGTATATGATTATTAACTGAGATTGTTAGTGGCTATATCCTCGAAGGGGATTGAAGTAGCGGAAAATTATTGTCCCGCTGAGAGGATATGTAAGCCCACATAAATCAAAGCAATTTTATATCTGCCAGTGTTTTAATCGTAGAATATTTGTTTGTTTTTAATCTCCGGCTAAACCCTGTCAATGGTCACCAGTGACTAAAGGGATGGTGTAAATACTGCTGGGGTCCATGCAGGTAGCAAAGGTACTGTAAGTCCCCATGGTCCCCTGTATGGTGACCTTACTTTAGATGCTGGTGATATATAGCCCAATTGTATCTATTGTAATGTTATGAATTGTCATATTTTATGGTTATGTACTAGTTTTTAACATATATCTGTGATAATCTAGTTGTTTTAATTGACAGAATTTTATACAGTTATACAGTACAGACATAGTTCATTGTAAATTATAATTCGATGTTCGTAAAAGTACCATGATCTTAACATAATAAATCAAAATTTACCTCAGTGCTTTGGATGCAATTTTCCTGTGTATCTTCCATGTTGGGCCATACGGTGAATGGATTATTCTTTTCCCTCCTTCAGATAGTGTATGTGCTATGGACCATACAAAGGGTTTAAAATAGATCGAATATACTTTTTGCTCATGCTCGACAACATTCATTGGATACCCTACATGCTTCGAGGAATAACGGTTTATCTGTACTGGATATGCTGCGACGTCATTAACGATTGATGACATTTTATCGTATCACGTCATGTTGTGAGGTGTCGCTTCCAAAACAAAGAAACCAATGAAACAAAGAAAATACCTTATTAAGTGAGACTTACTGAAACCCGATTTCAATGGCCCCTGGGCAAAATACGAAAATAATGTACTGGTCAATATGTCGATATTTGGTTTCTAATGAAGACGTTTAAGCTCTGGTTTTCAGTATGTTGTTGCACACCTTTTCCCTGTAATGATTTCTTACCAGCAAATGCATCAGGTCTCCCTTCAAAGTCTGCTTGCCTTGTGATGAGAGCTTCTCTTACAACGTCGATTCGACTCAAAACAATTATTTCCTGATAATCTGTAATATTTCATAAACCTTCAAAAATAGGGATGTTTTAATTCTGAACACCATTAGTTTGACATGGTATGTTGGAGAATACCTGCATCGCATTATTTTCCTGGCTAATTACAGCCAACGCCATCTAAGTCCCATACAACCCAGATCGTCTAATATCACTTGACAAAAGAGCATCATTGCTTTCCGCTTTATCTCAACTGATTATTTATTCTTAAAACAAGTTAAACACATAGTAATGACGGAATACGTTTTTAAATTAGTGAAATTATGAGGGTGACATAGAAGAGAATGATCAGCAACAATTGAGTGATAACAATAGTTAAGCAACTATGTGACATTTACATAGTGACATAGCAACATTCCAGCTTGATGATAAGCATGTTACTCGGCGTATGGTAAGCTCCTTGACATAAGGTCACATTTACCTTGTCAAAGGGAGCTGAAACCATTTGCAGTGTTGACATGCAGCTGCCATGATCAAATCAACTTCAATGAGGATCCAATAACTTATTAATCAAATTACATGGGAATGGCTACTGTATTTTACATATAACTGGAATACTGATCAAACCGCCACACATTAACTGAACAATCACTCACTACCACTGTTAACTCAACAACCACAAACAATCACTGTTAACTGAACAATCACACACTATCACTGTTAACTCCACCGAATGCTTACCAATATGAACCAACATAACTGGGCCGTACTTTTTGCTCCAATCACGGATGAATCTGAAGAACAGCCCTCCTCGTAATTCTTGAAAACCAAATAAAACAAGATTAATGCCGAATATTGAAAAGATAATATTTGTGTTGCAGACATGCTGCTCAGAAACGCTGACCGAAAAACCGTTGCAATCAAAGTCACCCATGTTATATACAATATTCCCGTATCGACTTAAATTCGTGTAACGTGACTATGCAAGTCAAGTATATTTGATATCGACGGATCCTGTTGCGGACGTCAATCGTTATAGCCCCGTCCTACGAAACACGTAAAGCCAGATAAAATGTTTCCCTCATAATATTATAAAACGATATGCCCGATATAAGATATCGATTTCAAGGCGTCTTAAAATATTTATTTTTGTCTTTTATAACAATTATTCCATATACATGCCGGCAGACAGAAGTTGGAGGATGGGTACAGAGATCACCACAAGAACGTCAAGGGCAGCGACTCAAGGTTTTGCTATTTTATACACGAAAGTGTTTCTACACGCGATATATCAAGAAATATCCAACATTAAATACTTTAATCCGATATTTGAGGTCTTTTTGAAATTGAGAAGGGGCGTCACAGCACAAAAAGGTAATAATGTGACATTTGGTAATTCAAATGAAACCTTTGCGGCAACCCTTTGTATAAAATCCATGTTAACTCACGACTTAAGGTTGTATTTGCGTGAACTCTCAAAGTTCAACGTTACATCTTACAAAATGTTAATTAATAAATATTTAGAAGCATTACTAAAGTTGACTATAGGTAGATATCGAGCGTTAATTCCAAGCTCGTCTTATCCTCAAGAAATGAGGCTTACAAGTACAGTATCGTGCTATTTTCAGCGTAATTTGCTTTTTGGGGCTGGTCAAAACGTTCTAAGCCTACAAAACCTACAATTGTGAAAGTGTTTTTAATTTTATTTTCAACATAGTCCCCCTGCTTTTCAACACACTTCTCATACGAGGAGATATCTAATTCATCTGAATATGTTCATGAATAATACTTTCAATGGATCCATGGCTTAGACCTGTGTCTTCCTCAAGTTCAGCAATGATAATACGTCTATCTGACAGTATAGGTTTTTCTATCTCCTTGATTGAATCTTCATTGATAGAAGTTGAGGGATGTCCAGACCTAGGTTCATCATCAAGGCTTGTTCTCCCAGATTTAAACACAGCTGCCCAAACGTATAAATAGTGGAATAGCTAGGACACTCATCCCCGTACACTTGTGACATGCGGTCATGAATTTCTTGGGGAGTTCTTTTCTCTGAAGAAAAAACCCTTGATGACTTGTTGTTTTTCCATTTCTGTGTCCATTTGGACCCCCATCGCGTTCAACTGGCTGTCACTTACATACAGGCGGTCTCAACGGACCAAATACAAGTGCAATGAATAACTCAAACAATGTACTACAGTGACCAGCTCACTTTGTTATGACCCATAGTTGAAAAATAGTCAGGTTTAGAACTGTTTGACGAGCCCTCGTATGTCCTAAATGGTACGTATAACGATAGTGTCGTTTGTAGAAAGAGAATTTCATTGTGACTGATCAGATAACGTGTTCCTTCCTTTTTTTCGCTGGATGGTCTGTTTTAATCTCTTCACAATCCTCACGCAGCCGCTTATGTCAATCGAACCATAAGGAAATGCTATTGATCGAACAGGGGTGATATTGCCTTGGGTGGCCAGTATTGGGAAATAAATTTTCAACTTCTCAAAGGTTAACTTCTTTCAGTGGCATTTAGAAGTTGGTGTGATGAAGTAAGACGAGTTCTATGGATGAACAACTTATGTATTACAATAAGTGCGACGTTTCGGTGTAGATCCTAACACTTTTAACAAGCAAGTGATGGATAATGCTTACTTACTTACTTTGGAGATTTAACGTGCGCTTTCCGACTATAATGCTAAACAACATAAGTATATATACCAATTAACATCAATGTTTATACAGTTAATTGATTGATGGACACAGAGAGCTGATTAAGATCATTGGAAGCCAGTGGATGAGCAATGAACACAGAGTCAACAAGCAGACTGATTGAGATGATGGAAGCCAGTGGATTAATTGGATGGACATACGGATTTAGCAATTAGGTGATAGTAAGCAGGCGGGATGTAATAGCCTTGGTCTCTGTTCATTGCTGGCTGGATCCTTTTGATGTAGATGGCTTCTAGGAGTTTCCTGATTTTGTAGTCTGATTGATTGTTGGCCAGGATCTTGATGTTGTTCCACTGGATGTTGTGGTCGGGGTGGGTTTCGGTCTACACCAAACCGTCGCACTAATTGTAATAAAGAAGTTGTTCATCCATAGAACTCGTCTTACTTCATCTCAATGGTTCTTATGTTTGTGTGTAGTATAGAGTCAGACTTCAGCAAGAACCATTGGTGAGTCTTTCAATGTTCTTTTACACTGCTGTCACCAGTATTCTAGTTATATCACGGCGGTGTGTGTATGTTGATTAACGCCACACGGCGGCCAATTAATAATCGAGTACCCTGGGCCCCAATGCCAACTCCCCCAAAGAAGAGTCGCGATGTAGGCATGTCAATAACCATAGAGTCACATATGTATTGTCATCTAGTGTCCATCCAGAGAAGATGTAAACTGATACGAATAAAAGTAAGGCTGAAATAAGTGACATTGTGATCTGATTATTTTAAGAAAAAGATACAATTGTATGGGCATGTGTATTTTGTATTGTAGCAAACGGTATTGATAATGTAAAGCCTAAATGATTAATTATATATTGAGAAGTATCTATCAGACTCTTCACGTTTGAGTTTTCACGCCACTGTGAGAAGTATCTCGTGTATTGTCACAAACTGGCCCCACAGGCGATGTCGCCACAATGAAATTGAATCGCAATGCTTTGCAGACCATTGTGACATCATCGGTTACCATGACGTCATAAATGACATCTGTAACCTCTCCTCTACTGAAGCTGATTAACTGTACCATTTACACACAAGATACTGGTTACGTCTGTAAACAAACTGCCGAAACCTCGATACTGATATGCTTTGTATATTTATCAACTCATCTTGATATATTTGGTCTCGTAAGACACTCGGATGAGATCCTATATTTATACCACGGCGTGTTAGCTTGATTTTCGAGGGAAAAATGTCATGCAACTCTTACACGTTGATTACATGGTTTAACCAACGAGAACGTGAATGGTGTCGAAAAACCTAGAACCTTGGATTCGAACCCGCGAGCATAAATATCTGGCACGCTTTGGGACGTAACTGTGCCCTGCGATTTCTGGCACTTTTGACGACTGTGCCCTGCGATTTCTGGCACCTTTGACGACTGTGCCCTGCGATTTCTGGCACCTTTGACGACTGTGCCCTGCGATTTCTGGCACCTTTGACGACTGTGCCCTGCGATTTCTGGCACCTTTGACGACTGGACAAACCGTGCCCCCTTTACTCATGTAAATACAATCCATTACCTGCAATAGTTCCGATCAGTGACCACCTTTTGGGCCCCGGCGGAAAGTTGGGTAGTTTTTTGAAGAGATAAAAGCCGACCAAACCAATCACACCCCCAACAACAAGAGCCAGGGATACCACAGACTTGGGCCATAACTGCATTACACCCTCCATCATCGTCCCTGTATTGTTGTATCTTTATGTGAACTTGATTCTGAAACAAAGATCAAATTCTTCAAATATATAACTAAACATGGGTCGCTGTGAAACAAGCTGTGTATAAACTACATGCGTCAATGTGAAACAAACTAGGTATAAACTACATACGTCGCTATGAAACAAACTAGGCATAAACTACACGCGTCGCTGTGAAACAAACTATGTATAAACTACATATCTCCTTGTGAAACAAACTAGGTATAAACTACGTGCGTCGCTGTGAAACAAACTGAGTATAAACTACATACGTCGCTGTGAAACAAATTTTGTATAAACTACATACGTCGCTGTGACACAAACTGTGTATAAACTACATTCGTCGCTGTGAAACAAACTGTACATGTGTATAAACTACATTCGTCGCTGTGAAACAAACTGTGTATAAACTACATACGTCGCTGTGAAACAAACTGTGTATAAACTACATACGTCGCTGTGACACAAACTGTGTATAAACTACATACGTCGCTGTGAAACAAACTGTGTATAAACTACATACGTCGCTGTGAAACAAACTGTGTATAAACTACATACGTCGCTGTGAAACAAACTGTGTATAAACTGCATACCACCTTGTGAAACAAACTGTGTATAAACCTCATACCACCTTGTGAAACAAACTGTGTATAAACCTCATACCACCTTGTGAAACAAACTGTGTATAAACTACATACCACCTTGTGACACAAACTGTGTATAAACTACATACCCCCTTGTGACACAAACTGTGTATAAACTACCCGCATCAGTAATCCACATGGCGTCTCAAGTCTATTTTGTGCGACAGGGTCAACCCCACTCCCACATAATCAGTGAACTCACCGCACATCACTGTGGAAAGTCAAGCAGTAGACTTGATAAAGTGTACCTTTGGTCGACTGACCTTGTACCTTTGGGCGATTGAGCTGATATCATGTTGGGCTTGTGCAATACCGGCTGTTCACTGTGTGCATGTACTTTCTGACACAAGGCGTGTTCATAATGCTTGTCCCAGACGAGTGAGTGAGCGGGTCGGTCGGTTTGTTGTTGGGTGGGTGAGTAAGTTTTTGGTGGGTTCGTGGTTAAGTGAATGTTGTAGTTAAAGGGTCCTGGTTAAAGGGTGGGAGTTACAGGGTTGTTATTAAATAATTGGAGTTAAAGGGTACGTAGTAGTTGCCAGGATGCAGTAATATTGATTTATAACTATTTGCACATTCAAACAGGGGATGGTTTTGTAATTGATAATCCACGCCCTGCTTCTCGTGCTCAGCGTGTTATTATCTTTGTTTGTTTGTTGTTTAACGCCGCACTCAATAATCGTCCAGCTATATGGCGGCTTTCTGTAAATAATCGAGTCTCAACAAGTGACTGACATCATGAGCATCGATACACTCAATTGGAAAACGATGACATGCATCAACCAAGTCAGCGAGCCTGACCACCCGATCCTGTTAGTCGTCTCTTATGACAAGCATAGTCACCTTTTACGGCAAGCGTGATGCAGATGCGTGATCCTTGGCGACACAAGAAAATCGTGCAGCAGGTGCGAAATCGCCAAGAACCGGACGAGTTTTCTTTTTTATAGTGAATGGGACAGACAATTCAAATTGTCCACACTTGACTGTTAAATGTGATCGTTACTTTGCTGGATTAGACGCCGCCTCGCTTATATTTGGGATTGTTTACCCTCGAGAAGAGAGCATCGGGAGTAAAAGATAAATGGGGAGGAAAATATATCATCTTCTCAACACACATTCCTACTCTCACTCTCACTCTCACATTCGATCCACTAGCAGGGTATGTATTTTGTGATAGCACGTTACATTTAGCGCGGTTATATCTACAGCTTAACTTGCTATGCATTGAAAACGAAGCTAACTGTCGTACCCAAAATTTGTAATACGCTCCCTCAGTCAATTTCTATATTGTTGGGACCGAAACTCTCCATTTTCGTACCCGAAATTGTACAACTCATTAATTCAAAGTGGCTGTGAGATTGTGAATGAATGAGAAAGAAGTTATTTTCGATAAATAGTAGCTTCCGCAGTGATGCAGTCGTCAATCAGCGTTTTGAATCAGAGGTTTTATTATTGTGATTTGAAACCTCTGACTGACCAATCAGAATCGAGCATTTTTCAAACTTATGGTGTAATCATAATATGATTCTTTGTAAGTGAAGGAAACATTAGAATATATCAGAATTCCAATGAGAATGTTTTTTTTATATTGTGTATTGATTTTAAGTCAGCACAGTTGACGAATCTTGCAAATCTTAATGACTGACACTGACTGTTGATGTGTTATTTGACGAAAACTGCACGTGCATGTTCACATGGGCCACCATTTTGCACATTGTGTCTGGTGACAAAAGCTTCTCCAGACTTCTGTATATCTCAATGAATACATTGTAAGAAGCAGAAATTACCATAAAGTAGACCTTTGACTGGATTCCATGGCAAACTTGCCACTCCATGTTGTGAAAAGGACATTGTTCAAATAATACTGAAATCCTAGAACGGGTTGAATTGTTTCATCTCACAGAAAAAATTGGAAGAAAAAGACACACGAAAAATAACTGCGTTCCAAATTTTATTAATTTGATGTTATTGAGTGAAGCAGCGCTTGGAGCAGGCACAATACGGCGAGACGTGTCCTGACCTGACGCGTTGATATTAAGCGGGGAAGTAGTATAACGTGGAGCAGTGGAACATGGGTATCTGGTCGCAGTGGATGGGCTTATCCTCTGTACCAGATTGTCCACCATCTCATGGAGGTCATCGCTCGTCCTCTTCAACAGAAATTATGTTCATCTGCGTCTTGTTACTATAAATATATACTTGTGGGAAAAGGTGACTGTGATTCATATAAAGTGTAAATTTTCAATAACATAATATATGGTCATTCGTCTGGTCGAAGTTTTATCATAACAAATTCACAGACAAAACCCACACCTGGTTACAGGAGACAGAGCGATAAATATATACTTGTGGGAAAAGGTGACTGTGATTCATATAAAGTGTAAATTTTCAATAACATAATATATGGTCATTCGTCTGGTCGAAGTTTTATCATAACAAATTCACAGACAAAACCCACACCTGGTAACAGGAGACAGAGCGACACGCCCTACAAAAAAGGGTGCTGTAACAACTCAAATAGCAATGTCAATATTGCGTTGATACGGGTGAAGACACCGAGTGGTTGATCCTACTCAGTTGGCGTTACTGGCTGGTTCTGGTCCTGTCGTAGGTGCGATCTATCTCATCCCAGACATGTTCTGTGAGAGAGGGGTTAAGAGAAAAGGCCGACAACGGCAGTACAGCAATGTTATGCTGCCTCAAGAATTCTTTTATAACACGTGTGGGGAATTATCCTGTTGCAACGTGACGTTACGTGCCTGCATTTGCACAGAAGTTAAGACATGATCTCGAACGGTGTCGTCCCGGTAGCGTACGCCATTCAAATTGTCATTAACAAGTTGTGTTCTCCCATGCGTTGTGATCCACCCTATACCATTTGACTTCCACCCCGAAATTGACGACGTTGAGTAACGCAAGCGTCGCTAAAAGGTTCTTCTTGACGCCTGAGGACCCTTGCACGACCATCAAAGCTGTTCAGATGAAACCTGGACTCATCTATGAACAGTATACAGTCCCAGACTTGTCTTCTGATCCTCAGATACTGTCTACACCAAGGTTGGCGTGCCGGACGGTGACGTAAAAGCACAAGTGGGCGTATGGCTGGACGTCGAGACCGGATGTTGTGCTCCCTCAACCAGTTGCGTACGGGTCTGCCACTAATTGGTGAGTCATGAGTGTTGCCCTACTGTAGATGACGTCTCCATAGGTATGATAAGGTGTTTCGATAAAAATTATGTCTGGCAACTTCGTTTTTCACCAAATGTAATTTTATTGAACGTTATGTGTTTCCCCGTTAGTGTATGTATGTATGCATATTGCATGTATATATGTGTGTGCGGTGTTTGCGTATGCGTGTGCGTGTGTGTATGCGACAGCACATAGGACTAGCACAAGTGCAATAATCTTGAACGCCACATTAAACGCCATTACACCTCACCTCTGACTGATCTGTTTGGTGCTTGGTGTATTTTTTCAAATGGTTTTGAAAGAGGATCGTAAAAGTTTGGTGAATAAACGGTTTAAGGAATAGTCATTTCATCTGAACTTTTAGGGGCGGTCTGGTAGCCAAGTGGTTAAAGCGTTCGCTCGTCCCGCTGAAGACCCGGGTTCGATTTCCCGATATGGGTACAATGTGTTAAGCCCATTTCAGGTGTCCAGCGCCTTGATATTGCTTTAAGCGGCGTAAAACATATAGCTCACTCACTCACTCTTATCTTTTAACTAAAACTATATATACTGAACAACAAAAGTTCCTGTGACATACGGGGCGGTCGGGTAGCCTAGTGCCACGCACACCGCACACTAGAATATTGCTAAAAGCGGCGTAAAACCATATTCACTCACTCACTCACTTGTACAATTACAATTTTCGTTCATAATTTAACAGATTTTTTTTTTATAATATATGTACACTGTCCATTGTTTAAATGGATTGTCTAACACTATTACAATACTACTATATGAGTGAGTATGGTTTTACGCCGCTTTTAGCAATATTCCAGCAATATCACGGCAGGGGACACCAGAAATGGGCTTCACACATTGTACCCATGTCGGGAATGGAACCCGGGTCTTCGGCGTGACGAGCCAACGCTTTAACCACTAGGCTACCCGACCGCCCCTACTACTATATGACATCAATGTATGTGAGCAATTGACATCTTAAATCAAAACGAACATGACATTATTGTACAAATTGTCAAAAATAAATAATTTGTTTCCAAGAAATGAGACAGTCCAATACAAGTACCTACCTTCCAAATATCACATTGTTATCATATGATGTTGTCTCCACTCTCCCTCATCTTCCCGGGGCAAGAGAGTTAACTGACTATAAAGTCCAGTTTCCACCCTTGCCGAACTAGGCTGGTATTATGGAGTTATATTTTGGCTGGACTAACGAGTCTATGCATAGTCCAATCAAAATCGCGCACCGAAATAGAAATCCGGTTCGTTAACTGTCATGCAGATTTCGGTCGATTGCAGGATTTGCAAAACATGTGCACCGCCAACTCGTTGTCAGCAGATATTTTCCAAATCTTTTCATGTTTTTAATCAAGGTGCTCACGTGATTTAATGCATTTCGCGATGTAAGACACGTTTTATCACAATATATATCTTGATTATCGATCAGATCGTCCTGACCGGGTGCCACCATTTTGTGTGAAGCAAACGCAAGTGATACGAGAGGTGGAATCTGATTAGTCCATAGGCGAGGCTTAGACGGGACATAACTGGTAATAGCCACTGGTGGCGCTACGATCGAACCCAGTAATTCCAGCCTGGTTCGGCAAGGGTGGAAACTGGACTTTTAAAGTCAGTTAACTCCCTTGCCTCGGGAAGATGCTCTCCCTCCACACACTATTTTAGTTAACATTTTAGGATATGAATTGTTGCTTTCATGATATCAGTGTCTTGTGGCATATTACGAGGGGCGTTCAATAAGTTTTGCAACTTTAATATAAGACCAAGTCGCAGAATATCTTTTGCACTTTAATTTTTCAATATAATCTCCATTCACTCAAAACACTTATTCCATTTGTCCTTCAAGCTTTCAATACCACTTTTATAGAAATCCGCAGATTGTCTCTCTAACCACGCCTCTGTGGCGGCCTTAATGTCCTCGTCATCCTGGAAGCGTCTTCCACGTAGGGCAGATTTCATTTGCTGGAACAGGAAATAGTCACTAAATCGGCCACCCTACAGCCCAGACTTAGCCCCCAGTGACTGTTTCCTGTTCATTCTCTCTCCAATGCCAACCCCTCTCTCTCTCTCCATCTAACACCTGTGTTGCTGGATTGAAACAAGCTCCCTTATTGCAGATAACTTGTTGGTCTCCAGATCAACAATTGTAAGGACTTGGTAAGGACGCGGTCGGGGATCGAACCCGGGACCTTCCGCTCTCCGGGCGGACGCTCTACCCAAGACCACGGAGGCGGTCCGATACAAAGAAACCTGCGAGGCTTTGCCGAGACGGTTACCTTCTATCGGACGCGATGAATCTGAAATTCATTGCAAATGCACATGTCTGATGAAAACAGTTCACCTTGACAATTATTGAACATCTCATATCACATCTGTCGACATTGATCAGTTTCATCAAAACGTAAGAGGAAGTGAATTTCGTGACTTTTTGTGGTAATAACATGTGTGTTTGTTTGTTGTTGAACGCCGCACTCAGCAATATTCCAGCTGTATGACGGCGGTCTGTAAATAATCGAGTCTGGAAAAGACAACCCTGTGATTAATATCCTTAGCATCATGACATGCATCAACCATGACAGCGAGCCTGACCACCCGATCCCGTTAGTCGCCTCTGACGACACGCATGGGTTGCTGAAGGCCAATTCTAACCCGTATAACGTGTACACGCCAGCTTGCCAATTGTAGCTCTGGATAAGTGACTACCGCGAGAGTGCTGAGATGGTTTCATGACATTGCATCAAACCGAGGTACTGGGTCAATATATTGATTTCTTTTCTTGACCTATGCAGACACCAAAAGCATTTTTCCCAGCTTATAAAGATTCGTCGATTGTAGCTAACTTACGAAAAAAGGTGATAAAAATAATTTAAAACTATTACTATACTCGCCTCCGTCTGATACTCTTTTTATGACAACTCTTATATTTTAAAACTCTTATATTTTAAAACTTATCTAACTTAGCTTCGCTCGTTTGAAAAACTTGGTGTAATAAAAAGACTCAGTTTCCCTCGTTAGAAAAACTGTGCGTCATAAAAACCGGTATCTTAACGGGACTCGTTTAGTATATGAGTCATTATCAGATTGAAGAATAGTTCTTGTCATCGTATGGTTAATAAATCAAATCTTGTTCAGATTTGGCAATGTAGTAAGGGAAACTTTAGTCTAACAATGAATACAAATATTATCAATAAATCTAAAATCAAATTAAAGTTTTGTCAAAAGAGCGTGTCCCCAGGTCCAGTCTGCTGGGGGCGGTTGGGTAGCCTAGTAGTTTAAGCGTTCGCTCGACACGCCAAAGACCCCGGTTCGATGGGTACAATGTGTGAAGCCCATTTCTGGTTTCCCCCGCCGTGATATCGCTGGAATATTGCTAAAAGCTGCGTAAAACCGTACTCACCATCTCACTCCAGTCTGCTGGAATCAATGGTAATTTTCATCAATTTTGTTGTTATATTTGGCCAGTTATTTTTGCGTGATTATCTGTATATGATGGTATTTGTATTAGAGCCCATAAATGTTGAAATACAATTAATTAATTTTTAGGGTGTGTGACAACATCTGTCCCTAACCTTTGGTCATCTCCTTCACATTGACTTGTGGCCGGCCTTTTGCAGAGTTCTTCCTACTTTTTTAGTTCCATTGCCATAGTTGGCACTGGTAACCTCATCCATCCGAATGGAAGGCGCCTTCTTCTTCGTGCAATGTGACAGTTGGACGAAGTATTCATCTATCCAATGAGTCATCATTTTGGAAATGTCCACACCGTGACATGCTTATTGCTTTCCCTTCATATATATTGTTCATATTTAAATTTTGTTTCGTCACGATATGGCTGAAATATTGCCGATGTGACGTTAAACTTTAACTCACTCACTTTCCCTTCATGTCGAGCAATATTCCAGCAGCTTCAGCCTTTGGTGTTTACATTTCACAACATTTGAGATACAATCGAGCATGCTCTTTGTACAAAGTTTTCAAAGAGCGTCATACGACTCTTGCTCAGAAGTTGACATTTCCAAATTTGACGCATCACTGACGAAAATGATGTCCGATGCAATTCCCTATTTTGTCTTGTACCATGTGTTCACGTGTGAAGAATTAACTTTCCTTTGCATGTGTTTATGTAGAGTGTCACCCGTCGTTCAGGATACGCTAACCTATTCGCGAACACATGGTATCATTACTATTTGATTTGTATTGGCTATGGAAAGGGTTTTGTCGCTTTATAGTACATAGGCCTCTTTAAGATATGGTTGGTTGGTTGGTTTGTTGTTTTACACCGCACTCAGCAATATTCCAGCCATATGACGGCGGTCTGTAAATAATCGAGTCGGGACCAGACAATCCAGTGATTAATATAATGAGCATCGATCCATGCAATTTAGATCGATGACATGTATCAACCAAGTCAGCGAGCCTGACCACCCGATCCCGTTAGTCGCCTTTTACGACAAGTATGGGTTGCTGAGGACCTATTCTACCCCGGATCTTCACGGGTCTTAAGATATGGTACTTACATAAACTTTGACCCTTGAATTGTTGCAAAAGGCCGGGATATAGACTATATATCAACAGCGGCACAGTCAACTCCGTCACATTATGCTATGTGATGAAGTGGACATTGCAAATAATGTATGCACGATATTTCAACTAAAACTAAACTTGAAATGAACACAACAATCACTCATGATATTAATATGAATCGGTGATGTTATTAAAACGTGTAAGAGAACCGTTAGAAAAATAAATTACAACTCAGTTTACATGGTCAATGAAAACATGATACGGAGTTGACAATACAGTAATGATTCTCTACACATAAATAATGAACGTATCACCGGTGAATCATTTAATATAACTGGTCATATGCTCCTGTATTTTCTTTGTGTTTTAAATTACATTGTGGAGCATCAGTTTGCGTATTTGGTGAAATCTGTAGCAGAGTGGATGCATAGATATGACTGAATTGACACTTAAGCCATACTTCTGACATTTTGATGTTTACTGTTATGACGCTACTGCAATTTTTGCAAAAGTGTTGCAAATCAGTTGAAATTCGCTGAAACTTTGCCGGAGTGGACATTTTGTTTCCGAACCAATATGACAAAGGACTCTTTAATCTCATCTATAAAAAGGAGGTTAAGGACATCTGGGAATATGGCAAGCATTTGCCACTGGAAGAAGTTTAGGTGTGTGTATCCTAAGAATGGAAATGTGTATGTTCGGGAAGACCTGAACCGTTTGCTGTATCGAAGGGGTTCCACAGGCAGTTAACCCAAACCAATTCTCATCATGTGAACAAGTACCAGGCACTGCCAATAGGACGAATCAATGGGTTCCAAATCATTTTGTGTTTATTTGGCCCATTGGAGGTGTTCCTGTAGAAGATGTACATGATAGCCAGCCAGATAATAATCATACTTGGTCAAGGCAACAAGAACCAATGTACCATGCCATTGTTTGTTGCCAGAGGAACATGGTGGACATTGCCATCTGCAGATATTGTCCACTACTTCTAGCAGTATAGGTTCCTACAGGACTGCTTACATTTCTTCCAAGACTTTAATAGATGTTCGTTGCACACTGGCATTGCTTCTTAAATTGTAGTCTCCATGTCAACTCCGTCACGGATTTTGATACCTTCCGCTTTGAGGCAATAGGCGTGCATGGCAGAGCATCTTAAAGGGCAAGTTCACACGGAAATTAACCTATTTTTCTTGTACTTTTTCCACATTAAAAGTGTTAACCTAGAAGTGTCATAGACAAAAATATAAAAATATCACAATTAATTAACATATTAACGATTAAAACGATTTATATTTTTCACATTTACCAAGTGTTCTATTTCCACAACAAAAACACCATGGCTTATGCCCCTTGCAATATGACGTCATTGGTGCCAATTGATAAACATTATGACGTCATCATGCTTTGTTAGAGCCGCTTCACGTGGTGTAGGTCTAGGTGTGTGATTCTAGCGTCTCAGATGCCAGCCAGCTTAGTGTTATGCTGAGTCACCACTGCGCCGGAGTGTGTCGTAGGCCATGTTGTTTTACCGCAAACTGGTACTTGATATCTTTTGCGTTGAGAATAGACAGGGACCCAGTTGAATTGGCACCAATTACGTCATAATCTAAGGGGGATAACTCAGGCCTGTTTAGCTCGAAAAACGAAGGCCTCATAACGGCATATCATTTTCACACTATTGTGAGCTTCCTACTTTCACTGTGAAAAAAATGAGTGTATATTTTCAAACACAGATACTAATTAATTCTAAAATTGCGTTTTGTTTAGAAAAAGAAAGAAAGTGATTTTTGCGTGTACACTTCCCCTTTAAGTACTTATATTCATGTGTCCTGTAGTCAGTATTATGCATGCTATTTGTTATTTTGTTCTGTTTCACTACAATTTACGTTTAAGCTGATTACATTGTCAACTCTGTCAAAAACTAATATTTTGTTATTTTCCATAAACAATGTTGCCAAAGAGCTGTGAACATATCAGGTTGTTTTCTCTAGAAAATCTATTTCAGTGATGAATAACAATCTAAGTTTGATAGGGTGAGGATTATCAACTTTATGTAAAAAAATTGAGTGATGGTGACGATAGACAATGGTATTATCAATGATTGATTCATGTAAGTCAATCAACATGGTATCTCCACATATAGCTGATCATTATTGCCACCTCTTTATTAAATTTGAGAAAATTTGAAAATACATGTCACTTGCTAATTAACGGGTTCAAATATAAAAAAAAAATTGTTTGTTAAACTTGACATTTTAATTGTTTGTAAAGTTCAGTATGTCTCTTAATTCAACTAATAAGGAGAATAAAAATCATTTCTGATAACTCTGCCAAATTATACTCGACTCTGATGATGACTGTTATCATACCTCCATGTCAGAATGTCGAGAACTGATTGGTTTACGTGAGCTGGATAAAATACGATGTATACCTGTGAAGGAAATACATTTCTGAGAGGAGAATAAATCCCTTATACCACTCAACGATGAAAACAAGCTGCACGTGGATTTTACAGCGGGAGAATAAATTCCTTATACCCCGCTTCGAAGCAAAAAGTCTCACGCTTTTTACCAGTCAAAATTCGCGTGACTTTGCACAAGTTAACCTCAGCTCAATCAACAGCTATTTTCTATCAATTTTGAATTTGGTTTTATCCTTTTACAATAGCAGATTAACACATGTCAGTTGTAGCAGGATCACTCAGTGTACATGGGGTTCGATGCGTCCCACCGGCTGGTATAATAAAACCTAACGTGGGACGGATAAAACCCCATGTATCCCTAGTAGAAAATTTCACGCCGGACGCATTAAATATCCATATACCCTTTGTGATCATGCTACAAGTAATAATATAACATATATGCTTTGTGTATAAATAATAACAGCAAAATACAGACTTTCATGAGAAACACATATAATACAATACTTTTGAAGGGCGTTGGGATAGCCTAGTGGTTCAAGTGTTCTCTCGTCACGCCGAAGGCCGGGGCCGGATTGCCAACTGGTGTCCCCCTGCTGTGATATTGCTGGAATATTGCTAAAAGCGGCGTGCAACCATACTTATTCACTCACTACAATACTATTGAAAAAGCGACTTGAACGAAGTATTCCCTGTTAAATGAGGTAATATGAAAAAGTTCTTTATTTTGCATGTACATCTAATTTGTCAAAATTGTGAACCGGGATTCGAAGCCATAATTATAGCGAATTGCGGCGCCGTAGACGACTCGGCCACCCGTGCCCGCTTATGATGAGAAAGCTCACTTTACTTTATCTTCAAGTTGTCAGAATTTGCTCGGATCTGAGCAGATGTTGTGATGTTTGAAGTTGTACAGGCTCTGCGCTGGCCCTTGCCGCTTAACTATGACTGTAAGAAGAAGACGCATTTTCAATTCCATATAGGGAGAATTAAGAAAGACTAACACCCAGGTCCTCAACGATTATCTTCGACGAGAAGGCACACGGACCATGAGATGTCCCCAATGGAGTATTTGTAAGACCCAACACTCGCCAACGAGGCCCAGCTTGGGGTAGCTCTTCAGGCGGAATGGCGGGCTATACCAAAGGCAACAACCATACACAGGTTTATCAACAGTGTATGCCAGCAAGGTGTCATGCATGTATCGCCCAACATGGGGGACACCCCAGATATTGATCTGTACGTCCGTACTTATTTCTTCTGGTATTTATCGTCATTATACCTTCACTTTCATTTCATTAGTTCCCCGTGGGGACCCGGGGAAGATAAACAAGAATGTGTCCTAAGAAACATTATACACATGGTTCTAATCACTGCAGAGGAATTACTTTTTGAAGTAGTTTTGGAAAATGATCTACAAAGGTGATAAATGTGCAAGATCTGATTTCCGTTATCGTTTTGAACAGGGATGTCGAACTGTAGATGCTATATTTATTTGGTTAGATAAAAAAACGAAAAATTTGTCCTTTTAACAACAACCAACATGCATTTGATAGTGTTTATCGGAATGGTATATGGTTAAAGCTAATTAAACTTGTTATGGAGGGGGTACTTTTGTCGCGCAACATATAATATGTAAAATCAAGTGTTAAATATGTAAAGTGTCGATTCCTGTGTACAAATTGTAAGGACAAGGATCTAGAAGATGAGTTTCATTTCGTAATTAAAAGGTCCATAATATGATCACCTAAGATCACGTAACATTAAGAAATATAATAATAATAATAATCACTCGGTATATAAGTTTGTTCATATATAACAGTGTAACAGTGCCCTGCGGAGAAAATTTATGTTTTAACCATTTATTCTTATACGACGCCACACCCTCTTTGCTCAACCATTCCCTTATTATTCCTAACAATTTTATTCACTATCAGTTCCACCTTGACATTTTGAATTGTGAAGACGTGTTTTGCAATTTGAAGTGAGAATCGATCGCAGTCGTCAAGAAGGTCTGCCTCCCAAAGACAACTACAAACAAGATGCTGCCTCTAACAAGAGTTGGAACACTCGTTGCGATATATATCACAGGTTAGTAAATATATACAAGTTTCATCCGCCAAATATTTTGACTTAAAAATGTACAGTGTAGTATGTTGTACGTTGGTGGATGGATGGGTGCGGTTAGATAAGGGTCATTTTGCCCACTAGAAATGTGAGACAACAAGCCTAATGTGTTTATCATAGTTGCCAGTTTCAAACTTTTGAAATGATCACATACCCAAGTATAGAAATAATGGGAACCACGCCTACGACGGGATCGCCTCTGGGTACTCGAGGATACATGGAATGCATTTAGTTGTTGATTCTTTGCGTGAATGCTTAATGGACATATTTTCCTAATTGTCTCTGATCAATTGAGTATATATATATAACCAAATTAAAAACTTCACAATCCTTAAATTTTAACATTTTGACCAGTTATCATTGTGGGCCCTTATTGTGTATTTAAACAGTAATGGCCACGTATTGTCTTCAGATAACACCCGTTTTTGTGCAGGTGAATCGATCAAAATCATGTGCAAAGCACTATAGTGGCAAAAGTGTCACGTGGCCATAATACCGCACGTGTTTTCAGCCATACTTGTTAGCAGTCATTAACAAAAAAAGAAAAATACAAGAAAACAAAAGTCTTTACGGCCACTTGTCATGCCACGCCTTTCAAATGTACAACGTGAACGTGCCATCGGCATGTTGCAGACGGGAACGTCC
The DNA here is from genome assembly GCF_023055435.1 of Haliotis rufescens. Classification (NCBI taxonomy): domain Eukaryota; kingdom Metazoa; phylum Mollusca; class Gastropoda; order Lepetellida; family Haliotidae; genus Haliotis; species Haliotis rufescens. Next base: position 34,649,822 of record NW_025963846.1, read on the forward strand.
GTAGCTGAAGTCGCAAGGACGATGGGTTGTAGTCAACGGACTGTTTATGATTAATTTTACAGACGCGTCTACAGCAAACGGGTACCAGAGCTGATCGCCCTCGGCAAGGTCGACCACGTGTGACGTCACATGCAGAGGGTCGTCAGATTGTATTACGTCACCCCCGTAACCGATTTTTGACGGCTACATCAACCATAAATGAACTGTTTAGGGATAGACGGAGTGCGCAAACTGTTCGAAACCGTCTGAGAACTGCTCACCTTCAAGCATGACGGCCATACTGCGGGCCGATTCTGACTCAATTACACAGACGTCAACGTCAATTGTGGGCACAGCGACACTTACGATGGACTAAGAGGAATTGGAATCAAGTCGTCTTCAGTGATGAATCACGATTTAATCTTCGATTTGCTGATGGTAGGGCGAGGGTGTGGAGGCGCCGTCATAAACGTTACGCCCAGTGTTGTGTACAGGAAGTTGACAGATTTCGAGGCGGAAGTGTCATGGTGTGGGGTGCTTTCTGTGGCAATGCACGTTCCGGGCTTCTTGTCATCCGTGGCAACCTCAACGCTGCTGCTTACCGCGACCAGGTACTGGCACCAGAACTTCTGCCTTTTATGGCAGCACATGGACCCGGTTTGATCTTCCAACACGACAATGCCAGACCCCACACAGCAATTTTGACATGGAATTTCCTTCAGAATGCGTCTCCCGACCTTAATCCCATCGAACACGTCTGGGATGCTCTTGGCAGAAGTCTGCGCACTCTCCAGAACCAACCACAGAATTTGCAAGATCTTGGCACCATTTTGCAGCAACAATGGCGTCGTCTTCCCAATCATGTGTTCACAAGCATCACAAGGTCCATGCAGAGGCGTTGTGTAGCAGTTGTCAACGCACATGGTGGCCATACACGCTACTGAACTTGTGTGCCATCAGATTTACGTGCTTGGGACTTATGATTTAAACTGTTGATGTTATTACCGAATACCGTAGGTGCTTGGAACAAATTATGGTTACCACCGTTAATAAAGATCCTTCTTTGGACATTAATGATTAAAAATTACCTGCTCTGATACATTTGTCCGTTGTATATCATATATGGGATTACTTTTAAAAATGTGAAGTTTTTAATTTGACTCAGTATATATACCGAGTGATTATTATAATCATATTTCTTATTGTTACGTGATCTTAGGTGATCATAATTGTTATGGACATTTAATTACAAAATGCAACTCATCTTCTAAATCCTTGTCCTTAAGATTTGTATACAGCCTTTCCTCTTGAGGAATCCTGTTGTTATCATGTCTACTGTTCATCGTACATGGTTCATTCTTCCCCGCCCTGAAGGCGGGGAAGTATACGGGAAACGTTAATTTTGTAGCATGTATGTCGACATGTTGGTTTATTCGAAATTTCAAGCCACGCATTTACGGAAACAAAACATACAAATCATGTGCGTGGAATGTTGATGCTATTCTTTTCCAGCAATAAGAGATACTTCAAAATCGAGTTTATGTAGTTAATTGATGCATCTGACCGTTTCTGGTCATTAGCTGACATTATTTAACCATTCATGTGTAATCCGATTTCCTTTTTTCCTCAAGGACTTATTTTCTGATTTTCACGGTGCATACAAAAGAAGAACTGTACTCCGGAGATCGTAAATGACAGCATAATATAAAATATGTTCTGAATAATGCTTATTCATGAACAACGACGACATCTCAATTTAAATGTAATATGACTGAATTCCACATTCTACATACCACACTTTTGATTGCTTGGACGCTCATGTTCACTGGAAATATTTGGAATAGTTATATTCCGTATTTTGAATTAACCCAGTCCCCCGTGGTTTTTTTTAATAAGTGCACCACACATAGCCACATGTGAAACGTTTGGTAGCTGAGTCAAAGCAAAATCGGAGTAGTGTGTCGGCGAATTTGCATCAAGGCTGTAGTATTTTTCAACCGTTTAATGGAATTCAATGTACAGCCGTAGATCTGGTCGCTATCATATATTTTGTGTCCCATGACTCAAATCTATTTGCGTCTGTACCGTGTTCCACTGACCTCGATAATCTGTTGGATGAAGGCACAGCTCTCTACAGTCACATAGTTAACACCGAAGGCTATGAGGGGTATTTAGGTCATAATCAGTTTTATGGCCCCGTCACGGGTGCTCCAAATATTGAAGCAGGGAAAACAAATTTCATAGAATCATTTCAGCAAGCAATATTGTTATCCCAGTCACTTTTGGTAACTTTTAATGATGTCTCTTTTGCAATTTTTACGGATTTTGATTCGTATGAATTATTTGACTCTCATCAGCGGAATGGTTTGGGTCAGATTGATCCGAATGGACAAGCAGTTTTACTTCTGTTAAGTAGTATGGATGACTTGTTATATTACATCTTAACAGTATATCAGGCGACTATGCTTGTCGTAAGAGGCGACTAACGGGATAGGGTGGTCAAGCTTTGGTTGATGCATGGCATCGATCCAAATTGCGTGGATCGTTGCTCATGATATTAATCACTGGATTGTCCGGTCCAGACTCGATTATTTACAGACCGCCGTAATATAGCTGGAATATTGCTGAGTGCGGCATTAAACGACAAACCAATCAATCATCATCATATGAACTCAAACCGGTAATTGTTACAATTAAACCACATTCCACAACAGTTACTGACACTGGATAAAAAACAGTACATAGAAAAAGACCAAGTAACTCAACTCATCATGATCACAATTACTCTTCTTTGAAAGAAAGAAATACAAAAAAGAAACTGACCAAAAACGTAAAACAAGAGACGAGGAATCTCCGTTATTGATTAGTTCTCCAACTACGTGATAATATTTTGAGTATGTGCATCTGTGGTTGTGACAGAAAGAGCTTATCTAGTATGACTTTTTTGCCATATAGAGCCCTTAGTATTTTCATTTACATTAGTATAACAAAATGCCAAGTGTGAAAAGAATGTGATCATTTATTTGAGTATGTGCATCTGCCAATGTTTACATTTGTGCCAGAAATTGGTTCCATTGCCTTCGATCTTCTTTTTAAATAAACCAATGCTTGCTGTACGAGGCGACGAACAGGATTGGGTAGTCAGGCTCGCCGATTTGGTCAATGCATAACATCATATTCCAATTGCGCAGTTCGATGCTCTTGGTGTCAATCACTGGATTATCTGGTCCAGACTCACACCGTCATATGGCTGGAATACTGCTGAGTGCGGCGTTAAACAAGAAACTATTTCTATAAATAGACCTATCCCATGCACATGTATCAACTGTATTAAATAATATTTTTTTCCACAACAGCGTTGTGTTATTTATGGTTAATATAATTATGCTCCTTCATGCCTTTCAGTAACATCATTATAATGCGTTTGTGAGGCATCACAAATGGCGGGGAACTTTGATGCCTTGCATCAATGTTTTCTTGTGAGATGATAGTCTTAAGATTGTGAGAGCAACTCTGTGTTTATGAACTTAAATTATTGCTACTAACACGTCTCATTTTTATTCTGGAAACCCATTTGTCCAGAAACTCTCAATGCTGTGGTCAGTCTCTGTCAAAGGCATTTTCAACATTGAACATGTTGTTCACATGAGGACATAAAAAAGAAGAAAAAATGTAAAAACTTTTCTTCTTTTTTTGATAACTCAAAATTTCAAGTTATTTTCACCATTTTCCATATACCATTCCATGCATGTTTATGTTGCCTAGCCTAGTGGTTAAAGCGTTCGCTCGTCACGCCGAAGACCCTGGTTCGATTCCCGACATGGGTACAATGTGTGAAGCCCATTTCTGGTGTCCCCTGCCGTGATATTGCTGGAATATTGCTAAAAGCGGCGTAAAGCCATACTCACTCACTTACTCTTATAAACAAGAGATGATACCAAGACATATTGTATTCGCTTCTATGGTCTATGCGGTCTTAAAATTAATTTTATTAGTCTTTAAATCTGGTGAAAATTTTCACAAACAGGGCTGTTAGCTGATATAAGGAATGGCACATCCAGTTGATTTTCCAGTTGACGTACTTACTATCCAACGGCATCATCAAGTTTATACAACAGGCCATATACAATTATTGAGGAGGCGAAAATGATCATAAATACGCAAAAAATATCTTTCAGTACTAGATAAACCTTTAAATATTTGAAAACCATAGTCACAAAAACATTTTCAACACATGAATAAGGCAGTAAACATATATGAGATAACATACATCAAGTCAATAAATGTTAAGAGTGTGCCAATAAATCACTAGATAACAAAATATAAGGGACATTAATTCTCTAACAAAGAATGCAATGACACTGTACAATGATGAGCGCAGCTTTTGCCGACTGGTGTCGGAAATAGGGCGATTAAAGCTGGGGAGTGGTGCGGTCACTAGTCCGTGACAAGAGTTGTTCTATGATACGATGACACGACTCCCCACCCCTTAACTCTAAGACAATTGGCTACATAAAGACACATGTAGAAATCGACTGAATAATATATGAAACATATATACACAGTACAATATATCCACATGATCATGAGAATGTTCATGAATGACACAGTTCGATAGAAGGCTGGATAAGGTATAGTTCATACCTAGGAATTCACATCCGTGACAGAGAGTCAGCTGACATATTGTCCGTTCCTTTGAGATGCTTGATCTCGAGATTGTACTCGTTAAGAATTAAGTTCCAACGCAACACACGTTGATTGGTGCATTTCATACGGTGTATAAACGTCAGAGGGCTATGGTCTGTGAACACAGTTACAGAACTGTTAGTTTTATCACGTAGATCTCAAAGTTAGATAGATAGATATTCTTTATTTCCTCCAATTGAATGAAGATTACAATATGCAGGTATGATTATGTTACATGTTTAACATGAATTGGGGGTATATTTACACATGTGCATAAACATACAAGTTTCCTAGCAGGTATTGCCATTTCCTTATGAAGCGGCTTACATTAATTATTACTTCTGCCCACACATCTCTTTCTAGCTCCATAATACATTCTATTGGACATCCACCAAGTAAGAACGCAAGGATAATATCATCATCTTTCTCCCAAATCTTAACAAAAACATTTACATCCAGGATATCACATATGGTGTTAAAAAGTAAATTTCGGTCATTCATATTGATCGTGCAGGACATAAACACGTGCTTTACAGTATCACTGGCAACAGTTTTACAATAGCATTCTCTAGAGACAATTTCAGCTGATCCATAGAATACAAGCCTTGCAATATTAGTTAAATGGTCATACTTCTCCAGGGCTAGTTTCCAGAGATGGTGTTCATTACTTGATCTTATTCTAACATATCTTGACAGACTGAGTCTTGAATTAAGATGGACATAAAATACATCATCTCGATGAGATTTAATAGCATCATTCACGGCCTTGGACCAGCATTTCCTTTTAATAAATTGACAATTATTGACATAGTTAACAAGCGTATTACTTAGGTTATACTTCTGTACAAGTTGTAGCATTTTATATATCGGAGATTTTCTACTCCATACATTGCATGTAAAACTATCTGTACACATAAATTGACCCAGGCGAACTAGAAACATAACTTTAAAAACACAGTTACACTTTGCATTGCATAGCTTTCCTAAGAAGTAGAGTGCTCTTTTATCTATGTAATACTGTATTGGCATGATGCTGATAGCATCTAATACAACAATACTGGGAGTGCGCCTGTGTAGTCCCTGAACTTTTTTACAAGATTGACGTTGTACAACTTCAAGCATTTCATACTCTTTAAGAGGACGTTTACCCCATACGCTGCATCCATAGAGGGCACATGATAAGATTACCCTCTCGCAGATACGTGCTGCAGATAAAGGATTCAGACCACCAAAGTACAGCCCATTATTATGGTTAGTGTTGATGAGTACTCGTAACTTTTCGCATGCAGATTTTGTACGTTCAAGTGATGATTTATCTGTGCTACACCTGCATATTTAATAGATTTCATTTGTGTTACATGCATATCGCCAATTGATACATTAGTGGTTTGAACCTTATTGTTTGGGCATCCAAAGTATAGAACTGCACTCTTGCTTACATTATATTTTAGCTGCCACATATGAGCATAGTTTTGAACGACATCAAGAAGATTTTGCAGGCCTTTATTCGAGATACTCAATAAAGTAGTGTGGTCAGCAAGAAGGATCCCAGGGCATTTACCCCATGGCAGAATTAAGCCAGAATCTGAGTTTTCAAGTTCATATAGGAGGTCATTAATAAATAGCGCGAAAAGCCAGGCGGACATTACTCTACCTTGACCTACTCCTTGATTCACGGGGAAGGCATCCAACTTAAATCCTTCAAAACATACAAATGATTTCATAGAGCTGTAGGAGAGCCTTAATATTCTCCATAGTTTACCCGTTATTCCTATATCATACAGTTTAATAAATAATCCATCAAGCCATACCCGATCAAATGCTTTTTCGTAATCTAAGAATGCACAGTATACGGGCGACATCCATTCATTGTAATATGCAATATTTTCTGTTAGCGTAAGTACAGCTGTTTCAGCACCATAGTGACGTCTAAATCCAAATTGCAAAGGATGGGGAAATTCTATGTTATTATCTACCCACGACTCTATTCTGTTGAGAAGAAGTCTTTCAAAGAGTTTGCTTAATTCAGGCGTCATTGTTATTCCTCTATAATTGGCAGGGTCATATTTTGGTTTACCATGGCCTTTGTGTATAGGAAGAATTTGACCTATAGAAAATGATTTTGGAATGTATTTAAAGTTGATCATGGCATTAAATAGAAAGGCAATATGATACAGCAGAGATCTACCAGCCTTCTTTATATGCTCATTTACAATACCGTCAGGACCAGGCGACTTTCAAACTTTAAGTCGTTTTACTGCACAATGGATTTCATCTTAAGTGAATGGATAATGCAGTGGAGATCTGGTGTCGTTATCTATATCCTCTATTGTTTCAATATTAGCAATTCGCTCTTTAACATTCTGAGCATGTGCATAGTCACATTTAACATCAGGGCAAGGAGTAGCTAGTGTATGCAAATACAGTCCAAACAGGTTGCAAATATCCTTTCCCTCGTAACAAGTTTGAGTGCCATAGACAAGCTTTTCAGTATTACCTTTATAGCGTTTGTAGCGTTTTGTCGTTTTGTAGAATTCTTTGACATCTACTTCTGCTGCCGCGTATATTTAATTAAATTTATCTTTAGATAACTGGTGTTTTGCATGACGATGTTTCTTACGGAAGAGACGTTTACTTTCTTTATAGTTTGCATAGGCAGCATCGTTTTTGTCTCTAGCTTTACCACTAGTAACCCATTGTCGGCGATACTTTCGCATTTCTTTATGTAAGTTATTAAGACCATCTTTCTTCCAGTAAGGTAAAGCGTTCGCTCGTCACGCCGAAGACCCGGGTTCGATTCCCGACATGGGTACAATGTGTGAAGCCCATTTCTGGTGTCCCCTGCCGTGATATTGCTGGAATATTGCTAAAAGCGGCGTAAAGCCATACTCACTCACTTACTCTAATAAACAAGAGATGATACCAAGACATATTGTATTCGCTTCTATGGTCTATGCGGTCTTAAAATTAATTTAAATTTGGTGAAAATTTTCACAAACAGGGCTGTTAGCTGATATAAGGAATGGCACATCCAGTTGATTTTCCAGTTGACGTACTTACTATCCAACGGCATCATCAAGTTTATACAACAGGCCATATACAATTATTGAGAAGGCGAAAATGGTCATAAATACGCAAAAAATATCTTTCAGTACTAGATAAACCTTTAAATATTTGAAAACCATAGTCACAAAAACATTTTCAACACATGAATAAGGCAGTAAACATATATGAGATAACATACATCAAGTCAATACATGTTAAGAGTGTGCCAATAAATCACTAGATAACAAAATATAAGGGACATTAATTCTCTAACAAGGAATGCAATGACACTGTACAATGATGAGCGCAGCTTTTGCCGACTGGTGTCGGAAATAGGGCGATTAAAGCTGGGGAGTGGTGCGGTCACTAGTCCGTGACAAGAGTGGTTCTATGATACGATGACACGACTCCCCACCCTTTAACTCTAAGACAATTGGCTACATAAAGACACATGTAGAAATCGACTGAATAATATATGAAACATATATACACAGTACAATATATCCACATGATCATGAGAATGTTCATGAATGACACAGTTCGATAGAAGGCTGGATAAGGTATAGTTCATACCTAGGAATTCACATCCGTGACAGAGAGTCAGCTGACATATTGTCCGTTCCTTTGAGATGCTTGATCTCGAGATTGTACTCGTTAAGAATTAAGTTCCAACGCAACACACGTTGATTGGTGCATTCCACGGTGCCTGGACACGGTGTATAAACGTCAGAGGGCTATGGTCTGTGAACCCAGTTACAGAACTGTTAGTTTTTTCACGTAGATCTCAAAGTGTTTCAGGGCCAGCACTAAGCCTAAGGCTTCCTTCTCGACTTTTGAAGAGTTGACCTGGTGTGGGTTGAACTTCTTGGAGAAATAACTGACCGGTTGGTCAAAAACATTAACATCCTCTTGAAATAGGACAGCGCCACATCCCGTGTTGCTAGTGTGTTCAGAAAGTTTGAATGGGTGATGTTTGGACAGAAATGACGGTCATATCTTGCTATACCCAGTAGCACTTGTCTGTGGCTTGGGAAAGTTCCTGATGGCTTCCAAGTAAGCTGTCTCAGGCGCGACAGTCCCCTCTCCGACCCTGTTTCTTAAGAATGTCACCTTAGCATAGCCGGACTTGCACTTTTCTACGTTCACCAAGAAGTTACCTAGTTTGAGCCAATCCAACACCTGGCGTAGAGTGGCTATGTGATCTTTCCAGGAGTGGTAACCGATGCCACTGTCCTCAGGCTGATGGGCATCATGCGGTACTGGTATTGACCGTCTGGGGTGGCTTTTGAGAGAGTCCTCTTCGCATGTTCAGAGAGTGGTATCTGGTAATATCCCTTAAGGAAGCCTAGCTTCGTTCTATCGGTGGCGTGAATTTTGTTGTGTATGCAGTCGTAGATGCGTGGCAGGGGATGTGAGTCGTCTCATGGGCGGCACCGACACGAAACTGGTTCCAAGGCTTGTGTTCCATCGCGCTTGGCTCAACCACTTCTTGTCGAAGCATGGTGTCGATCTCCATCTTCAGAAAGGCTCTCTTGTGAGGGTTGAGACGGTATGGATGCTGCTTGACCTTGTTTGGCGTCGCCCACGTACATGTCTAGCACCATGGCCTTAGCTCTACCAGGAGCATCCGGAAACAAGCCCACGTGATCAGTAATCACAGTCTTCAATTCTTCTCTTTGTAGTCCTGGAAGATGCAGTAGCTTGTTTTCTAAGTCAGCCAGGTCTTCACTGTTACGGAGTTTGGCTTCCATAACTTCTTGATCATCGTTTTCTTTGAGGGTGACTATACTGACTGGCTGTGCGGCACATCTAGCTCGGTACGCCTTCAGCAAATTAACGTGACAATATCTCTCTCTTTCCTTCCGCGATCAAGTGTACTGATAACATACCCTACATCATTAACCTGGCGTTTAACTGTGTAAGGATTTAGTCCTTAGCGTTGAGGGAGGACTTTTGGATGGGCAGATGAAGCAACACTTGGTCACCGGCTTTGAATTATCTAGCAAGAGCCTTCTTTTCAAAGTGAGCCTTAGCCTTACGCTGAGCAGTAAACAGGTGTTGCGCAGCTAAATGGTAGCTTCTCAGAGCCTATCCGTTATCTTAAACACACAGCCTAGCAAATTCTCGGATGGATTTTTTATCGCCAAGCAACTTGTCTTTTACCAATTCAAGGGGCATTTGGGAGTACAACCATAGTCGAAATCAAATTAGGGAAAACCCTAGAGATGCTTGTCTAGCATCCCTCAACATACTTTTCAAACTCTGAAAACGTTCTACAGCTTCTTGAGACTCAGGCTAATATGCTCTAGACCTGATCTGATGTACCTCCAATAAGAACAGGACCTGTTGAAGTAATCTAAATTCGACTCCTAGTCAGACTGAATTACTATAGGTAGCCCTGTCGTGGTGAAGTACTTAATGAGAGCCTTAGTCACTACAGCTACAGTAACCACCTTACGTAATGGGATAGCTTCCGGGAACCTCATATCAATGCACATTATCTATAACAAGTACTGATTGCCCTGAGTCACTGTACATCCCTGGCCAGAAATAATCAGACCTGACCAGCTTATAGGTCTTAGTCATACCAAGATGTGCAGCGAACAAGCACTCAGGAGCCAAACTGAGAACACAATCTCTAAATTCCCTTGGAACCACGACCTGCGTTCTATCGCTATCGGGGGCGGTCGGGTAGCCTGGGTTCGATTCCCGACATGGGTACAATGTGTGAAGCCCATTTGTGGTGTCCCCCGCCGTGACATTGCTGGAATATTGCTAAAAGCGGCGTAAAACCATACTCACTCACTCACTCACTCTATCGCTATCGTCGAACTCAGTCTGAGGATGCCTTTTCCTGAGGATGCGTTTTCATGAGAAAACCTGGACGAAAAAACATTCCCCAGAATTCTGATCACCTGACACCTTTTACTACAAGACTAGTTTCATGACCCGGTGACAGGCGGCTCCATATCTTTATTTTGCTTAATGTCATAACCTTCAACTGTGTCAAGTTCCATTATTGTATCCCAAAGTGTTCATGAAACGGATGCACTAGTAATGATAAAAATGTAAACATGTTAAATCAACCATAATGAGAATTTAAAAATCTGGACAGTGGACAGTGTACTGTAAAATTCAGTAACATCAACATGGTTTCAATTTTTGGGCTACTGAGCATGGCGATGCTTATTTAGTCAGGGTTAATGAATTTGTATCAGTAGATACACAGATCAGTCACTTCTTCACGCTTTTAGAACATTTATTTATTTGGGGTAGGTACAGGTGAGTTACACATTGTCTGTAGGGACGGATGTATAGAGAAGGATATGTTTAGTGTACTGCTTCAAGATACCAGTATACAATTAAATTACGTTTTACTTTTCTAGCAATTTCGGGAGCAATCATCTTCAATCCCAGGCACCCCCAATTCACACCAAACAGAAACTACATCCCCCCCCAAGAGCATAAAATCAAATGGTCCGTCTGTTTCGTTTCTCACTTTTTGGTTTCTCTTTCCAGCGATGTGTCAATGATCATTTCCAATTATTTTTTCTTTCAGCAACATGGCAATTATCAGGGATGGTAACCATAAAAACACCCGGCAAATTTAAGCAAATAAATACCGCAGAATACGGCATTGACATCCTTGGTACGAAATGGCAATATATCCGGGTTCGTTGCTGTATGGATGCCTTAGTGCTCCTATTTTCACAAGACCGAAGCAAGAAGGCAGAGATATGTCTTGGAGTATCCAGTAATTCAATCAGCAAATTAAAAGCATGCAAGAATTGTGTTTTATTTAGTACCAAGCTTCATCGATACCTCAGCTGTGTTGAGAAAAGGCCATTCTGGATCAGTTGGATCGGTGGGACTTTCAAACTAGGTCGCGGACACTATGTTGGCGAGGGGGAAATCCTAACCTCTTCTGAAAGGGAAATGACCTTCAGGCCATCATCTATGGTGTTTACTTCCGGATTTGGAATTGGTTATTGGGATATTGGTAAGTAAGGCCATTTTGTAAATCCTCATTTTATAGTTGTGTGTGGTTCTCAATATACGGTTCTGCACGATGCAGGCAACGTATGCTGGTCGTAATAGGCGACTAAATGGCTCGGATGGTCAGCCTGTCGTGACTTGGTTCATCATGTGTCATCGTAACCCGTAAGCGTTGATCGTTGCTCACACCATCAATCACTGGATTGTCTGGTCAAGACTAAATTATTTACAGGCCTCCGTCATTTAGCCGACAGTTGATGAGTGCGTTAGACAACAAACACATGTGTCAATACTGTGCTAAAGTTAAGTCAAAATGCTGAAAGTCAATTGAGCTCAGGTTATGTACTGCTTTTCCGTCGTTGTAGTTTGTAATCTCCCAAGTGAATCCAACACACTGAAACATGGCATGGTTGTGACAGGCACGTATTTGGCGCAGAGGGTCCGAAACGAGTTTCCACAATACAGTGCAGTCTATTTGATGAAATTTCTACCTGATTCGTTCAAAATGTAATACAAGTATGAAAATTTGCATGCACGTAGAGATTTTAATGCTCTTTCTGTTAAAAACAGCAGGACACTCAATTACGACCGCCTTGAATCTTGAATTTCTCAGCTCTCAGGGCACGTAAAGACGTGATTTAAGTTGCTGATCCAATGTTTTCATCCCCAAGGAATTCAATAGAATTGGTAAAAATACTCTATCTTTAATGTGTGTACTTCAAAATCAAATATGCAAGTTATCAGAATCCCTAAATTGGTTCTTTGTTGTTTAGCGTCCAGTGAATGATCTAAGATATGTCCGTCTTGGTAAATGTATGTGTTGTCCTCTTAATATGCTCAGTTGAACAGCCTCTGTGATGGTTTATGATTTGCCCTGGGGAAAAGTTTCCTTGCTTGGTTGACCTGGGTGTATCGACTTGTCCTGTCATAAAGACGTACGACGAAATAGTTCTGCCTGAGGCAATGCTATTGGGATTATTTCCGAATGCTGGCAATAAAGACACTGTCTATAAAGCTGTATTGAATCTCTATCAGTTTTTGGCTTGTCTTGTGTGGGAAAGTGGACCACAGATATGAATGTCCCGTGAAACTAATCCTAGGCATTTCTGGGAGTGGAGTTGTGGAAAGTCCAAACAGTGAACATGAAGACCCTTCAATGCAAAAGGGCAAACATAAACCATCTCTTTCAAATTGAACACATAAACACATAAAGAGTCGAAATTTCTTATTGTGTCTTATCCTCAGAGTGTCAGCCATGCGTTGAACCATGTGTGATTGTTTACAAAGTACATCTAAAAACATATCATTCCAGAGGAAAGCAACATTGATAACATCATTTGTCATTGCCCGTACAATCTTATAGATGCTAATTTATGATTATAGTCAAATATCATCAATACCTTAAAATCTTCAAATGGGTACTTCATGGGATAAGAGAAGCCAAATTAGGGGTTTTCCAAATGTTTCAATCAGAAGACTACTAAATTTGATTTTGAAATACAAAGATATAAGATAGAGAATTTCTTAGGCATGAAGACATTGGGTTTTCAATGGCGTCCATTTTGTAATTGAGGTCGGATAGCGTGTGTTCAGTTTTTGAAAGAAAAACAATAAAAACAGTAAAAGTTTACATATTTTCACACTTTGTTTCACATTCTGAACGAAGTTTACCTGATCGACTGTACTATTATTCTTCTCAGAGAAGCAAAGGTACAAAGGTTTGTTTGCCACCATAATTCCGACAGCGGCATAAGAGAAATTTGAATCTCTCTCTCCACTGCATTCCTTTATGTTTGTAGAAGACAATCCATCAAACTGTGCCCACTTCAAACATAAGGCTAATGACAAGAGGATATCACGACCGGTGTTCCACACTCTGTCCACCAGGTCATCTCTGAGATGCGTTGCTTCATGCCAACGTCTACGGATGTGCAAGAGTGCTAACTACAAGGGGACAGACAAGAGGTGCATTCTGTACACGAACACGCCAAGACCCAAAGATCTCATTGATGAAGATGGATGGAAGGTCTTCATTAAAGTCTAAATATGAATAAATTGAGTGAGTGAGTATAGCTTTACAAAGCTTCTATAAATATGTCAGCAATATCACGTCGGGACACACTAGAAATGACCCAACACATTATTTCCAAGGCGGGGAATCGAAATCGAACCCGGGCGTACCGCGTGACAAGCAAACGCTTTAATGACTTGGCTACACCAAATACGAAGAGAATTCATAAGGGAACAGAGTTATTAATCTGACACACATTTTAATAAATTCTGAAAAGTGAACGTTGTGCGGGAATTGCAGTCGCGCAGCACTGGGCCTTTTTCTACCAATAAAAGTATGCAGAGATGTAGAATATGACATTTCCTATCTGAGGGTGAAAACTGGTTTGGAACACACACAGTGATAAGTGTCGTCCAAATTTAGTTAGAGTAAACAATATCACTTATATTCATCAAAGGGGGATAAAAGAACTGTGCGACTATTTTTTTTATATATTTGACAGCTCTATATTAACTGTAATGGAACACAATACTACCTAATATTAGAACATTATAATATATCAAATGGATATATTATTACACTTTATATGAAGCACAGTTACTTTTTTCCGCAGGTAACAGGAAGCAGATGAAAATATCTTTTGGTAAGCAAAGGTACAAGAGGACGAGCGATGACCTCTATTAGATGGTGGACAGAGGATAAGCTCTACCTACCCCGGCATCATCCACCGCGACCATGTTCCGCTGCTCCACCTTATACTACTTCCCCGATTAATAGCAACGCGTCAGGTCGACGTCGGCACACGTCTCGCCGCACTGTGCCCGCTCCAAGCGCTGCTTCACTCAATAACATCAAGTTAATAAAATTTGGAACGCAGTTATTTTTCGTGTGTCTTTTTCTTCCAATTTATCTGTGAGTTGAAACAATTCAGCCCGTTCTCAGATTTCAGTATTACTTGAACAATGTGCTTTTCACATCATGGAGTGGCAAGTTTGCCATGGAATCCACATGAGGTTCTATGTTATATATACACATGCACAAAAGTTAAGCGCCAACATATTCATAGTCTCTTGATTTCACGTGTGGGAATCAGAAATACGAAATATGATGATGTATGACTGAATTAGGCTTCCATAGTTTCCTGAACCCAAATTTGTCCAGATACCACAAGGAAAGCGTGCTTTACGTGTTGCTGCAGTTACCCTACCCTATAAATAGTGAAATTCAAGTTTCAGACACTTGGTTGCATTTTGCTCCTGTATGAGATTGACAGGCATAGGTCTGGTAGGCCAAGAAAGACCTCTAACAGAGAGGATAGACGTCTTTTCAGGATAGTCAGACGAAATCCATTTGCCACTTCAACAGATTTAAGACTGCAGTGGATTACCCATCAGAGACTCTCGACGATGACCGTAAGGCGTCGCTTCAGAGCGGCTGGTTATAACGCCAAAAGACCAGTAAAACGTCCTCAACTGGGATGAGACCTGCTTGCATTTGTGTCGGAAGATCCCTAGACCCAGCGAGTAATTCTTTTAGAGAGGCGTTTCCAATTCACTATTGTTTCAATGTCTCTCCTCGATGTCGTAGAAGAATTTCCGGTAGGATATTTATGTATATACCCATTCTTAAGGTCTAACCACTGGTTCGAATGGTTCAATCAGCATAATAACACAGTTTTACATATCCAAAAACACTGGCATAAACAAAGCTTTTTCTTCTTCTTTCAATGGTTCAAGTGGACGATGGAACAAGGCTTAAATGACTTACACACGTATATGTCATAACAGCCAAAGTTTGATGTATTGTAAGCCGAGAGGTATAATTTGACTACAATTTAGTTAATGGAACAACATGTCGCTGGGATGGTGTTGTGCCGTTATCTGTACAATTGGTTACAATTGCACTAATTATAGATTAGCTAAGTTGATCCCTTCTCTTTCTAGTCCAGAGTACATGAAACTCACAGTAGTGACTGCAGTAATGTATTTGACAAGAAATTATGAATTCGTTTTATCTATGTACCTATGACTCATAAAAATTGGACAAGGAGCACATTACATATCGAAAGGTAGTACATTTGTATTGTTGAAAATGAATGGTCATGCGACCACATCGACTGATAAGACAAAACCTTATGGCATGTTTTTGGAAAGAGACCTACTTTCACAATAGCTACATATTATTATACAATTCCTACACTGTGCATTATGAGAACAAAAATGACAGGCAATTGCTTTAAAAGTATTGTTAGTATATTGTTTTATAAACTGAGGAGCAAAGAAAACTATTCCTCTCAGATGACTTTATCAGATGTTTGATTTCCAGTTGAAAATATCTTACGTGAGGGTTATTATATGCAAAAATATATGAACTGTACCTGCGCTTAGTTTTTTTTCGGCACAAATTTACATTTCAAACATGGCAGGAGGCATGTGGTTGCAAATTCATTTCTTGCCCAAGTCTTCATTGAACCAATATATTTTTACACAAAATTTACCACGACAAAGATTCATATGTCACGGCGTTTCAAATGTGTATCTTATTGAAATAAACCTATTGCGATTTAATGACAACACAACAGATAATAATCAAAGGGAAATGCTTGAACTTTAAATTTTGGTAATAATGCCAGCGAAAGTGAACAGGCACTGCGTATGAATAAGCATAATTTAATCAGAAAGTACGTCGTAAATTATGCACTCACGAATTCAACCAGGTGTAAAGATAATCAAAACAGTCAAAGGACTAATTTATGATAATTTCTACAACTTCTTAAAATGTATTCATTGAGATAAACAGAAGTCTGGAGAAGCTCATGTCACCAGAAATTATGTGCAAAATGGTGGGCCATGTGAACATGCACGTACAGTTTTCGTCAAATAACACATCAACAGTCAGTATCAGGCATTAAGATTTGTAAGATTCATTTGAACATATAACGCCATATACATTTAGATAATACAGCTTATAGACTGTCATTGTGATTTTACACAATACGATTGCAAAGAGCAAAGATAAAACAACTGTGCTGACTTAGAATCAATACACAATATAAAAAGCATTCTCGTTAGAATTCTCATATATTCTATTGTTTCTTGCACTTACATAATTTCCCCAAAGAATCAAATTATGATTACACAATAAATTTTGAAAATGCACGATTCTGATGGGTCAGTCAGAGGTTTCAAATCACACTAACAAAAGCTCTGATTCAAAACGCTAATTGACGACAGCATCACTGCAGAAGCTACTTCTTTCTCAATCAATCACAATCTCATAGGTATTTTCAATTAATCAGTTGTACAATTGAAGGTACCAAAATGGAGAGTTTCTGTCACTAGAATATAGAAATCGACTGAGGGCGTGTATTACAATTTTGGGTCGACAGTGAGCTTGAAAGTTGGCGCCTTTCTGTGACTGTAACGTCATATCCGTTGCATGGCTTGCTTCATTTTCAATGCATAGCTAATTAGCCTGTAGACCTAACCGCGCTCAATGTAACAGTTGAAACCTCACAGATTGCAGAGGGTTAAACGAACACTACGCCGAAGTGCAACGTTAATGTAGTATTCTGATACTGTGAACTTTCTTGAAGGTGTTAGCTTAAATCTATGCACTGTCAATCGTTTCCATTTCAAGTGCAAGTCAATGTCAATCAAACTCTGAAAATGTAATTTCGATTGAATCATTTTTAGCCAAGGCTAAATAACGTTCCCCTTTGTAGTAGTGTACAAAGTTGAAAATCAGTTTTTCACAGAATTGAATTGGGTTCTGTTCTGAGATTGCATAAATTCAAACAAATCCTTTGAGGTTTTGATAATCAACATGATATTAATTCCACTTGTATCACATATTTTCTTCGAAGAAACAAGAGCGCCATATGACTCTTGCTAAGAAGTTATTTGATCAAGGTTACAACATTCAAGACATCAGTAAAGCTTTCAAAACGTTTTATTGTAGACATGTGGAGGACATTTCCAAATTTGACGCATCAGTGACAAAAATGATGTCCGATGCAATTCCCTATTTTGACTTGTAGCATATATTCCCGTGTTGTTGTTTTTCAGGTGAAGAATTTACTTGTCTTTGCATGTGTTTGTGACGGGTGCCACGGGTGGAGCAGGATACGCTCACCTTTTCGCGAACACCTGGTATCATTTATTTGATAGTGATTCATAAACACATGCTCATGATATAGACGGAATTGTACAATCGACTATTGGACATGGAAAGGGCTTTCGTGGCTTTATTCCTTTATTGCGTAAGGATTACAGTTAATATTTGAGATAGGAATTTGGTGGTACATTTGCTGGAACCCGCGATATATATTTCTTAGTTTAAGGAGATTTGGATTCCAGTCCAAAGCGGAATGGATATGTGGCACACATTAAAGATTAATTTGTAATATACGACTAAACATTAGATTTGGCAGTGCATGTACATTAGTGAGTTTTGGTTGTGGTAGATAAGTATACAGAGAAGACGCTAGTCACATTTTCAGGATCTCTTCAAATTATCTGACACTATTCGACAAACGGATAAATACACAATTATTTCATTAACTTTCGAAAGGAGTAAGCAAAGCAAACCTGCACAATTCCGTCCGGTATATAATCAATACCTGAACATTTCACCAACAATTATTATACTCAAGGAATAATTGAACAAGCAGGCCTTTATTCCTGCTGTTCTATGTATGGTTCTGGACTGACAGGAATTGGGGTTGTTAAAGCTGCTCAAAAGCCACATATCCCAAAATAATAGTGAGTGAGTTGTGTTTAACGCCGCTTTTAACAGTATTCCAGTTATATCACGGCGTGTCAGCTTAATGTGGGAGGAAAGCCTGAAGTGATGCAGGTCTCAGACGTTTACCACTTCGGTGAAACCCACGAGCACGGGTGTGGTGCTGACAAACCTAGAAACATAATCGGGGCGAACCGGGTTTCGAACCCACAATCATAGGTTTCTGGCGTACCCAAGGGACACAACTCTGCGCAGCGAATCGCGGCGACTTAGACGACTGGGCCACCCGTACTGCGACGGCGTGGATCTATGCTCATAATATCAATCACTGGATGTTGCTACATGCCGTCATGCAGACGGAATATTAATATATAAACAACAAACGAACAAACAACACTACATTTAAAAAAACACTAACATGATTTCTACAGTCACGGAGACGTTTGAACAATTTTACCATTAATGTCAAAAAGGTGTTTTTTCCCAGTGGTGGCTTTTCTTGAAGATTTTCAGTGGTAAACCTCAGTGGTCATATTGAGAAAGCTGTCTTGGGTAACTAACGAATAGAAAATGAATTAAATGATAATTTTCTGCGTAAGACATCGGGTATAAGGTCATCCTCGATTACCTAGCGTATTTATTTCATCATACTCTCATGACAAATACGCTGGATCAATTCACAGCCATCGCTTATTCTGATGTGCAGATTGTGAGGGAAACATCGTATCGCGCAATGACAGCCGAGACAGCGATGCGTTCGTTAGACATCAACAGCTTTGAGGAAGATAGTGTCTGGCGCATACACAAGCCACGCCCACTCATGAATATTGTAGACTTAAGACCATTGTAGGTTTAAGGGCACAACAGACGTCTGCCTTCAACAGTCAGTGCCGATAACGGGAAATGTAAAATGTCGCCATAGCCGACTTCATAGTTACGGGGGCGGTCGGGTAGCCTAGTGGTTAAAGCGTTTGCTCGTCACGCTGAAGACCCGGGTTCGATTCCCGACATGGGTACAATGTGTGAAGCCCATTTCTGGTGTCCCCCGCCGTGATATTGCTGGAATATTGCTAAAAGCGGCGTAAAACCATACTCACTCACTCATAGTTACGGACAATTATAGAGGCGTGAATACATTCTTGTGTGAGTGCACAAATATACATTGAAATGTATATGGACGTTTTGAAGAAGTTGAATTTTCAAAAACCTAATTAATATTTGTCATTTTTTCCATCCGTATCATTGTTAAGCAATTTATATAACGGAAAGATAGTAAAATGGCCATCCCGCATTCATCAGTGTTTGCTTTAATTTATTCCATTTTGACATTATTGTCACTTTCTCTGTGTGTCTCTATCTCTGTCCCTCTCTTTCACTCTTTCTCTTTCACAAATGTATGTGAGTGCAATAATCTTGAGCGCGAAGTTTAACCCGCTGAGGCCGGGTGTTCTGTGGGCATGCGCACTGCAATGCACTCTTCAGAGTTACGTCCCTTGTTCGCGGGTTTTACCAGAGTTAGGTGAGATAACAAATCTCTTTCCTCCAGTATCACCTGACAAAACTGGCCGTGATATAGCTGACATAATGACCACAGCGGCGTTGAACATCTATGTGGTAGGTATATGATACATTATTTTATCATATACCTATGAATGATATGAGGCACTTTACATGTGCGTTAGAGCCAACATGGTCATATCACAGGGGGTGTAATACCCAGACCCGTATTACATCCCTGCCGGGCTGATATGGCTTGTCAATGCATTTTGAATGGGCAATCGGTGTCAGCCTGGGTGGTAATAAATTAGGGTTACGTCCCTTAGTGTGTCGTCTGCCCGTCTGCCCAGCTGGCTTTCCCATGACAATGACTTTCAAACAAGGAACCCTGTGGGTATAGATGCTGCAACAATACCCGTGCTCGCGGATTTGTCCAAGAGGGGCATTTGTGCTCTTCCTCTCGAATCCTCACTTTGAAGTCGAATAAAATTCAAAATACATCACGCACAAATATACACTAAACAGTTTTGTGAAGACGAAGGCTGTGCTCGGAAAACTGCACTTCATATTTATTATTGTAATTACATATAAACTGGTTAATGAATAGCCATTTCATTCTATTTTAAAAATAAAACTGAATATATTACTTCAAACAAAATGGGTAATATGTTTGTTAAATATATATGAACATATTTTAGGAAGTAATTGTTATTTATGTCGTTTTGATTAACGGAATAGTGATGACTATTAATTCGCCAGGTGCGCGTTAGGCACAAACGATACATTTTCGAATTACTCCCCTTGTATTGTATGATATTTTCATTTGGTTCATCATTTTTTACAATTTTGTTATCACACGTTTACTTCATTTCTCCAAGAATTTGAGATATAAAAATATAGCGTACAATGTACTCCGTTGGTCGAACCATATACGATTTTCCTGATAACTCCATATATAAGGAGCTTCTTCGCATCTTTAAAGGTATATGTCTGAGATGAAGAGAAATGACCACATGATAATGAACAATAGTGACTGTGTGAGTGAGTTGGGTTTAACGCCGCTTTTAACAGTATTCAAGTTATATCACAGCGTTTGGTGAAACCCACGAGCACGGGTATGGTGCTCACAAACCTAGAAACATAATCGGGACGAACCGGGATTCGAACCCAATTCGTGCCCAAGGGACGCAACTCTGCACAGCAAATCGCGTCGCCTTAGACGCCTGGGGCACCCGTGCCCCCTAATGAACAATACATGTCCGATATTGATACGTTTTGTTTGTTTTGAAATATTCTTTTGGCTATTTGATTTACATAAAATGAATGCTAAACAGGTGCGTATCCATTCGTGACCTACTCGTGCTATTCCGGGACAAGCCGAATAGCGACTTTGCCCCTCTCATGGCCATTTTTGCGACCGGGTTCCGTCTTAGCGCAAACGGGCAGACCTGAAACAATAGTCAACTCGTTGCGTAATGGTTCACATATATTTCCCCATATATAAACATATTTTAGATGCAAGTTAAAGCACAGCTGGACATGCGTGTCTTGTCCAAGTGTGTTGAAAAAGCAATAAATTCCACTTGCACAATCAGGCGAGTGTGGGAATGTAAGGGCTAATGTAAATGCGCCATCCATTCCGCTGTCACTTCCTTTGTTATGCAGTACAATTTCATCATTTCTTTGTGTTATACCTAAACGTATATATACTAAGGCTGGGACAAGTCCAAATTCACTACCCGGGTACCCGCCCCCCTATTACCCGACCCTACCCGGGTACCCACTGTAGGTCTCAGGAGATGTCTTAAAATGTCTGATTGGGAACTATTTTAGCATAGTCCCCGCAAAACGTATTAAGATACTTGTATTAAACAATCTGGTCATGCATACACTGAAGTTGACATAAGTTATATCTTTATTCATCCATATGACAAATCAGAAGGAATGGGTGCATAGTCAGAAAGAAAAGCGAACATGAATGACTTGTAGTGTAACCATAGAGTTCCAGATAATGTTAAGCATTAGACAATATATCACGTGACGAACCACGGCCCGGGTAATCCTGTGGGTACCCGGGTCCTACTCCTACCCCACCCGACCCTGGTACCCGAGTTACACGTCCCGGCCCAGATATATACGGTTTCAAAATTGACATTTGAGCTGGAATAGTTTTGTTCTTCGTGAGCAATACATCAAGAACGATATTGTCCTTATCAACAGTTACAATTGACAAGTGCAAAGCGGAGTTATGCCCCCTTTTGTTTGTTTGTGTGTAACCTCTCTGTCGTCTTTTTTTTCGTATTGAATGTATAATGTTATACATAAGCATACAGATCCATTTGATATATCATTATATCGTTTATATATTAGGCCGTATTTTGTTCGATCACAGTTTCCATAAAGCTGTTAAATGACAAAAATCGTCGAACAGTACTTTTATCGATGTAAGATAAAAAGTGGCAAAATTTCCTGTATCTGGACGCAGAATTTCGGACAACACTTAGCAATGTCTGTTTTCAAACCAGTTTGATATTTGCAGTTAATTTTACACCATCAGACAGGAAAATTTAATATTCTACATCCTTGCATAAATTTATAGCCGGAGGTTGACCCAGTGTCGCGCGAGTGCACTTTCCCATCATTCTAAAATAATTATTATTAAAAATTAACATAATCTAAAATAAGCGTGAAGATGCATTGATGAGGGACAGAAAGGGTATTGTAAGAAACGTGAACACCAGTATCTAATGTCATTGTTCGGACACGTTGTTGGGAAAGACTGTAGACTGACATGGTTATAGACTAACACTCAATGTTTATGCATTACTTTTCACTAAAATCCTAGGCAAGTCAAGATCAAACTAAACAATGACTAGTTCCGTAGATTTTTTAATAAAAAATAGCAGAGGAGGAAATCTTCTTTTGAAAAAAACAAAACAATTATTTTAAAGGAATGATTTCATAGACTAGTCTATAGTCTATAAACAAGTTTAATGGCGCAGAACTAAAATGTTTATTGCTTCTAGATTTCAATGATTTTCCCTGAAGGGAGCAGAAAAAAACAAAACCGCACAACACATTTTTGTATACATCCAGCGAAAATGTTTTTTATTGCAAAGGCAGATCAAGCATTTTCTGAAAGAAATGATGTTTTTTTTATTTTATGAATATGAATGATGCCTAAAGGTGTCACTTTTGACAATTGTTTTCAGACCAAAAACCTTCGTAATTATGGTAATAATTAAAATTAAAAATAATTAAGACATAAATTGAACATCGAAGAACTACCTAAACCCCATTTTTTTGGTCTATTAACATGATTGTCCAGATACATGTTCCATGTACATATATTAGTCACCTGGGGATTTTATTCCATATTAAAAAATGAAACCCCGATCAAAATAGCATTAAATCCAAAGCACTGATTTATACTCTCGATTTCACTACAATTTTGTATGCCCCTGGACTATTAATCAACCCCGAACTCCGTGGCTCAAAGTCGTGCTGTGTTCCTGGGGCAAGTGAAATGGTGAATACTCTCAGGATTCCAGCGAGAAAGAGGTGGATCTCGGGTTTGGCGACAGTCTCGCCGAGACAAACTCTCCTTCCGGCAGAGAACGGAAGCCAGCTTTCTGGCTTGGGTCCCATCTTCCCCTCTGAGTCTAGGAATCGTTCAGGTTTGAACGTATTGACGTCCTCCCATTGGTCAGGATCAAAGTGCAAAGCGTCGTGGTTGATCATCACCATTGTTCCCTTGGGAACATCGTATCCACCTGGAATGACACGTCATCATTTACTGTATGTCCCTCAACGGATAACATGAGTTTTCTATGATAATATCTTCACTTATATCATCATCATCATCATCTTTTGCATCATCAGTCATCCCTACAGAAAATAGCTTCACGTTCATATTCATTGCCATGACAACCTCAGACATGAGTCTAGGAATCGTTCAGGTTTAAACGTATTGACGTCCTCCCATTGGTCAGGGTCAAAGTGCAAAGCGTCGTGGTTGATAAACACCATTGTACCCTTGGGAACATCGTATCCACCTGCAATGACAGAAGCATCAAACACGCCATCCTTGATGCCGTGGTCGCTCGAGCCGCAGCAAACATTTACCCAAGACCAAAGAGCAGACAAGCTAGATGCCAAAATGAAACATAATAAAGTTGCTAAAATGAGAGACGTATTTGATTGAATACTTTTAAAAGAAACACATCTCATACACATCAACACATCATCGTCTATATTAACACCCTCTTCCATTAAGAAACCTCACTGATATGAAGAAATTACTTTTCTTTGATGCTGTCGTCAGTCCTATTCTTCATCAACATTAACATGTCCACGCATCATCACTGTTATCACAATCTTCCCAACAGACAAAAGCCTCACACTGCCATGCTCACCATACACGTGGACACGTGACACAGCCAAATGCATCTCAACTATTTAATCTGAGATCTTACTTTTAGTAAAATCTAAATATTTTTTAAAGGCTTACCCACCTCCAAACCGTCCGATACAGATGCATTAAGGAGTAATGCAGGATAAGTAAAAAAATTAGTAAAATCTAAATATTTTTTACATTTGTATACTTATCCTGCATTACTCCTTAATGCATTCACTGCTTACTTACGACAACTAGAAGGACAGCGCTGCGAAGGTCCTGAGTGAAGAAATAAAGTTGTTGTTCTCAAGTCCCAATCAGTGGCCTTCCGTCGCTGTCCTGTGACCTTGATGACACCTAAGGTCATCTTCACATCACTGACTGTCGCCCAAGCTTTTAGAAAAACATACTTTTGAGGTTTCTGAAGCCAAAGTGGGGAGGCAAGTCTTACGACGGGTGGGCCTTAAGCGTAGTAATGCAGGATAAGTATACAAATGTAAAAAATATTTAGATTTTACTAAATTTTTTACTTATCCTGCATTACTCCTTAATGCATCTGTATCGGACGGTTTGGAGGTGGGTAAGCCTTCAGAATACAGAAACCTCAATAATTCACACCCTGCAATACGACACCAGTTGGTCGATAAACCGTGAAGCGGAAAAGTTCAGACAAAAACGCCATTACGGTAGGGTTGTTCAAAAATCAAAAAGATTGAACATAGGAATTAAAGAGAAATTCCCTATACACGCTTAGTAATAAAGAAAATAATAGCTATTCAGCTAATTCTTTACTTACTGCGTCATAGAGCTGTCGCTGACAAACAAGATTGTCTAATATTCTTCCACTGGTGGCGACTGAGTGACTGCACATGGAAGTTGACTGGCTCTGTATAGGGCGAGTTTATAATTTGCGTCAGGGGTTGGCAATCTGCAGGATAACAACCAGAGGGCCAAACTTCGAACGTCTTCGACATCCTCGAGAGTCCCAACGCGAAGGTTATGACTAACGAAAATATGTGTCTAATCTCCAGAAATATCCTTCCGTGATTGTTCCAAAACCACAATTGCCGTGTTGAGCCCTGGTAAGGCTGACACCTTGAGATCTTGAGGGTAATTCGCTCTCGGCGAGTTCCGTTTGATGATCTCGTAGGCCTGAAGGATTACTGCGCGTAACCATAGAGATAGGGTGTTTGCGATTATGCGACTAACTTCTGTCGTGGACGAACCACGCCTAGTCTTGGAGCGTCGAATGAAAACTCGAACTGCTCGCACCGAGCCCAGGAGAACTTCACCTTGTACGATTCCCACAATAGTCGATATCGGTGGGATGGTGAAGGAACGGTCGGGTTGGCCTGGTAGTAGATTTTAGCAATAAAATCCCAGCATAATCCTAGATGTCCCGTTCCGTGCGTCCCATGCTCAACACGGATCCGGGTTGAGTCGATCACATGTAGTTCGCTCACCCATACCGCCATTGCTAATGCCAAGAGAAACCATTGTTTCCTTGGTGAGGTCATGAAATGAGGCAAGCTCCTCACAGCGATAGCCCGTTCGCGGAGCTCTCTATACTATACCGAGAGTGTAACGAAGATGTCACGCGCTGGGAAGGAGCTTGAAAATGAGGATGCAATGAGGATGCAATGAGGGGCTCGAAGGGGGCCCTCGCAAACCTCGAACTACCACGTTCAAGTCAGGTGGGTGGAACTTGGCCTTCTGATCCTCAAGCCTGAATGAGCATAATATGGCCTGTAGTTCCGTGACCTTAATCACATTGTGATTTTCCGGAAACGGACAACACTAAGATAATTGCAGCCAATTACGTAGTAATGGTGCTACCTTCCAAGTGTTTTTGGGTACGCAATGTAGGAGGTATTCCTCTAGGAATTGTGACGCAATCGTAGGTTCTTGATTCCTTTCTTCTCTGTAAAAAGTCTCAAGTGATCCCCACTTGTCATCGTCGTCTCTGGGAGAGTAACGATGAACTAAAGCTATAGCTTTGCTGCCCGTGTCGAAATAACCCTTCGTACTTAAACGCCTTTTAAAGACGAACCATGCGTGCAGACGTTGGGTGAGGCAATTTTCAGTTGAGGGTGGATGAGTAGGTTGGACCACTGTGAGAGGGGTAGTTAAACGTTTTATATTTTTCCGAGCTTGACGAACTACCCTCTCGCCGGTTACCTGGGTGCGACCAAAGGAGAGATCGAGATACCTTGTCTCCTTGATCCCCTGTATCACCTTGGGAAGTAAAAGTGGTGGCAGAAAAGTGTAAGTTTTTTGCCCTTCCCAAGTGATACTGAACTCGTCCACCGCCCAAGTCTGCGGATCCGGCAACGGGGAGCAATACGTCAGGAGTTGGTGGCCTAGGCAAGTAATAAACAAGTCAATGTTTGGTTGCCTGAATTCCTGAAGCAGGAACTGGAATGCTTCTGTGAGAAATTTCCACTCGGTGGGAGCCACCCTGTCTGGACGTGATAAAGTATCGGCCAGTATGTTTCTACATCCGGGAATGTGCTGCACTATGAACTTTAGTCACAGCCGATCCACTAGATGGAACAAATCTGAATGTCCTTAGAAGTAGAGAGTGGGAATGTGTTGTTCCCCGATTGCACAGGCACCACACCACAGTGCTGCTGTTTGTGGATATTGCGAGTCGGGCTAACTGTAGTTGATTCTGCCAATGTGATATAGCCAGAATTAAAGCTTCCAACTCCAAGTTGTTTATGTGTCACTTCCATTGAGCGCCGGGCCATAGCCCTGAGCTGATCTGGTCTTGTAAGTAAAGACCCCACCCCTGAAAGGGGACGTCCACAAACAGGTGTGTATTCGGGGAAAACCCGAATAAAGAGACTCCGCAGACATTCAACACCACAAATTGAGGCAAGGCTCTAGCTTAGTCGGTAGAGTGATGGCCTTGAGTGGATCCTGACTCCTGATGTTAGGGTTCAGGAAAAAATTGAATTGGTCTCAGTTGTAAGCGGCCCATGCTAGTTAACTCCTGTGCCGAGGTGATTAACCCTAGCAACACTTTCCACTGGCAAAGTGTGTGTGGTTGGTGTAGAGTAGATGACAAAAAGAAGTAGAAACTTGTGCCATCTGTCCCTCGGTACAGATAGGATATCCTGGTCTGTTTTGAACAGGTCTCCTATGAACTGAAGTCAATAGGAAGGAGATACTCCCGACTTCGCCTCGTTGATTGTCTATCCCAGTTATTGACATGTGTTGATACAGTAGATCGCCCTCCATCTACGACTCGAACCAAGTGTTCGTCAAGTGTAGATAGTTATTGGCTTCATTACTCCTGTAAATAGCCATAAGTGTCACTGACATGTCAAATTGGAAATACTACCATTGGTAGTGAACCCCAATGAACTGGACCTGAAAAGTCTACGGTTGGGATGGATAGTCGAGACTGATCAAGAATCAAACGTTCGTTGAACACAGAAAGATTGTGGATCATTCTCATCTTGTCTGGGTCCTTCATGAGTACCAGGTAGGTGTGAGGATAAAACCCCGTCGTAAAGACTGGGTTGTGAACCCACTCTACAGCTCTTCTTACAAACAGTATGTCTATGTTGGATTTTCCCAATCAAACTGTGGTCAACGGTGGGGTTATCTCTACCCGTATACGGACACCATGATATGGTGCGATAAGTACGAAATCGTCCTTGAGACCTGTCTCTGCCAATCCCTTTCCCAGTAAGGGAATGCTGGTCTTCCCTGAGAAACGCGCGTCTAGGCTTATAATTCCCTGACTTGCCAGCCTGCTTGGATTTTCCAAGCTTTTGGGGAACTTGACGTGCATGTCTGCGATCTGTTCGTTGAACAGGGGAGTAGATGACCAAGATTGACGTAATAGACTCTTGGGTGTAACGGTAATCTCCGTCAGAACGGTCTCAAGATGAATTTTCCTGTGGTCAAACTGATGCTGTAGGAAAAACACCATAGTTTGGAAGTGATCTAATCAGATAGGGTTATCCTCTAATAGATTCTGATCCACTGCAAACATTGACGATATTGGTCCCTTAAATGACGGAGCAAATGTGAGTTTTGGAAAAGTCTTCCTCCAATGACCTCGTGGTGTCCCTCTTATTTACCCCGTTATCGGGGGAGGGCGTTACTGACACGGGATGGTCTGCTACCCAATCAGGTACATGTGCTAAACTGATCATGTGCCGGTTACGTAACCGAGTACACTGTAAGCCTTTGGGCTAACGTCATTGTAGAGACCTTGATTGGTACGCAGACGCTCGCTCAGCGCAGGTCTGGAATGTTGGAACAGCGCTAAGCTGATCGTGCGACGCTTGCGTAATAGGAGCGCTTTGGGTAGCAGTCAGACGCTGCGCTCGGCGCAGGTCTATGCTGGATATGTTGGGACAGCGCTAAGCTGATCGTGCATCGCTTGCGTAATAGGAGCGCTTTGGTAGCAGTCAGACGCTGCGCTCGGCGCAGGTCTATGCTGGATATGTTGGAACAGCGCTAAGCTTATCGTGCGTCGCTTGCGTAATAGAAGTGCTTGGGTTGTAGTCAAGTGCTGCGCTCGGCGCAGATAAATCAGACACAAAGCTCAAAGGTATTGACTGGATCAAGGCTTGCGTCTAATCTACCCCCATCATAGCATCTTGATACGCTGGTGCTGTCGCCGACGTCACAGATTAACATTCATGTATCTGGAAGTGTCCGGCGGCTGAAAAAATAGGAGCAGTTATGATACTCACAAAATCCTCCGGTATTGTTGATTTCGGTGGATGGTGTACTTCTGCAGTCACAGGCATCATAATACCTGCCGATAATAACGGTTGGGTGGTAATGACCGAACCATGTCATTCGCTATTCTGCGATAGTGACATTCCTCTCGTCTCACGACGGAATAACTGCAAAATATGATTGTGAGTAATCTGCTTTTATATAGTAAACTCGTTGGATTAGAGATTTACACAAAATTTACATTTTGAATTTTGGCGAGCACATCTACGTCCATGCCTAGGACCGTGGATAAAGATCTTTGGGCGATTATTCCACGACAATATGTACACCACGCGAACATAAGTTACGCAATTAAACCATTGAAGAAATGGTACTGGAAGAATGCCGTAGAATTGAACAGTAATCTATCGGCAAAATACGAATTGCAAGGGTATACAATATTTTTATATACGCAATTCAATGTAAACCAAGGCTATTTACATTTAGAGGTTGGAGAGCACATCTGCGCGCAAACCAACCAACGTGGATGATAATCTTTGTAAGGTTTTTTCCACGACAATTAGTACAATGCTCAAAGGTATGTTACGCAATTAAACCCTTGTTGATGAGACAATACTGGAAGAGTACCGAAGAATTTGAACACTAATCTATCGGCAAAATTATGAGTTGCAAGGGTATACAATATTTTTGTATGCGCAACTCAATGTAAACCAAGGGTATTTATATTTTCATTTAGGGTTTGGAGAGCACATCTGCGTACAGACCAAACAACGTGGATGAAGTTCTTTGTAAGATTTTTCCCACTACAATTAGTACCACGCTCAATCATAAGTTACACAATTACGCCATTGTTGATGAGGCTGTACTGGAAAAATGCCATAGAATTGAACAATAATCTATCGGCAAAACTACGAGTTGCAAGAGTATACAAAAGTTCATATACGCAACTCAATGTAAACCAAAAAGACCAACGAAAACCTATTTAATCGCATAAACATAGGTACGCAATAAAAGAATTGTTGATGAAGCTGGACTGGAAGAAAGCCGTAGATTTGATATTAATCTATCGGCAACCATATTTTTAACGAGTTGAAAAAGTATTCAATAATTTGAGTATACGCAACTCACTGTTACGCCAAAGCTAGTAGTATTTAAGAAGATAAGAATATGTTATACACATGTACATACGTAGCTGAGAATTGTAAACAATACGACTACCTTGGCAGGCAAACGATTGTAACACAATTCAAAATGGCGGCGAACAACAATATTTTGGCGGGAAAAAAGACAAGAGTCTTTTCACGCCTAATTAATTCACATAAAACTACACAACATGGTGAAAGTAATATGAAAAGAATACATCGCCCATCGCAGATCAATTTTTAAGATTGTAGACAAACTGAAGGTCTAAAATTAATCCAAAAGGAGAGCTCCGCTGGGACACGTCCTAGCTGTGCTGCGACAAGCAGTGATGTGAAGATGACCTTAGGTGTCATCAAGGTCACAGGACAGCGACGGAAGGCCACTGATTGGGACTTGAGAACAACAACTTTATTTCTTCACCCAGGACCTTTGCAGCGCTGTCCTTCTAGTTGTCGTAAGTAAGCAGTGAATGCATTAAGGAGTAATGCAGGATAAGTAAAAAATTCATCATATACTTTGATCAATAGTATCAAGTGTTTTGTGTAACATGCTGTAATACCTACCAACTGTGGTATCACAAAGGGCCGAGTGAGGAACGCCTAATGGAACCACTGTCCTCATCCTCATGACCTCGTGTATCACTGCATCTGTGTATGGCAGCCTGTCCCTGTCCGAAACGTGGACGTTCAGATCAGGATCTGTAATCATAGCAAATACCATCATCAAGGAAACATCGACAATATTCCCATCAATGCCCCCCCTGTTGGTTATAGCGTGACTGTCCCTGACATATTAATTTCCTATTATTTGAACTTGAAAGACATTTCAAGGCACCATGGCACCACATGTTCAGAATGTATGCACATATAGAATAATGACATCTTCAACATTTTCTGAATCAAGAAAGGATGTGGCGGGCAGCTATTTTTATTCATCCTATGTAGCGTCGGTGAATTTTCTGTGTGTATCGTATATTACACAGTTTCCTTCATCAAACCCCTCTCGCCATTGGGAAGAAACTGATTATACATATCTGACAGTATTTAAACTCTTATACAAACATCATTTTCAGTCTCATGTTCTTCTTTGGTTTATTGAGCCGAAAATATTCCTTTTTATATATGTAGGTATGGTGTACACTTCAGCTGTTATGTTAAATATTTCTTTCAGTATATGCATTCTTATAATTCCAGATGTGCATTAAAATTGAATTTTCAATTAATGTCAAGACAATGTGCCAACTGTCCTGTCTGAACCTTTAATGAGTACTGTATGTTTGATACCGTTATTATATTAGATGTGATACGAGGACTGATCAATAAGTTCTGAGTCTAACATAGAAAGACTTGACCTAACGACATTAAAATGATTTCTTTTTCAACGTCATCCCTTACTTGGCGGATGATCAAGACTTTTTTTTCTGGTGTTTTATATTATTTCTATGTGAGGCTCAGAAGTTATCAGTCAACCCTCGTATGTAAACATGCCATTAAATGCCACGTTGACTCGACTCGCACGGAGCCAGCTACAATATTTATTTTAAGAAGCATCATGAAAAGATATTAAACAGGTTTCTAGTTTTGGAAATAGTGCAACTGCCTTTCCTAAAACGCACCGATAACAGAGTCGACCTCTTTCTGAACTTTCTTTTGAATGTCAGGATGGAGAGCCATCGCCAGGAGACACCAGCGGAGAGTGCCCCTGGATGTGTCTGTACCAGCTGAAATGTTAGATAAATTAACCAAATCAATAATATATATGGCTCTACCACATCAATGCAAAAGGAATCATATTTGGGTGTGATTCGTTTTCTGTAATTTAACAGCGAGAGTTGTGTATAACAAGAACGTGAGTCAAGACCTTCTATGACAAGATTAATCCTACTGTAACGTGTGTTATGTCTGTTCAAAAAGACTGCTATCATCGGTGAACACTTGCTAATGTAGAGGTATCTGTGTCTGATGGTTGGTTGGTTGGTTGGTTGGTTTGTTGTTTAACGCCGCACTCAGCAATATTCCAGCCATTTGACGGTGGTCTGTAAATAATCGAGTCTGGACCAGACAATCCAGTGATTGATATCATGAGCATCGATCCACGCAATTGGGATCGATGACATGTATCAACCTAGTCAGCGAGCCTGACTACCCGATCCCGTAAGTCGCCTTTTACGACAAGCACAGTCGCCTTTTACGGCAAGTATGGGTTGATGAAGACCTATTCTACCCCGGAATCTTCACGGGTGTGTCTGATGGTAGTCAATTTACATTTTCCCATTGAGAAATCCCACTGATTCGTGAGTGGTGTCTGTTCCAGTTGTTAATTAAGCATGAGCTTCTTGACAAGCCGAGAAAACAACTGAGAATAATGCATTTAGTTTGTTGATTTAGGAGAGGGAATTGTCTCCAAAAGATGAACTACACTGCCAATTTCCTTGTTAATATGATAAAAATATTGCGTTATAACCAGGGAATTGGAACGCTTGTTCGGCTACCCTCTAACAACATTGGAATTGGCCTTACAATGGGGTGGCATTATAACAGGAAATCTTGCACTGCGGAAATCCGTTCTGAAAAATAACCAGGGTGACATTATATCCAGGGACATTATGACCATGTATTAGAGGTCGGAACCATGGACTTATCTTCACATGGTGTTGCCATATATGGTGTATGCCATGTTCTCAGCCAGTAACCATTGTCTTTTGATGGTTATAATCCCATTTACTATTTGCTGTAGTAACATGACTAAATAAACTTTCCTTGTTTGCTAACGTCTCACTCTTGCAAAAAACTCGATGACTCACCGAAAACTAAGTCAAAGATTGTCATGACCATGTGTGTGTTGGTAATCTGTGACATGAGGATCGGGTCGTCCCCTTCTTCTGCTTCTTGCTGAGCCAGTATCAAACCATCTGTGAAGTCCCGCATCTCACCTGTAATAGTTCCAGCAATCGGTCAGCCTGTGACTTAGTCTATATTCGAGTAATTGTACTGTTCCAGGAAATCATTATGCAACAGCCAACAATGTCCGCAGATTAGGCTTTTGAATGGCTTATTTCTATTCAATTATAAACATGACCAGTCATGTGGAAGTTGACTGAACATATCTATTGATAATCCATGGTCTCAACTAAAATGCAATAATGATGTCCATGTATATTTGTTCTGTTTTCATCAAATTCAACATCTTGTTGTGCCAAAATGTTTATAATTGGGTTCTAGGGTGACTCGGTATTGGCTATTATATAATTGTAGTATTATAGAACCGACACTCTTACATGTACTTACCTTGGTTGAACGTTTTTCTGTGGGCTGCGATTTCTTTCCTGATTGCATCTGTCATTTGAGCAGCGAGTCGCATAACACGCCTGAATCTAGGCGTTGGGCACAGTTGGAGCAGGGGAATGGCATCTTCTAGAAAACCGTCTCCAAAATCTTTCATCATGTTGTCTATGCCGACGACGTACTCTTTATAGTATTCAGAGTCTGTAGTTTGGCTAGAATTTAATAGAATTCTGGATGAGTTTGCCGCTTTGAATGGTATTTCAGTTGACAGCGTGATGATATGTAGGTTTTTGATATAACCGCCTTGATGAAACCTACGAGCATGTGTATGGTGCTGAGAACCTTAGCAAAATACTCAGGGCGAATGTGGAATTTTTAAACGATGATCATAGGTATCTGGCACGTCTGAGGGACGCAAATCTGCGCAGCGCATTGCATGCCTTGCATGACTAAATAGAAGATCATGTCATACATGTCAAAACGACCAAACCCAAGGGTTATTCTGTTATACATATGACTTAATCAAATGATGTTCCATAATCTACTTTACTGACGTAAAAAGATAAGTGAACACATGAATGTATTGCAGAGGAGAGTTACTTGGTGTGTTCAGTAAAACCAATAAATTTATATAAATGAGGGAAAGTTTAGTAATTGTTTACTGAATCACGAAGAATTCTCTGGAGTGTCTTTGAAACACATTAAAATTTTCAAAGAAATGACCAAAGAACAGGCTGTGTAAGGTAGATAATTATCTCGCATCGGTTTTGACCTATCCATATTCTTATAGTAAAAGTTGAAACAAAACAAGTACACGGAAATGAAAAGGTTATGTTCCGACTGAAGTTTCAAATATCACAAACAACAATGTTACTTTTTGTTTAAAAACATGCATATTTTTAAAAACACAGCAAATATAATTACCTCGTTTTATTGAACAACATTCCTGTCATCATGTTGGAGATCCCGAGTGAAAGGTAGGGGAATGGATCAAAGGCACCTGGTTCCTTACTCATCAGCTTTATAGAGGTTTTGAGAGATTGCGACACCTTCAAGCTGAGGTTCTCTCCCATTAGATAGTGCCTGATACATAAATTAAATATTACTTTACAAAAAAAACCTATATTGATTTTTTTTAATTGAGCTCAAACAGATTTTTCATTTACAAAAACTAATTCCCTGGACCATGGTCCCAGTATTGAATGATAGTGTTCTAGCTCATATAAAATCAGTTTAAAACACTTTTAACATTTTACAGAATATATTATTTATTAATTAATTTTATGCGTTCTTAAATTTTCCTCTAGGATGACTTCAAATATTTCAGTTTTTTGTATAACTTGTATACAAACTATAACTTTGTATAACTTTGTAGAAAGGTATCTTATTTAGCATCTTGACTCTTAACGATCCCACGTAAATTTTACATAGTAAGTTATATTTTACCTGAGTGCTTTGGATGCAATTTTCCTGTGCATCTTCCACGTGGGGCCATACGATCCTTGGACTATGTCTTTTCCTCCCTCGCTTATAGTTGTTGCTAAGACACATACAGAGTGTTAATTGACTAAGTATATGCACAGCTAATGCTTAGAATATATGCTATATGGAATAGCCTACACGGTGCGAGGAATAACAGATTATCTGTCCCGAAGTTACATTTGCTCAAGTTAAAAACATTTCCTTGCTTTACACATCTACCACTCATGATCAATTGAAAGAGGAATCCCATTCTCTAAAGAGTAGGGGTCTTTAAACCTGACGTTGTTGCACTTTTTAAAGGGTAT
Organism: Haliotis rufescens; assembly: GCF_023055435.1. Classification (NCBI taxonomy): domain Eukaryota; kingdom Metazoa; phylum Mollusca; class Gastropoda; order Lepetellida; family Haliotidae; genus Haliotis; species Haliotis rufescens. The sequence goes on from NW_025963846.1 coordinate 34,685,093, forward strand.
GGTCAATTACTGGATACTACAAATAACTCTGGATAGAAATATTTAGATACTCATTTGTGTGAGGTGTTGGATTTCCTGATTTACAATATCTTTGTCATTTTGTGAGGTATCGTTTCGAAAACAATGAAACCAATAAAACAAGCAGCAAGCACATAATAATTAGGAAATAAACCTAAAACAATGAAATCAATGTAGTTCCAGTCTGTAGCTTAGACACATTCTATTTTGATTTGAAACCCAGCACTTTAGGGTGAGGTTTCAAATGATTATTGATTGAGATTTACTTTCACTGATTTCAAAGTCCCTTTCGTTAATATTCAAGTGTAATGTACTGGTCACAATCTCAATTTGAAAGTTCAATATTAGGATGCGAATAAAAATTGTAATGTTTTGGTTTTAAGTATGTTTGTGGACACCTTTTGAATTGAATAACATCTTACCAACAAATGTATCGGGCCTTCCTGCTAAGTCCGCTTGTCGTGTAAGGAGGGCTTCCGTTACAACATCGATTCGACTCAGAACAATTGCAAGTCGATTGCCTGTAAAATCATTATGTCCACTTCTATATTTAAAAATGAAAATATATCTCTTCTTTTCAGGAAATAGATATGCATATATGTGTTATCTATGGGGGACAGTGTTACTGATCCAATACTTGTAAGAAACTACCCAATGCACACAACCCAAATCAAGAATGACCATCACAGGAGTCCACTATACGACTGTACTATATCAGAAGCACGTGTATATGAGTCACTATCAAGTAGTGTTTTCGAAAAGATGACCTTGTCCTGCCCCATGGGTGACACCCGTCTCAAACACTCAGTCAAAAGACGAGGAAATTGTTCACCTGAAAAAATCACATAGTACAAGACAAAATAGGAAATTGCATCAGATGCATTAGAAAACTCATGCCATAAACTTAGAAATGTCCTCAGCGCACATCGGCTGCAGTGTGAATCAGGCAATCTTACCTATCTGAATCTTCATAACCGGACCATACGTTTTGCTCCAATCACGGAATTTTCGGAACAGGAGACCTCCTCGTATGGCTGGAGAAAATAAGAACCATCCAAATGTGAATTGGTGTAAAATGGGGCTCAACGTCGTGTTCACGATTACTGCACTTCCATAAGGACGCACATGGCACAAAGTTCAGTGACATGTCCTTCATTTGTAGACATTGTAAATTGATGAATTATTTAATATTTTGATAACCTGTTTGAGTTGCGTCTCTCCTTCAGGATGTCAGAATTGAAATCATAACCTTTATTTTGATATAACATGACAGGCAAAGTGTGTTTTGGTATTTTAGCACTAAAATCATTTGTCTTAATTAACGAGGTCGGTTATCATGGGTATTTTTTCCTTAAATCATGGTATATCATTAACAAAAAATGAGTTTTGATATCAAATAAAGCATGTAATCACTGGGGTTAGATGTGAATATTTAATCTTCATGGTTCGCCGAGATTTGATCTCAACTTGTGAACATGTATAATAAACTGGTGCAAAATGCTTGAACGTTCAGGGGAGTAGTTTCAGGGTAATGGTTACAGGACAATTACAGGGGTAGTTTGATATAGTCTAGAAGTGAACGGTTTTTAGATACAGGGCAGTAGTTACGGGGTGGTAGATACAGGGCAGTAGTTACAGGGTGGTATACACAGGGAATTTCTTCCAGGGTGGTAGATACAGGGTAGTAGTTACAGGGTGGTAGATACAGGGTAGCAGTTACAGGGTGGTAGATACAGGGTAGTAGTTACAGGGTAGTAGTTACAGGGTGGTAGTTACAGGGTGGTAGATACAGGGTGGTAGATACAGGGAAGTAGTTACGGGGTGGTAGATACAGGGCAGTAGTTACCGGGTGGTATACACAGGGAATTTCTTCCAGGGTGGTAGATACAGGGTAGTAGTTACAGGGTGGTAGATACAGGGTAGTAGTTACAGGGTGGTAGATACAGGGTAGCAGTTACCGGGTGGTAGATACAGGGTAGTAGTTACAGGGTAGTAGTTACAGGGTGGTAGATACAGGGTGGTAGATACAGGGAAGTAGTTACGGGGTGGTAGATACAGGGCAGTAGTTACCGGGTAGTGTACACAGGGAATTTCTTCCAGGGTGGTAGATACAGGGTAGTAGTTACAGGGTGCTAGATACAGGGTAGTAGTTACAGGGTAGCAGTTACAGGGTGGTAGATACAGGGTAGCAGTTGCAGGGTAGTAGTTACAGGGTGGTAGTTACAGGGTGGTAGATACAGGGCAGTAGTTACGGGGTGGTAGATACAGGGCAGTAGTTACCGGGTGGTATACACAGGGAATTTCTTCCAGGGTGGTAGATACAGGGTAGTAGTTACAGGGTGGTAGATAAAGGGTAGTAGTTACAGGGTGGTAGATACAGGGTAGCAGTTACAGGGTGGTAGATACAGGGTAGTAGTTACAGGGTGGTAGATACAGGGTAGTAGTACAGGGTAGTAGTTACAGGGTGGTAGATACAGGGTAGTAGTTACAGGGTAGTAGATACAGGGTAGTAGTTACAGGGTGGTAGTTACAGGGTAGTAGTTACAGGGTGGTAGATACAGGGCAGTAGTTACGGGGTGGTATACACAGGGAATTTCTTCCAGGGTGGTAGATACAGGGTAGTAGTTAAAGGGTGGTAAAACCGCCTGAATTTTATTAGAAATGAGCGGGCCACTGTCACTTGATAATGCCCTCATATGGCTTGACGACGGGCCATTATCACGCCCGTTGTTAGGTTATGGTATAGGGATAGGGATAGATGACGTCACGTTTAATAGTGACGTCATCTGGTTTGTTCTATGACGTTTCAATATTTGTAAAAGTGGGTCAGTGACATTTCTTGTGTGTTGATTGCAGTAAATGTTTCAAAGCTGATATTGTTGTTTATATATACTGGATAACAAATCCATTTTAGCTGTAACAACGGTAACGCTAGTTTTCAGGATATTATCATTTGCAGAAGCCCTCGGTCTTTTCAATGGAAGACCTCGGGCTTCTGCAAATGATAATGCCCTGAAAAATAGCGTTACCCTTATAGTATACTGAAGCGCAAAAGAAACGTCACCATGGATAGATATTTGAGAAACCATTTTTGTCCAAACACTGTAAAAATACTTTGAGACATATTGAATGATGAAACTTGGCAATGATCATCAAGGTTGAAATTAAAGTGTTAAATGTTCTTAGGGTGAAACACCAACACTAGCCTCTGAGAAAATGGCATTACATTTTTGTTGTGATACAGTAACGGCTCTCGTCTGAGAAGAGGACTCTTTTCCACTGCTGGTAGCACCATGGTAGTGCTGTGTTGCCCACTGAAGACGGTGTCAGAATTGGTCCTTGGTGTGGCCTGTGTCCGCACCAACGTGTCGCTGGTGTGTCCCCATGGTCTGTCGGGGAATTTCCGCAGCAGTAACAAAGCGATCTTGAAGATGCTGTCACGCAATCTGATGATCCTGACGTCGGGTGGTGACCCTTGGTCTTCCACTACGTGGTCGGTCATCTGTAGTGTTGGTGGTCTTGTACCGTTGCTGGAGCCTATATATGGTCCTTACGTTGGCTTGAAATGCATTGGCAACTTGCCGAGCTGTTTGTCCACCCGATCTTGGTGGAATTTTAAAGGGCAAGAAATGGGGGAACGCATGTGCATTTCAATTTGCGCGGAACTCACGTGCATCGAATTATCATGGCGTTTGGGCGATCGGTGTTATTGTCATCTGCTCTGCATCTCAACTTTGACAAAAATTTCCCAGATATTTAAATGACAACTTTTTATGCAATGTTACTTGTGGTGACGTTTCTTTTGCGGTTCAGTATAGTTAATGGAATTAGTTACAGAGTGGTAGTCAGCGGAAGTAGTTATAGGGCTAGAATCATACACTCGAGTTACAAGGTATTAGCTGCAGGGTTGTAGTTCGAGGTTTGTTATCACAGGATTTAGTTAGGGGGTTGGAGGTATAGGGTAGTAGTAATTACGGGGTTGTAATTACAGGGTTGTGGTTTGGGGTTTGTAATCATAGGATTTTAGTTAGGGGTTGTAGTTATAGGGTTGTTACAAAGCAGTAATTACGGAGTTTTAATTACAGGGTGGTAGTTCATGGATTTTGTTACAGGGTAGTGGTTACACGGTTGTAGTTGTAGTTGCAGGGTAGTAATTACAGGGCGGTAGTTACAAGGTAATAATTGCAGGGCGGTAGTTACAAGGTAATAATTACAGGGTGGTAGTTACAAGGTAATAATTGCAGGGTGGTAGTTACAAGGTAATAATTACAGGGCGGTAGTTACAAGGTAATAATTGCAGGGCGGTAGTTACAAGGTAATAATTACAGGGTGGTAGTTACAAGGTAATAATAACAGGACGGTAGTTAGAAGGGAATAATTACAGGATGGTAGTTACGGGGTTGTAGTTACAAGGTAACAATTACAGGGTGGTAGTTACGGGGTTGTAGTTACAAGGTAATAATTACAGGGTGGTAGTTACAAGGTAATAATTACAGGGCGGTAGTTACGGGGTGGTTGTTACAAGGTAATAATTACAGGGTGGTAGTTACAAGGTAATAATTACAGGGTGGTAGTTACGGGGTTGTAGTTACAAGGTAATAATTACAGGGTGGTAGTTACGGGGTTGTAGTTACAAGGTAATAATTACAGGGTGGTAGTTACAAGGCAATGATTACAGGGTGGGAGTTACAAGGTAATAATTACAGGCAGGTAGTTACGGGATGGTAGTTACAAGGTAATAATTACAGGGTGGTAGTTAGGGGGTTGTAGTTATAAGGTAAGGATTACAGGTAGTTACAGGATTGAAGTTGCAGGGTAGTAATTACAGGGTGGTAGTTACGGGTAGGAATTACAGGTAAATAGTTACAGCATTCTAGTAAGAGGCATATATCAATTTGCGATTTGTGATTATTTCAGTAAGATTTTTCGCTGGCTATTTTTGCAAGGACGTGATTATCCAATCAAATATATACAAACAAAGATATCAACTCTGCAGGATAGAACTTATATAATTGGATTAAAATAAAAGATATAACATTGTGATTATTAACAATTTATGTGTTTAATTTAATAACGTCAAGATCTCTAAAGTACCAACTTTAAACCTTTAACGTAATAGACATATTGAGAAACAAATTATGATTCACGTCACTCATTGGGTATGGATAAATACATGACTTACGTGATTAATTCAAACAGATAATAAATAAATATAAGAGTCAATTACCTAAAAGGTTTCCTATTAATGGCCATCCTGTGGGTCCGGGCGGCAAGTTGTATCGTTTCTTGAAGAGGTTATAGGCGATCACACCAATCACAGCCCCAACAACAAGAGCCTGGGTTACCACAGACTGGGGCCACAACTGCATTAAACACTCAAACATCGTCCCTGCTTAGAATATCCTGAAAACAGAGTGAAGTTTTTAGTGATAACATGCTTTAATTATAAGAAACATACATGGTACAGTGTACGATTCCGACTGTATTGTACCATGTGTTTATAAACACACGCGGTTTTAAATAACATAGGAAATGGAACTTTTCCAGAGTTCACTTTGTGGTCAAAAACCAGGGCACACTCACGCAAGGCGATCTTAGCTATCTTGGCAGTGATTAATGTAATCCAGTTTCCAGCCTTTAGTTCTATATCTTACCTAACTCAATCTGTGTCTTTTCACAGCGGTAATGTTCATAGCTTCTGCTTGTAACCCAGCTCATCAGTGTTGATGTACCACAACAAACCCAAGGTTCTCTCAGACTGATCATCTCCACCCCTGTTCAGCCACATCTCACACGAATCTGAACGGTCCTCGGATGGGACATCTTGCACAACAGAAGCATCATTACTGGTCCACTGTCGAACATGAAATCCTCCATCATCCAACAGATTCCGAATATCATGGAGCAAGGTTCTAGCATCTTCACTAGTTGGCACACTGTCCAGGCAGTTGTCGACATAGAAAGCTTCCATAACAGATCTCTTGACATGTTCTTTGTCTGACCTGTGGTTCTTTACATGCCTCTGTAGGGCGTAAGTAGCACATACTGGACTGCACGTTGTTCCAAATGGTAGTACTTGCCATTCATAAATGTCTGGTTCACCATGACATCTCATGTCACGCCACAGAAAACGAAGAAGTGATCTGTCCCTCGGCAAAAGTCGCACTTGATGGAACATAGCCATTATGTCCCCAGCAATGGCAACAGAATGCTGTCGAAATCTCAAAAGAACTCCAAGTAGGGATGGTCCCAACTGTGGTCCAGGTAACAATTTCTTGTTGAGATTTTTACCATCATGTTCATAAGAGCAATTAAACACCACCCTGTGTTTACCATTTTGTTCCACAACATGATGAGGAATGTACCATGACTCAGAAGTCTTCCTGTCTTCCTCATCACTAATAACTTGTACTAGTCCATCATCAACTACCTTGTGAATAAGATCACTGTGAATTTCTGCCCTTGCTGGATGATTCAGTAAACGGCGCTCCATACGTTGAAGGGAGCCATGGGTGGCCCAGTCGTCTAAGGCGCCGCGATTCGCTGTGCAGAGTTGCGTCCCTTGGGCACGCCAGAAACCTATGATTGTGGGGTTATAATCCTGGTTCGCACCGATTATGTTTCCAGGTTTGTCAGCACCATACCCGTACTCGTGGGTTTCACCGAAGTGGTAAATGTCTGAGACCTGCATCACTTCGGGCTTTCCTCCCACATTAAGCTGACACGCCGTGGTATAACTGGAATACTGTTAAAAGTGGCATTAAACCCAACTCACTAACTCACTCACCCATACGTTGAAGTGTTGGGATCATATCTTCTTTTGAAGCCTCAAACACTGTGTCATCGAATCTCAACAATGGAGTTGCATATCGGTAAACACCATTCACTTCCACTCTTTGAGTGTCAGTTTCTAGAATATGCATGGCAGGGTTATCCTGCTTTGACCTATAACATCCTTCTTCAGATAAGGCATCACATCCATTTTCCACAATGCCTGAACGTCACTCACGAGACTAGTAGATTCCATCTCAGTGAATAATACTGTTTGGGTCCTAACTTGCTGCTGTACATTGTGTGTTCCTTGAAGTGACCAGCCCAGTCTGGTATGCACAGCAATTAGAGAACCACTTGGTCCACTTCTAACTGGCTCTTGAGGTACGATCAGTTCAGCCAAGTCTGAACCAATCAGAATGACTGGTTTAGCATTGTCAATATGGCACAAAGGTAAGTCTCTGATATGTGCCCACTGTTTCTGGAGTTCAGCCACTGGGTATGTATATTCAGATAAAGACATGTTGCTCGATGTGAAGGCATTTAGCACATTGTATCTTCTTTCTGGCATATCCTCTGCAGATACCTGAAGATTCACAGACTATCCACTGCACAGATATGGCTCACGCCGAATTGTTGAAAGCAAAATGGTATCTGGTTTCTCCAAAAGATCAAGAGACTTCACAGCAGTTTCAAGAATCATGGTTCTTTGAGATCCATCATCAAGGATTGCGTAAGCATTCATGCTTCGGCCTTGTCCACAAAGTAATCTCAACAACTTTCAACATGGTACTAAAGGGCTTGGATGGCTGATCAAGATATACTTGTGCATATGAGGAAGAGGTCTTTGAAAACATCACCTTCTGGCATATCCTTTGCAGATACCTGAAGATTCACAGACTGTCCACTGCACAGATATGGCTCACGCCGAATTGTTGAAAGCAAAATGGTATCTGGTTTCTCCAAAAGATCAAGAGACTTCACAGCAGTTTCAAGAATCATGGTTCTTTGAGATCCATCATCAAGGATTGCGTAAGCATTCATGCTTCGGCCTTGTCCGTACAAAGTAACCTCAACAACTTTCAACATGGTACTAAAGGGCTTGGATGGCTGATCAAGATATACTTGTGCATATGAGGAAGAGGTCTTTGAAAACATCACCTTCTGTGCAGTCATATGTCTGCATGCATCATGTAGGGCAGTAAGATGCACCTCGGTACATAGTTGACATGGTGTCTTTAGGTTACAGTCCTCTGGTTTATGTTTTCTTGCACATCGAAAACATCGATCTCTCAACCAAGATTCAACTTCCAGATCAGAAGTTTCTTAAACTCTGGGCATGTATTCAGAAAATGATCAGCTGATAAACATTTAGGACAGTAGCCCTTGTACTTTGGTTTGACCTTGACCTGTTGACCCTGTTGTCGGCCATTTGAAGCATTTTGCTGAGTGTAGAATGTTGATGCAGAACTTGTTTCCTTACTTTGCTGGCTAGAGACAACTGTTCGTAGAAACATTCGCTTATCAGACTTCATGGAGTCACTCCTTGGCACTGCTTGATGAGATAATCTCTTGGCCCTTGATTTCAGCTGTAACCACTGGTCAAGGTGGGTCAAATTGTATGTTGCATTAGAACCAGAATCATACAGTCCCTGTTTGATACAGTACTCTGTAAAGTTATCACGCATCCCATGTGGAAGCTTGGTGATCAGAGTTGACACATGTGAAGCACAATACAGTTCAGCTCCACTCTGCATGGATTTCAACATCCCAACTAACGACTGTATACCGTTTACGTAAGGCAAAGTTCTCAAAGGCATCATAATCTCCAAACCTAATTTGTGGACTGTTAAGCAAGGCACTTATCTCACTCTGAATCAGTTGTCCCGCACTACCATATGTGCGTTGCAATTCCTGCACAGCTTTTGTGTAAGGAGTAGGGTGAAACATGAAGGCCTCAGCAAGCTGTCTTGGTTTATTACCAAGTTTATCCAATAATAGTTGATACTTGTAAGTTTCAGTCAGGTGAGGATGAACATCAACTCGTGTCTCAAGTGCCATCTTCAGTAACTTACGTGCAGTTTGAACAACATTCACACCAAGAAGTGTAATAAGTCAATGGCAAAAGTCAATAAGTCAAATAAACAAGATGACAGATGCAGTAAAATTTCGAAGTTAAATCAGTACTTTTAAAAAATCGGGCATAGCTTTCGCGCACCTGGCTACCCGCCAGGTCTGGGAGCAATACTGCCATAAACTTCAACCCCCATCCCCCAGACACAAGGACAACTGTCACAAGCGTGCAATGTCTGACCCTTTCCCCATGTTGAAGCATATTGAAAAATACTTACCTTGTACTTACCTTTTGATGAAAAAACAAAACTCCATTGCAAACATAAGACATTAATACAACATATATCCCAATGTTATGGGGTTTTGGACGCTGAAGAAATATTCATAGTTTTCTCGCCAATCACATGAACTGTAAAACATATCATTCACTTACAGGCTAAAAGACAACTTTATCTTAAAAACAAGCCAGCAGCTGACTCTGAGTATTTACAATTTCTGTGTGACGCCACACCCCACGTTATAGTGCAAGTATTCGTGATAGAAAACGTATGATGTCCGAAAACCTATGCTGCTGAAAGCTCTGATCGAAAACAGGACAATCCGCGACTGTTGTCCGGTTTTCGATCATATTTTTTGGAGTGTTTTTTTTTTCAAAAATATTAAATTTTTACGCGGAAGATGATTTTTTCCGAGGACTACTGTTTTTAAAAACGCGATTTTCCGCGTTTCCGCGGAGATTTCACATCCCTGAACTGTAAGATAAAGTCTCGTTCCTTACCACTCTTGAATTCTGGTAGAGTAGGTTTAGAAATTCCACACAGATGAAATCAGCATGGCATTCATTGGCAATTCAACACTGGGAACATCTGAAGCAAGTGTGGGCTGAGGTACAATAGCAGGTGATTGATTGACATGGGAATCCTTATTCTGTCAAGGTCTAAACACATCAGCACTTGGACGGAGAGTGTGATTATCGTCTACATATGTATGTTCAATTTCACGCTTGATATGTCTATCAGTGGTTGGTTCACCTTGGTCACTAAACTGCGTTGGGTATGTTACCTCAGTGTTAAGTTCCCTGGGATAGGATGGCTCACTGACTACTGGCTCCTTTATCCTATCACCACGGCCACAATCATTGATGAAATTAACTTTGCTTCTTTATACCTATTCTCAGCTTCTCTTAAGTTTCTTTCTTTGGCAACCTGTGACATCCTACTTTCCCTTTCTTTCTTGATACTCCTCTCTAATTCATGTCTAGTTTCAGACGCTTCATCCTCCCACAGGAGTCCGTATCTAAAAATAGACGCCCTCATGCATATTCATGACCATCTCCACACGCGAGCCCGAAGCGCGTGTGGAGATGGTCATGAATATGCATGAGGGCGTCTATTTTTAGATACGGACTCCTGTGATCCTCCATATGCTTAATGTGAACAGCTATATCTCTATCTTCTTCTAACTGCTTCTTAAGTTCATCAAGTTCATGTTTACGTTTTACTGTCTCAAGTTCAGCAGTTTGCTTATCACTTAGTCTTGACAAAACGGAAGAACTAGTAGAACGTGCACTTCCCACACTTATTTCCGATCGTGTGGTCATTATTTCATCAAGTCCATGATTCATGCCAACTACATAATCTGACAAATAAGGCCAAATGCGGTGCCGTTTTCGCCAGAGAAATCGGTGACGTTTTGCTGAGGTGCCGTTTTAGCCTGCACCCGTCGTCTGCGCCTGGACGAAAACCGGACGGGGTGTCCGTCTTGCGAGCGCGACCGTGTTTCACCGGGAATATCATTGTCATCACTGTCAAAGTTCATAATTAGGCACTGTACTTACATATCCGGCTCGCGGGACCATGAAAAGAAGACGAAGAAGTCCTCGGCAGTTATTCAGACCATTTAATGGCTGTTTGTTCATCATCATAGTCATAGGCAAGGCAAGGCAGTTTGTCAACACACGCACACGGACAGCACGTGGTGACATAAAAAAGTAGGAACCGGGTGCATACAACTGTCGAACCGAAACGGAATGGCAGACAAACGAAATCACACCCGACGACATGTACACAGCATCAGCAATAGGCAAACAGCTTTACTGTTCTTACTTTTATCGAACAGCATTCATTCATTACTTGACAGCTTTAGTTTCTAAACCCAACAAATCAATGGTGGCTATTCAAGACACGTAGGATGTGTTCAGCACATGACCAAATACCTACCTTGGTGTGTACGTAACAGTGGATAGACTGAACGAGCTGAAGTGGATGTGACTTTATACGAGAGGTAGGTATTGTGCAATACCGACGTCTGCTTGCTCCATGCACTGTATAGTGACCTGAATGTTATCGCTGGGGAACACGTATCTTAATTACCTACATTTGCGCAAATGTCCTCGGCCTGTGATATTGAATACCTTATAATATTCTGTTTGGTCACAGATTGTCGCTAACGTCATATTCAGTCCCGATGTACCTAGTCCAGCGAACAGAAACAATTTTATGAAACATAAACTTCAAGCGTATGCGGGTCTCCAATACACATAAGTGGCCACAGAGTGCTCTCACTGCAAGGATTGATATCGTCCTTGTTCTATCTGCCCTACAGTATTGAGAGAGAGGATAAAGGGGGGGGGGGGGGGGGGGGTGCTCTGAGAGGGAGCACAGACCACATAGTCAGCTCACCAAGAGCATGATATTTCCCTTTGAAACCACCACTTATTGTAAAATGGCCTTGGAGGCCTCTGAGAGGGAGCACAGACCGCATAGTCAGCTCACCAAGAGCATGATATTTCCCTAGCGAACGAGCCGTTGGGAGAGTGTGCTCTGAGAGGGAGCACAGA